>NC_136262.1:126025916-126468416 GCF_964187855.1 Myxine glutinosa | reverse complement strand
GTGTCTCTGTCCACCAGGGCCGATATCGTCTGGTGTGAACAGCCAAGGCGACGTGCCACCTCACGGTAGCTCAGTCCGCCTTGCAGCATGCCCAGGGCACGCTGCCGTTGATCCCTTGACAATCGTGGCATGTTGATTGAAATGCCCATTTTGCACTGGCCTTTTTAAAGCCAATATCAAAACATCACGTGCAGCTCATTAAAATCATCCCATACCCCTTGGCTAATCACTGACAGTCAAAACGGCTGTTCAACAGCTGTGCTATGAAGTGACCATTGAAGGTTCAAGTGACCATCCGTGACCGTTTTGTCTGACAGTGAGGACACTATTGTCCACAAATAAGTTCACACATTTACTACACGCAGTGTTATTGTTGATATTTAAAGGTTTCAAAGGTGGTAAGTTTCTTTTGCGTTTCAGTATATATATATATAAGTTCAAAACACACCTGGTCACAAGTGTGCCGCACTGACCGGATCCTCAGTCGAGGTCCTCAGCATCATCCAGTTTCGGCCCTTCAACCTCGATACGGTCAGCTAAGGTGGGCCAGCAGGGGCACATACACATCCACATGCAGCAACTGCACCTGGATGCGTACATACCCCCACCCCCAGCCAGTGCGAACAACAACAACACCTCCACATCCAGAATCCACAGCACCAAACAAACATGGTGGAACACTCAAACACCCACCTTTATACCCTTCACCACTCACCAAAAAACACACCAGATCATTCATACACACACATACACACCCATACACACATACACACACAACACCAACCAACCAACCAACCACCTACCCTTACATCATACACCACTCAACACACAAAAACACACTCATGCAAAAATTAATTCATGCAAAAACACACACCCTCACCCACTCACTCATATACACAAAATAAGAAATAATAATGGTAACAAAAAAAAAACCACACACAACCAACCTACACCGTTCGCCGTGCCTCCATAAACTTCCTCCATATCCAAAATGAGCCTTTCAAGGCAACCTGGGCCACCTTGTCACACATCCTCCTTCTTTCTGTCCCACACACTCCCAGCCTAGCAAGAAATGCAGAAAAGGAATTGCCAATATACCCAATATACATATATATATATATATATATATATATATATATATATATATATATATATATATATATATATATATATATATATATATATATACAGTCACGTGAAAAAGTAAGTACACCCCATGTAAAGTTTTGACTTTTTCAACATATTTCAACATACAGCTATTTGATCTTCATTTCAACAATATTGATAGATAAAGGTGATATAATATAACAAATATCATGAAACATTTACATTTTGTAGTCCATTGTATAATTTAAATAAACATAAATGCAAATTTCGCATGTGGAAAAAGTAAGTACATCCCATGAAATGTTTTTTAAATCTTTATAACATGTGGACATATCAATATTTGATCTTCATTTAAACAGTATCTATAGATAAATGTGTTTTCATTGAACAAAAAACAATGAATAATTGACTTTGCAATAATTTATTCAACAAAAAATTGAGATGTTTAGGGGTTTCTTGCATGCACACCACCGTTTAGAGGCCATTTTTCCCCGCAAAGCGGGGGTTGGCCTTTTCGGGGACCGTGGTAGTTGTTTTTTTTTGGTCCCCTTTTTGAAGCAATGTTTTACGGCCGGATGCCCTTCCTGACGCCAACCCTTTTTGCCGCCTTCAACGACAAACAGGGAATTACCAGTGAACTGGTACTCAATTAGCCGACCTCGGAAGGATGACAGGCTGAGTCAACCCCCCTGGCATTAATTCGGCATGTCTTGCATGCACAGTTCGTTTCAAATCCCCCCACAACATCTCGATGGGATTTAGATCCGGGCTTTGACTTGGCCATTCCAGAACCCTCCATTTCTTTCTTTTCAGCCATTCCTTGGTGGATTTACTGGTATGTTTAGGGTCATTGTCATGTTGCAAGGTCCACCTTCGGTTGAGCTTCAACTTTCCGACAGATGGCCTCACATTATCCTCAAGCACCCTCTGGTACAATGAAGAATTCATAGTGTTTTCTATGATGGTGAGCTGCCCAGGCCCTGATGCAGCAAAGCTGCCCCAAGCCATAATATTTACACCACCATGCTTTACAGTTGGTATCAGGTTCTTGTGGTCAAATGCTGTCTTTGGTTTTCGCCAAACATGTCTTCTGATACTGTGGCCAAATAGCTCTACCTTTGACTCATCTGTCCAGAGCACATTGTTCCAGAAGTGCTGGTCTTTGCCTAGGTGTTCATTGGCAAACTTTAGTCTTGCCCTGATGTTCTTTCTGGACAGCAAAGCTTTCCTCCTGGCACACCTCCCATGTAGATCAAATTTGCGCAGCCTCTTTCTAATGGTAGACTCGTGCACTTTGACATCAACAGTGGCAAGAGCTACCTGTAGGTCCCGTGATGACAATCTGGGGTTCTTAGAGACCTCTTTCAGCATCTTGCGGTCTGCTCTCGGGCTGAATTTGCTAGGGCTGTCTGGCCTGAATAAGTTGGCAGTTGTTTGGAATCTTCTCCACTTGTAGATGATCTTCCGAACAATCGAATGATTGATTTCAAATTGTTTGGAGATCTTTTAAAATCCCTTCCCAGACTTGAAGGCATCTATAACCTTCTTTCTGAAGGCCTCAGAGAGCTCTTTTGATCTAGGCATGGTGACGCCGCACACTTCAACAACAAAGAGCAAACCAAACTAAATGTCTGAGGTTTAAATAAGACAGGTTCCTCCAAGATCCTCTCTAACGATGTTCTAATCATTTGCACCTGAGCTGGTGCACCTGATTCTAATTTTAGATATTTGAAGTAGTGATAAATGTAGGTGGTGTACTTACTTTTTCCACATGCAAAATTTTCATTTATGTTTATTTAAATTATACAATGGACTACAAAATGTAAATGTTTCATGATATTTGTTATATTATATCACCTCTATCTATCAATATTGTTGAAATGAAGATCAAATAGCTGTATGTTGAAATATGTTGAAAAAGTCAAAACTTTACATGGGGTGTACTTACTTTTTAACGTGACTGTGTATATATATATATTTCCTGTGGGTGTTGGTCATGTGGGAGTGCCTTGCGAGCAACATGTTGCCCATAAACCTCTAGTTGGGGACCACTTGCCTCAGCTATCTCGTCTGGGTTTGAATCTTGGCCCAGCTAGAAACGGTCACCTTGGTGTTTCACAGGCAGAGCGAGGCATCAATGTGTATGCCGTCCCTCGAAGCCCTCGGATGGACGTTAAACTGGGCGTTTCATCTGCGGCATTAATTGGTGGACTTTAAAGATCGCCCGGTGTCTTTCGAGTTATCACTGGCACCCAAAAAAATTCATGCTTCATTATTAACGATGCAACTAGCAGGCCGCATTCAGAATTGAATCCCAGTGCAATATGCATTCACGAATAGCAACAACATGACAATAGAAGTATTATCGAAGTGCATCCATCCAAAGACTGGTAGGCAGTATACGCCGACGATGCACTGCCTGTATCCAAAACAATGGAAGTGCAATACATTTATGTCAAAACCTTTCCTTTTTAAAAGTGTATTTTTGCGAAACAGGTTTTTCTCTTTTGTTTTATAATTTGAGCACAACAGATTGAGGACAGCCAGCACTTTGTAGAAGTGATTCAAAAGCTAAAATAACTGAAAATGAAATAAATAAGAGCTCAGAAATGAGCTGCTGCTGTTTCTGCAAAATATATTTGAACAGTTGAAAGAAATCTGGTAAAAAAAAAAAAAACCCCCTCTAAAAACTCCCCACATCAAAAACCTTCCTATCCGGTACAGCTTCTGTAAATCTAGAGCTCATATTGTTCACTGTTGCCCTCGAGTAACATCTGGTGTATTGTCCCTGGGCTTTGACCCAGCATCAAAAAAGGATGGCAGACCCAGCTCGAGTGCACCATGCACATGTTGGCCAAAGCAGTTGAACTGTGAGATATCTCGGAAAAGAGTGATGCGAATTCATCCGAATGAGTCCTTGCATGCAGACGGGATTTTGGAATCTTGGGAAGTTAGTTTGCAGCAGCAGAGTTCCAGACCTCAAGACGCATCTCATGTAATTGCTTGGATTCGTGTAAGTTTGCCAACAACACGCTATTCGGATACTCTTTACGACGGTGACCAATCAAATAGAAGGGAAAGCATGACGATTCGGTTCAGTTTGATTTTGTGTCACAACTCAATCATGATATTCCAGTGAGTTTTGAAATACTGTACCTGCTGCAAACTTGTATGCTAATGAAAAACTGCCCCTCCTCATATGCTAATGATAATTATACTTGTATACCCTCCTCGTATGCTAATATACTCGTATAACCTCCTCGTATACCCTACTCGTACACCTCTTCGTATGCTAATATACTCTAAAACACTCCTCGTAAGCTAATATACTCGTATACCCTACTATTATGTTAATATACTCATATACCCTACTCATATGCTAATAAACCCGACTCGTATGGCAATATACTCGTATACCCCCCTTGTATGCAAATATACTCGCATACCCCACTCATATGCTAATATACTCATATACCCTACTCGTATGCTAATGCTACTATTTGGATACAAATATACTCGTATACCCTCCTCGTATTCTAATATACTTACAGTATACCCTACTCATATGCTAATAAATTCGTGTACCCTACTCATATGCTAATAAATTCATCTACCCTACTCGTATGCCAAGAAATTCGTGTACCCCACTCATATGCTAATATACTCGTGTACCCTACTCATATGCTAATATACTCGTGTACCCTACTCGTATGCTAATATACTCATGTACCCTACTCATATGCTAATATACGCGTGTACCCTACTCATATGCTAATATACTCGTGTACCCTACACATATGCTAATATACTCGTGAACACTACTCATATGCTAATATACTCGTGTACCCTACTCATATGCTAATATACTCATGTACCCTACTCATATGCTAATATACTCGTGTACCCTACTCATATGCTAATATACTCATGTACCCTACTCATATGCTAATATACTCGTGTACCCTACTCAGATGCTACCCTACTCGTGTGCCCTACCCATATGCTACCCTACTCGTGTGCCCTACTCATATGCTAATATACTCATGTGCCCTACTCATATGCTACCCGACTCGTGTGCCCTACTCATATGCTGCCCTACTCGTATGCCCTACTCATATGCTACCCTACTCGTGTGCCCTACTCATATGCTACCCTACTTGTGTGCCCCACTCATATGCTACCCTACTTGTGTGCCCTACTCATATGCTACCCTACTCGTGTGCCCTACTCATATGCTACCCTACTTGTGTGCCCTACTCATAAGCTACCCTTCTCGTGTGCCCTACTCATATGCTGCCCTTCTCGTGTACCCTACTCATATGCTACCCTACTCGTGTGCCCTACTCATATGCTACCCTACTTGTGTGCCCCACTCATATGCTACCCTACTCGTGTGCCCTACTCATATGCTACCCTACTCGTGTGCCCTACTCATGTGCTACCCTACTCGTGTGCCCTACTCATATGCTAATATACTCATAAACCCTTATCGTGTGCTAATGCTAATATACTTTTAGGGTAACATTAGCCACCCCCTCCTTAGAGCTGGATACTTGTATTCAAAGCTAAAATTACCTTTTAAACACTTTAGTAATCGACATATGAATTACTGACATTTAATATTCAGTGTCACATGTTAGAAAGAACCTGTACACTGTTTATTACTTGCAAAATCGAAGATTTTCAAATACGGTGTCGTGTATTGGTTGGTCTTGTGCTGCTTGTTTGTCTGTATGGCAGTCGCCTACAGGTCACAATTTCAAAGCGATCTTTACGAAACTTCACCAAATAGTAGAGTTGGTCATAAGGAAGAAGCCTATTGATTTTGAGGTCAAAAGGTCAAAAGGTCAACATAAGCCACGGGTCAGCAACTTAGGTGACATTTCTAAAATCGTCAATTGTCATCCGATTGATTTGAAATTTGAAGAGGATTTGCATGTCAGGTCACTGAATTCAACCACCAATTATTTTTGAGGTCAACATAGGCCAAAATGTCAACATAAACCAAAGGTCAACAACTTATTTCAGGGACTCCGCAAGTATCGTGCTATGCACGACATATTTCTTGTTTATTTATTTGTCAGCCTGGGCAGCATTGTTGATTGAAGACCAGAACGTCCCAAACTGATTAAGATGGTAGGTTTGGAAGTGGATAGCGAAGATCAAGGTTAGAGGGGAACAACAGGATACAGGGCTGCTGCACCTTTATGGGCAAAAGAAGGAAGCAGCGAGGAGAGATGTGAATAAGATGAGGAATGATATGGAAGAGGTGTACAACGAGTTGGAAAAGGATGGTGGGAAGAATATGATCTATAAATTGACTCAAAACAGGGATGAGGATAGCAAGGACATGAAGGGGATTAGAGGTGGGGGGGGGGGGGGGGGGGGAGGGGGGGTGATTAAATATGGTGGCGGGAGGCTAGTTTTAGTGACAGAGACGGGCAGTAGTGAGGGTATGGGAAGGATATTTCAAGGAGATGTTGAACTGCAGAGGAAGCAACGGCGAACTGGAGCTTCTTTGTTACAGAGAGGGGGGGGGGGGGGGGGGCGGACAGCATTAAGGAAGATGAAGAAGGGACAAACACCAGACATTGAAGTGCGTACAGAGATGCTAGTTGCTGCTGGATAAATCGGAGACAGTTTTACGAAGAGGCTGTTGAATGTATGTACATGTGAGGGTTCAATTCGGGATTGGTGGACAAAGCTAATTGTGTTGATATTGAATAGGAAGGGTGATGCTGTTCAAGATCCAGGAAAGTGCAGGGGCATAACGCTACTAAGACATATCATTAAGCTATTGGAGAGGATAAGGAAGAGTGTGGATGGTGATCAGCGAAGAGCAACAGGGGTTTAGAAAGTGCAGGGGGACAATGGATGGATGTTCACTCTGAGACGGCTGGTGGAGAAGAGGTTGGAAGTGCAAGGTGAAATGGCATTGCTTTGGATTTGTGAATCTGGAGAAGGCCTATGACATTGTCATAAGAGAAATGGTGATGACGACAATGTGATGAATGGGAGTGCCGGAAGTAGAAGTTAGGTTGGTGGTGGGGATGTACAAGGGAACAAAGGGAAGCAATGTCTGAAGAGTTCAGTGTGAACATCAGTTTGAGGCAGGGAAGCTCTCTCAGCCGACTCCTGTTTATCATGGTGATGGAGCTGGTAAGCAAGAAGGCAAACATGAGGGGTATTCTGGGATATGTTGTGTTGCTGATGATTTGACTGTTGGGGTGGGGAGTAGGTGGGAGATGCAGGAAGTACTGGGGGAGTGGGAGAAGGCATGGGCTGAAAGTGAACATGGAGAAGACCGAGGTGATGTGGGTTGGGTAGCAGAGAAAATAAATGGATATCAGGTCAGAGAAGGACATCAGATAGGGAAATAGTTTCGAGTATCTGGGGTAGAACAGCACGTGGGGATGGTTAGTTGGAGGCAGAGGTGAGGAGGAGGGTTCATGGGTGCAAATGCATGGAGGAGGGCGCAGGGAGTAATAGCAGACAGAAAATGTGCGTCATCGCAAATCCCCACGTTTCCCACATAAAGCAAAGTTGAAAGATAGCAAAATGTTCCACGACGACTGACACAATACCAACTTTGGAGTAAAAAATTTCCCGTTTTCACCCTTGTGACCCGAAGTCCACCCCCTGTGGCATGAACCGGGGGTCAAATCCAAAAAATCATTACATATTTCATGAGTCCACCAATGTCACCCCTCTCAACCCCCCAATAATATGCGTACGCAATAGAATATTATCTTTGGTGTAGTATTTACAGAAATTTCTGCAAAATGTCACAAAATAACAAAGAAAAAAAATTTGCAAAATATTTATTTTTTCCCCATCCCCAAAAAAACATGCACACTGAACACAATCTGGCGAGTACAGCAATTCCTCGTTTAACGCAGTACATACATTCCACACATGGTGCAGGCAAAAAGTACCTTGTTAAGCGAATTCGCATTGTGTGAAAACAATTTTCCTATAAGAAATAATGTAAAAGGTGAGGGTTGTGTGTGAGAGAGATTGCTAACGATCAGGAAAACCTTGAAGGATATATTTTCTTTCGCACAATAATCTTTAAGTTCCTTGGGAAGATAAACATTAAACCATTCCAGGAAAACAGCACCTGTTATCCATCCTTTAGTGTTCGATCACCAGATAAAAGGGAGATGGTCCTTTGAATTGCCCCTCAAAGCTCTTGGTGTCTCAGATTTCAATGGATGGCTCCAACAAATCCTGATTAAAGAGTAACGATGGTGGAGGACGTGTCAAACATCAATATGGGGGAGCAAAGGACTGAGATGCGAGTTGTATGGTTCCACAGGGCCAGCTGCGCAGCACAAGAAAGGTCGTCGACTGCTGCTCAGAAATCGTGTTGTAACGGCACCTTCCGTGTTGTGTGAAAAGTGTTCCCTAATAGAAAAACCGTGTTAAAGCGAAATCGTGGTGAACAAAGATGCGTTGTATTTCCATGAGATCATATATGAAGAGGACCTATTTGCCCATGTGTTTATAACAAAGCCCATGGATGTCATTGAGATCCCACAATCAACGTATTAACGTAGCAAACGTATTAACGTGTTTTCAACGTAATATTTTCAGCACGCAGTGTCAAAGTACTTCTCATTTTATGTGTATCACATGACAATAAATTCATGAATATTATTATTATTAGGTTTACTCTCCATGAAATGGAGAGTAACCGATTATTACTGCTAGAGTTTTTCTTATTATTATTCTTCCGCCCTATTTTGCACCTCCGAAAACTTCATAATTAATGTTCTCAGCAACCGCTGGTCGGATTGACAGCAAATTTTCATCAAATGATCGTCTTGGCTCCTAGAATTTTTAATGCTAATTATGACGTCATAGGTCACGTGGTATGGGCGCTATCTTGTAAAACAAATTCAACTTTTCCCCTCTGTATCTTCGAAACGGCTCAATGGAAAAATTTGAGGCATGGCTCATTCTAAAGAACTCTTCAATGGGAACAAAAGGTATGTGTATCGAGTATATTAAAAATGCTAACGTTAAGAGGTTAGAATTCGTCAAACAAAACATTTTCTCCCCCGAAAATGGGATTTTTCCCCCAGATGCTTAGTTAAAAAAAACTCAGATTGCAAAAAATTTCGAAGTCATACGTCACATGGTTCGGCCGCCATCTTGTTTTTCGTGAAAAAACACAAAAACCCCTTTTTCTCCGCAACGGCTGAACGGATCGAGCCCAAACTTGGCATGCATATTCGCATACCCATGACGAACAAAAAAGTCACCGGGCACGACCTCATCCGACACATGCTTTCAGAGTTATGACGTTTTAAAGCTCAAACTAGAAATGGTATCACCTCCATAATTTGTGGAGATATCGAGTGGAAACTTTACACAAATGTTCCTCATGGGGGGATGTTTCAACGTTACTTGAGACGTTTTGATAAGTCACATGGTTTGGCCGCAATAAATAATGGAAGTTAAATTTTAAAAAGCTTGTAACTCTTGAACCACTGCATGCATCGATTTGAATTTTTACGGCAATGTAGCTCTCATCAATCGGAACAAGTGTGCAAAATTTCAAGATGATTGGATGTACGGTCTGGAAGCTATGTCTTTATTGTTGAAAGAAGAAGAAACACAGCGATTTGTCCCTCCAGAGCGTGATCACGATAACGCGATCTCCCACGGTCATTTCAACCTCAAATGAAATTCCAATTGAGGATTTGTCAATAGATGAGGTCTATTAACAAACGAATGAAACAGATTTGCTCAAATTCTGACTTTTTAAAAATCGATCGCATTTCACTCAAAGTTATGAGCTACTGAAGAAGAAGATGTCCATCCAGGACGTGATCACTATCACACGATCTCCCGCGGTCATTTCAACCTCAAATGAAATTCCAATTGCAGATTTGTGAATAGGTGAGGCATATTAACAAACGAATGAAACAGATTTGGTCAAATTCTGACTTTTTAAAACTCGATCGCATTTCACTCAAAGTTTTGGGCCACTAAAGAAGAATAAGACTCGTTTGGCTTCTCAGATAAAATAAATAATTCTGTCTCTGCAATTTCAGGTTAATTTTCTTTTTAAAATGGCTTTTTCTGCAATCAGTGCATGGATTGACATGTGTGGATGTGGGTGGGGGGGGGGAGGGATGTGTGTGTGTTTGTGTGGAGCGGTGTGCGTGTGGGGGGTGTTTGTGTGTGTGTGTGTGTGTGTATATGTGTGTGTGTGTGTGGGGGGGGGGGGTGGGGGGGATATGTGTGTATGTGGGGTCAGGGGGGGTTGGGGTGTGCGTGTGGAGGAGGGGGGGGGGGTTGGATGTGTGTGTGTGTGTGTGTGTGTGTGTGTGTGTGTGTGTGGCTGTGTGTGGGGGGGGGGGGATCTGTGTGTGTAGGGATGTGTGTGTAGGGATGTGTGTGGGGGGGATGTGTGTGGGGGGGATGTGTGTGTGTGGATGTGTGTGTGGGTGTGGGGGGTGGTGGATATGTGTGTGTGTGGGGAGGGGTTGGGGTGTGCATGTGGAGGAGGGGGGGATGGATATGTGTGTGTGTCTGTGTATGTGTGGAGGGGTGTGTGTGTGTGTGTGTGTGTGTTGGGGGTGGGGTGGGGAGATGTGTGCGTGTGTTTGTGTGTGTGGATGTGTGGATGTGCGTGTATGTGTGTGTGGGTGGGTGAATGTGTGTGTGTGTGGAGGGGTGTATGTGTGGAGGGGTGTTCGTGTGGGGGTTGGGGTGTGGGGCTGTTTGTGTGCGTGTGTTTGTGTGTGTGTTAGGGGTGGGGGGATATGTGTGTGTGTGTGTGTGTGTGTGTGTGTGTGTGTATGTGTGTGTGTGTGTGTGTGTGTGTGTTGGGGGTGGGGGGGATGTGTGCATGTGTTTGTGTGTGTGTTAGGGGTGGGGGGATGTGTGTGTGTGTGTGTGTGTGTGTGTGTGTGTGTGTGTGTGTGTGTGTGTGTGTGTGTGTGTGAGGACGTGTGCATGTGTTTGTGTGTGTGTATGTGGGTGGGGGGTAGGGGGAATGTGTGTGTGTTTGGGGATGTGTGTGTGTGTGTGTGTGCGTGTGGGGGGGGTGGGGGTGTGTGTCGGGGGATGTGTGTGGGGGATGTGTCTTGGGGTTGGGGGGAGGGGGATGTGCGCTTGTCTGGATATGTGTGTGCGTGTGAGCGGAGGGGTGTGCGGGTGTTTGTGTGTGTGTGTTTGTGTGTGTGTGTGTGGATATGTGTGTGTGTGTGTGGATATATATGTGTGTGTGTGTGTGTGTGTGTGTGTGTGTGTGTGTGTGTGTGTGTGTGTGTGTGTGTGGGGGGGGGGGTGTGTTGGGGGTGGGGTGTGTGTGTGTAGGGGGGATGTGTGTGTGTGTGTGTGTGTGTGTGTGTGTGTGTGTGTGTGTGTGTGTGTGTGTGTGTGTGTGTGTGTTGGGGGTGGGGTGTGTGTGTGTAGGGGGGATGTGTGTGTGTGTGTGTGTGTGTGTGTGTGTGTGTGTGTGTGTGTGTGTGTGTGTGTGTGTGTGTATGTGTGTGTCTGGGTTGTATCCAAGGGGGTTGTGTCAAAGCATGTCCAATGAAAGTGGGGTTGTATCAAAAGTGGGGTTGTATCAAAAGTGGGGTTGTATCAAAAGTGGGTGCGAGTAAACCGGTCATCACTGCCAGCAGTTTTAAAGTGGCAGTTCTTGTTATTATTATTATTACAAAGTGAATTGTCATTTGGAAAAATAGCAAAAACGTTCATCTAAATTGAATGCAAAAATTCCCAAGAATGGAACCAAAATGAAACTAATTAACAATACCTTAAATTAAAATAACAATACCTTAAAAAGATTAACACCAAAATTAATAAATTAATAATGATATATATATTGTTACGACCCAGGGTTCAGGGTCTATGATAAGGAGGTTAGCCTCCTTTCCCTCCTGAACTTACCGGACCTGAGGCTGCCGCGCACGAATAACTTTGTACTTCGGCAGGTTGAGAACCAGCAACTACGAACGCCAATTGGTCAGTTGCGTGATAACAGGGTCCAATCGTCGAACACCGCTTGCCTGCACCATGTGACGGTTCTAATCGGGAACCGTACCCTCCAACGGTGTACCACTTTTGTTCCTTGATGGAAATTTAGATGGCTGAGCAACCTTTGGTACCCGCCAGGCTGATGCCAATTTTGATACCGCCGATCATTACTCTGGGTGCAAGCAATGGCGGACCAATGGAAGAAGATATTCATAGAGAGACAGAAAGGAAATGTTTAACGATTCGATTTATTTACATGTATTTACAGTGCAACTTATCGATAGGAAAGGAAAAGGGACAAGAGGCAGAAACCTAGTTTAATCTATGCCTTATGATGATGACAACAAATAAACACGACATGGGTGCCCAACACACATTCACGGGGGAGGGGACGGGAAAACAAACGTCGGGATCCTGTCAGCAAAATGGTTACGATGTTACCAGGACCTTGTTGTCTTGATTCACCAACGAGCACCACACCGGCAAAGGGCAGTCCTCAGCACGAGCACGAAGAGGCAGTCAAAAGCTCAAACGCGGGCAGGCTCTACCAGCACAAACACGGGCAGGGAATCCCAGCATGAACAGGAAGAGGGAGTCCCAGCACAAACATGGGCAGGCAAGCAGGCACGTGCAGAGAGAGTCCAAGACATGCACATGTGCAGAGTGCAGAGGGTCTGATGACCACGTGCAGAGTGCAACGAGCAGGCAGAGAGCAGGCACGTGCAGAGAGAACAAAGTCCAAGGCAGCAGAGAGAGAATCAAGTCATGGCCTCGTGCAGAAAGAGTCCGTTGTGCACACGTGCAACGAGAGGAAGCAGAGCGTGAGAGAGACCGGCCAGCAGGCCACCTACACAGAGAACGAAAAAAAAACAGGTGCAGAGCGAACAAAGTCCAAGGCCTTTTTATCCGGCCTCTCCCGAGGGTGGGGCTGTTTGAGGGTGTTTTCCGGGCTGCCGATTGGTGGAGTCTCACTTCCTTTGCCCCCACAAGCCCTCTCCAAAGTTCCTCTGGTGTTCATTAGTGGCCCATTGTGTCACCCTGCCACCACAAGCCGTCTCGAAGCTACTTTTACCTGGTGCATTTGAAAAGTTCCTGGTCCACAAAATGTTGTTGCTGGCATCCACCCTTCAGGCCTTTGGCCTGTCTCCTGTCCATCAAGACTTTGAATCAATGTCGGTGGATGCAATGTTTGTGCATTTGCTTGGCTTCCCCTTATGAGTGGAGGGCCTGTCTTTCCCTCCCCAACACATAACGACATACTAACCCATAAAAGGGGAAGGGACCAAGACAATGCTCTGCGATGAAATAACTATTCTAAGGGTCCCGTATGGTGGTTGTCATTTCATCGTAGCGGTTTCCGAAAACCGCAACACTATATATATGTACAGTGCATTCAGAAAGTATTCAGACCCCTTCACTTTTTTCACTTTTTGTTATGTTGCAGCCTTATGCTGAAATTGTTTAAATTCATTTTTTCCCTCATCAATCTACATTCAATACCCCATAATGACAGAGAGAAAACAGGATTTAAGAAAGTTTTGCAAATTTATTAAAAAGAAAAAACTGAAATATCACATTGACATAAGTATTCAGACCCTTTGCTATTACACTTGAAATTTAGCTCAGGTGCCTCCCATTTCTCTTGATCATCTTTGAGATGTTTCTCCACCTTGATTGGAGTCCACCTGTGGTAAATTCAATTGATTGGACATGATTTGGAAAGGCACACACCTGTCTATATAAGGTATCACAGCTGACAATGCATATCAGAGCAAAAACCAAGCCACGAGGTCGAAGGAACTGCCTGCAGAGCTCAGACAGGATTGTGTCGAGGCACAGATCTGGGGAAGCCTACTAATTTTTTTCTGCTGCATTGAAGGTTCCCAAGAGCACAGTGGCCTCCATAATTCTTAAATGGAAGAAGTTTGGAACAACCAGGGCTCTTCCTAGAGCTGGCCGCCCGGCCAAACTGAGCAATGGGGGAGAAGGGCCTTGGTAAGAGAGGTGATCAAGAACCCGATGGTCACTCTGGCTGAGCTCCAGAGATCCTGTGTGGAGATGGGAGAAACTTCCAGAAGGACAACCATCACTGCAACACTCCACCGATCTGGGCTTTATGGCAGAGTGACCAGACGGAAGCCTCTCCTCAGTGAAAGACACATGAAAGCCCGCTTGGAGTTTGCAAAAGAGCACCTAAAGGCTTCTCAGACTGTGAGAAACAAGCTTCTGTGGTCTGATGAAACCCAAGATTGAACTGTTTGGCCTCAATTCTAAGCGTCATGCCTGGAGGAAACCAGGCACCGCTCATCACCTGCCCAATACCATCCCAACAGTGAAGCATGGTGGTGGCAGCATCATGCTGTGGGGGTGTTTTTCAGCAGCAGGGACTGGGGGACAGGTCAGGGTTGAGGGAACAATGAACGGAACAAAGTACAGAGACATCCTTCATGAAAACCTGAAACAGAGCGCTCAGGACTTCAGACTGAGCCGAAGGTTCACCTTCCAACAGGACAATGACCCTAAGCACACAGCCAGGACAATGCAGGAGTAGCTTAGGGACAACCCTGTGAAGGTCCTTGAGTGGCCCAGCCAGAGCCCTGACTTGAACCCAATCGAACATCTCTGGAGAGACCTGAAAATGGCTGTCCACCGACAGTCCCCATCCAACCTGACAGAGCTTGAGAGGATCTGCAAAGAAGAATGGCAGAAAATCTGCAAATCCAGGTGTGCAAAGCTTGTCGCGTCATACCCAAGAAGGCTTGAGGCTGTAATCGCTGCCAAAGGTGCTTCAACTAAGTACTGAGTTAAGGGTCTGAATACTTATGTCAATGTGATATTTCAGTTTTTTCTTTTTAATAAATTTGCAAAACTTTCTAAAATCCTGTTTTCTCTTTGTCATTATGGGGTATTGAGTGCAGATTGATGAGGGAAAAAATGAATTTAAACGATTTCAGCATAAGGCTGCAACATTACAAAATGTGAAAAAAGTGAAGGGGTCTGAATACTTTCTGAATGCACTGTATGTATATATATATATAAATATACACAAAAACAGTGCCTAGATAAAGTCTACACCCCCTTTCAAAATTATGGGATTAGATGCATTAAATCAGACTTTTGCCACCTTAATTTACACATCGTAAACCACACCTTCCAAGTGAAAAACAAATTCTACAAATTTCAGAAAATTAATTAAAATTAAAAAACTGGAATATATTGGTTGGATAAGTGTCAATATTTATAAACCAATAAGTGTGAAACCAGGTCGGTCACAAATAATATACAGTCACGTGAAAAAGTAAGTACACCCCATGTAAAGTTTCTGACTTTTTCAACATATTTCAACAATATTTGATCTTCATTTCAACAATATTGATAGAGAAAGGTGATATAATATAACAAATATCATGAAACATTTACATTTTGTAGTCCATTGTATAATTTAAATAAACATAAATGCAAATTTTGCATGTGGAAAAAGTAAGTACACCCCTACATTTATCACTACTTCAAATACCTAAAATTAGAATCAGGTGCACCAGCTCAGGTGCAAATGATTAGAACATCGTTAGAGAGGATCTTGGAGGAACCTGTCAAATTTAAACCTCAGACATTTAGTTTAGTTTGCTCTATGTTGTTGAAGTGTCGACAACATGTCTACAACATGTTGAAGTGTCTACAGTGTCTACAACGTCACCATGCCAAGATGAAAAGAGCTCTCTGAGGCCTTCAGAAAGAAGGTTATAGATGCAACGAGTCTGGGAAGGGATTTAAAAAGATCTCCAAACAATTTGAAATCAATCATTCGACTGTCCGGAAGATCTACAAGTGGAGAAGATTCCAAACAACTGCCAACTTATTCAGGCCATGCCGCCCCAGCAAGTTCAGCCCGAGAGCAGACCGCAAGATGCTGAAAGAAGTCTCTAAGAACCCCAGAATGTCCTCACAGGACCTACAGGTAGCTCTTGCCACTGTTGATGTCAAAGTGCACGAGTCCACCATTATAAAGAGGCTGCACAAATTTGATCTGCATGGGAGGTGTGCCAGGAGGAAACCTTTGCTGTCCAGAAAGAACATCAGGGAAAGACTAAAGTTTGCCAATGAACACCGAGGCAAAGACCAGCACTTCTGGAACAATGTGCTCTGGACAGATGAGTCAAAGGTAGAGCTATTTGGCCACAGTACCAGAAGACATGTTTGGTGAAAACCAAAGACAGCATTTGACCACAAGAACCTGATACCAACTGTAAAGCATGGTGGTGGAAGTATTATGGTTTGGGGCAGCTTTGCTGCATCACGGCCTGGGCAGCTCACCATCATAGAATCCACTATGAATTCTTCATTGTACCAGAGGATGCTTGAGGATAATGTGAGGCCATCTGTCGGAGAGTTGAAGCTCAACCGAAGGTGGACCTTGCAACATGACAATGACCCTAAACATACCAGTAAATCCAAGGGTGCACTGCACAAATTGTACTTACTTTGCAAAATTGCAAAACCCTAGAGCCAAGGGTGTACTTACTTTTTCCACATTCGAAATTTGCATTTATGTTTATTTAAATTATACAATGGACTACAAAATGTAAATGTTTCATGATATTTGTTATATTATATCACCTTTATCTATCAATATTGTTGAAATGAAGATCAAATAGCTGTATGTTGAAATATGTTGAAAAAGTCAAAACTTTACATGGGGTGTACTTACTTTTTCACGTGACTGTACGTATATATATATACACATACATATACATACAAAGTTGTATATAGAGGGCATTGCTGTTTGTGGGGGTTACATTAATGAAAATCCCCATGAATTCCAAAACCGTAGACTTACCGGGTAATGGGGAGAATAAATGGGGTACCTATCTATAAGTCAATGTGTTATAGAATTTGTCTATTAAAGACTGCAAGTGAAATGCGCCCTCATTTGCTCAGGGGCCCAGAATAGTCAGCCTGCCTTTGAAATGTGAAAAAATAAATTTAACTGGCGCTTTGATGCAATAAGATACGCCTGGAACGTATGACATCAAGACGTACTTGACAAGGAAGGAGGTGCAGTATGTTTGAACTTTTCACCTCAGCAGCGTGCAAGCGACCACCTTTTCTTTTATAAGCAGCAGTTTCTAAAGCAATTGGTTAATTTTATGAATCAGTTGTGCTTTAGAAAGGTTATGTTGGTTCTCTTTGTGAGTTTCAAAGCAAAATAAATTTGACAATACCCAATTTCCAAGCCATTTGCTGTATCAACATGTTTTACAAATTACCGAGCCAAATGTTGATCCCCGTCGCATGACGATTGCAGGCTGTTTATAAAGAATAATGTTTATGCACATCTCCTTGAAACATTTATAATTCAACGTTGTTTTCTTTAATTTCTCTATTGAAATTCGCTCTAAATAAGAGTGAAAGCCACTCAAGGATTTTGGGTTGTATACAACAGCACAAATGTAATCCATAATCGGACCTCAACCGGACTCCAATCGGCCTATGCCGTTTCCCATAAAATTGCCGATTACCAATATCGGCCCAGTACTAGTATGTATGCATGTATGTATGTATGTATGCATGTATGTATGTATGTATGTATGTATGTATGTATGTATATATGTGTGTATATATATATATATATATATATATATATATATATATATATATATATATATATGTGTGTGTGTGTGTGTGTGTGTGTGTGTGTGTGTGTGTGTGTATATGTATCTATAACATGGAAATAGCCATTTGAGCGTGATAGCCCTTTGTACTGTGAACGAGCTGGCATGCGTTTCTGAAAACACTACATGGTACACTCACTCACGTTGAGGAAGAGAAGGCCTATTTCCCCAAAAGATTGTCCGAATAAAGATTGTCCTGAAGCTTCGTCCACAACTCATTTAATTTCTTCCGGTTATATGACAGCTGTTACACAAAGCTAATAATTATTTAAGCCAAATGCATTTGATGTTACCTGTGCATATCGGCAATTAAAGCTTGGCAAATATTTCACAAATTTTCAAATGTCAAAATGAAGATACACAACTTTAGAGAGAAAAGCATCTCAGTCACTAAGCAACCCACCCTCTGCACACTCAGTGATTGGCTCTGAGCATCGTTTGTGAAGCAGTACGAATGTAATTTTGCTAAATTTAGATCGTTCACGACTGATCTGCTAAATGTAATGGCACGGGAAAGATAGACATTTGTCTGGTGCACAAAAAGTGCTAAAACTATAAGTATTTGACGACATGAGGGGTGGGGGAGGAGTTAAGAAACAAAAGTGGAAAGAAAGGATGTGCGGCCTGGAAATGATGGTTTTGGCAGTATTTTCAGTGCAATAGGTTATTGTGAAGCCGTGAATGGAAAGGATCACATTGTATACTGTACATGCATTAAAAACAACACCCATGTGAAAGATGGAAAAAAGAAAAACTCCATTGTGTGAACAAATACCGTGAACAGGTTAAATCTACACCACGTTTCCCAAAGAAAGGACACCCAATTTAATCGCAAAAAAAAAAATGTATCAAGTGGACAAGGAGAAAATGAGACTAAATAAAGTGGAATAAATTAACGAGGCTAGCCTAGCCCCTTACTGCCGTGGGTGCGACGATGTCGCTTGAGGTGTGATGAAGTTATGAAGGTCTTGCCGCACTCGCCACATACGTATGGTCTCTCCCCAGTGTGAGAGCGCCGGTGAGCCTTGAGCGTGCCCGATTGCGTGAAGCGCTTGCCGCAGACATCGCAGTGATAACGTCGCTCACCTCCATGGTCACGCACGTGGCGCAGAAGGCAAGGGTAGCTGTTGAAGCCACGCCCGCATTGCACGCAGATGTAAGGCTTGTCGGAGCTGTCACGTGGAGCCGGATTCGCACTCGTGGGTTCCTCCGGCATCTCAGCTGGCGACGCACCATCGATGTCCACTCGTGCTGCAGCCACGGCTGCAGGCTCATCACACGGTTCCGGTTGGATGACCAGCACACCATCTTCTCCATTCAACAGCTCCTTGGTCGCATCTGGAGGTTCGCCACCCTCGGCCTCATTATCAGCACTTCCCCATGCCTCGTCAGAGCCCTCCATTTTAAAAGTTGCAGAGTCATCAACTCCTTCAGGTACAGTAGCACACTCTACACCGGGCGGTACCATCAGCAGTGCATTGAGGCCTTGAATACTCTCTGCATCACCAATTGGTGTACATGCCAAGGGGAACTTGGCACGAAGGTTTTCAGCTGAAATAGAAGAAGGAAGAGTGTAATGACAAGATGTCAATTAAATAAGGTTCACCTCAATCAAAACCTCACTTTCCATAGTAGATCACACTCTAGAAGCCACAATGAATACCATCTGCTCATGATTTCACATTACACTTTTTACAACAATTAAAAACATCGAGCTGGAATACCAAGCACAACACAACACCTCTAAAGTCAATTTGTATGGTATGCTGACATATGTGAAACATTAACCACCTTTCAATACATATACAAGGTGTCCCATTAGCCCCTTTGCCCTTGAACCTTTTCCTACAAGAATAGGTTGATCAGAATAAAACGATACCATTAGAATAAATCAAATAGAGCAACTTACACAATCCAGCAGAAAATGAAAACAGCACATTATTATATAATTCCCCACACATAAATAAATGAGAATTTTATTTTAATCTGACTCTGTATATATAATTTGATGTGTGTGCTCAATTGTGGGGTTTTTGGTTGTTATCCCCATGCTTTTTGAAAAAGAACAGGGGAGTATTGTAATCAGCTCCGTCTGTCCTTTGTCCGTCTGTCTGTCTGTCCATCCGTCACGATTATCGCGAAAATATCATGATAATATAAATAATGTAATTAGCACCTTGGCTTGAGAACCATGTGGCATACAATAACAATCCACATAGGAACAAACTGAATAGCCATAGAGTTACGTGTGCTCGTACTCTTTATTTAAAGTCAAACCTCATTTTGCCTGGACGAAATCGCTTTGCTCCATTTGCCAAGCAGTTTGCAAAGTGGTTGATATGGAAAGTCTGGCTTGGCAAGTGCTAGCGAGATGCTTGCTAACGGAACACGCCAAGCAACCTCAAATCTCCAAACCTTGATGTCACCTGGCTTAAGATTTGTCTCCCGACCATCACTATTTTTCTGTTTCACTTACTGCTCTCCCAATTTCACAAATTTTATAGCTTTCTTTGACTATCTCAATTCCTGCCATGCGGCCATGACACCCAAACACCTTCAAGCAGAATTCCTCTATTTAGGAGACTTCAATGTACACCACAAGGAGTGGTTGAAATCTTCCCACACAGATGTTGGGGGAGTTGAAGCTCTTACATTTTCCATTCTCAATGATTTCAATCTCAATGTTCTCAATGAACAAAAAAATTATCACCCACTATATATACCCTTATCCCAGATTGTCATGACTACTCTTCCAATACTTTGGATTTGTTCTTCACCCCCAATCCGTTGCTTTACAGCTACATAATTTCACCTCCAATTGGTTCTTCTGACCACAATCTTGTGAACATCACTTTGCTTACCACCACTCCTTCTCCGACTGCTTTGACTAAACACCAGTATTGGCATTTCAATGGCGCTGACTGGACTGGTTTACGAAACTTATTTTCTGATTTCTGAAAAGCCGACTGCCTCTCCTCGGATGATGCCTCTACCTCTGTTGAACGCATAGCTGAGATTATTGTTGCAGGAATGGAGGCTTCTATCCCCTTCGTGCAAGAGATGCGGGCATATCGGACATGGAAAAAGTCTTCTTCCTCAGACTCACATTCAGCTTTCATACCTGCTAGAAATGATTGCAAACATTATTCCTGAGGCGAAGCATTCCTTTATCCAAAATAAATATGACAACCTCTCATCTTCTTCCACTCATAGATCTTTGTGGTCCGTAGCTAAAAGTATCTCCAACAACATCTGTCGCTCTACCCGTCCTTCGCTTTTCCATTCCGATGACACTATCGCTGTCTCTCCGACTGATAAAGCAACTTTTTGGTTATCTTTTCTCCTCTAATTCCACACTGGATGACTAACATTCCATCTCCCTCTGATACCCCCCTTACCAACCCTATGCTTCTCACTATAATCTCTTTTCATGCAGTCAAAAAAGTACTCCTCTCTCTGGACACAAGCAAGGCGTACGTACGGACAGAATGGTATTCTTCCTCATACCTTGAAGGAGTGTGCCTCAGAACTTGCACACGTGCTTACTCGTTTGTTTTGCTTTTGTTTAAAAACCCAAACTTTTCCTCTTTCCTGAAAACATGCCTTTAAAAATAAAAAAACACCCTTAGAGGCCATTTCCCCCCGCACAGCGGGGATTGGCCTTTTTCGGGCACCGTGGTTGTTGTTGTTTTTGTTGGTCCCCTTTTTGAAGCAATGTTTTACGGCCGGATGCCCTTCTTGCGGCCAACCCTTTTTGTCGCCTTTTACGACAAACAGGGAATTACCAGTGAACTGGTACTCAATTAGCCGACCTCGGAAGGATGACAGGCTGAGTCAACCCCCCTGGCGTTAATTCAGTGATCGACCGGGATTCGAACCCAGGATCCTAGGATCCTACGCTGGCACCCTAGCCG
This sequence comes from Myxine glutinosa, assembly GCF_964187855.1. Classification (NCBI taxonomy): domain Eukaryota; kingdom Metazoa; phylum Chordata; class Myxini; order Myxiniformes; family Myxinidae; genus Myxine; species Myxine glutinosa. The sequence continues at coordinate 126,446,725 of NC_136262.1, read as the reverse complement.
CTAGCCCAACACCAGGCTAACAACACCTGAAAACATGCCTTAGTACAACATATTTTAAAGAAGGGTGATCATTCAAACCCTTCCATCTTCATCTTGGCATGTTTTTATCACATCTTGGCTTTTTATCACTGATTGCTCTGACTTCTACCATTTCCAAAGTCTTTGAATGTCTTCTCAATTCCCATTTCCTCAAGCATTTTGAACCTCAGTCTTCTATCTGACCATCAATGTGGCTTTCACAAGGCAAGATCTACAGGTGATATCCTTTCTTACATTACGAATGCCTGGGCCTCTTCTCTGAAAGACTTTGGTTTTGTTTGGATATTTTGTTAGACAAAATCCTTTGTTGTAGGCCATGATATCTCAAAAGCCTTTTTTTTTTGGATACAGAATCGAGGCTCATGTAAGAGCAAACACATTGAACATGAAAAGATGCACATGCACATAAAACATACAATGAAGGAAGCGGGAGACAAGAGGGGGGGAGAGAGAGGGAAGCACACAAGCACAACAACAGTAGAGAACAGGGATGTCGGTAGCTCTTTGGAAGGAGGAGGGCTGGGGGAGGAGGGAGGGGTACACGGCATAAAGCAAATGAACACTACTAGGAATTTCAGGAAATAAGTTGAGGATTGAAAGAGGTGGATTTGGGGTGTTTTAACAGGGGTAGAAAAGATCAAGGTTTTGGATGGGGGAAGATAAGAGATGGTGGTGAACACCATGCCTTTGACAGTTTGGCATTGCGGTCTGGTATTCAAGCTTCGCTCTTTTGGCTTTCCTCCTTCACTCTGCTCTGATACGACCGCACTGTCTCCGTAATTATTGATGGTTGAACATCTCCCTCCTTCCTTAACAACGGTGTCCCTCAGGATTCTGTTCTGTCTCCAACACTCCTCCCTTCTTTTTATCAATGACCTTCTTTCTTCTACAAATACCCAAATGCAATCGTATGCTGATGACTCGACATTACATTCCTCCATGTTTTTTCCCATCTGCCCCATCTTCTCTCACTCGATCTACATCATGTTTGATCACAGCCTCCTCTTGAAATTCGGATTTGAACAAGATTTCCCAGTGGGGCAAATGTAATCAGGTTAAATTTAATGTTTCCAAAACTTAATTTATTTTTCTTTCTTTCTTTCTCTCTGTCTCTCTGTCTCTCTCTCTAAAACTACTCTCAACACTCCAATCTCCTTTGAAAGCTCCACAATTACACCAGGTGATACAATAAACGTACGAGGTATTACCCAAATATCAAATTTATCCTGTAATCCACACATGACACAAATAGCAAAGTCTGCCTTGAATAAACTAGGAGACCTGTTCGGATGTTGAGGATTCTTCTTCTCTCAACAGTCGCTTCAACTATATAAAGGATTGATTCGTCCTTGCATGGAGTACTGCTCTCATATCTGGGGAGGTTCCAGCTCCACATAATTACTCGACAGAATTGAATCCAAAGTAATCAGACTTATCAACTCTCCCAATCGGACCTAAAAACTAGACCCTCTCAAATTATGTCGCAAAGTTGGTTCTTTCTCTTTTCTACAGATATTACTTTAGTTTCTGCTCCAAAAAACAGGCTGCTTGTGTACCTCGTCATTAGTGAGACCACGGAATACTCAACAAGCCACAACATCTCATGATTATTGTGTGGCCATTGGCAACTCAAGGGCCCTGTTATGATGTTTCTTTCTTCCCCTCCACTGCCAAACTATGGAAATCTTCACCTTCCCATGTCTTTCCAAACACTTACTACCTTCCCCTTTTCAAAAAGCTTCTTTTTTTTTTTACTTCCTCAAAAACTCTGAGACTATTCTCCCTTTGTTCACTTTTCTCAATGCAGGTTTTATCTAAGACCTGGCCTCGATGAGGGCTATAGAGTCCTTCAACATAAAAAGCTGCATGCTGACATAACACACCTAGCAATCTGCATGCTAACATAACACACCAAGCAAGCTGCATGCTAACATAACACACCAAGCAAGCTGCATACTCACATAACACACCAGGCAAGCTGCATACTCACATAACACACCAAGCACGCTCCATACTCACATAACACACCAAGCAAGCTGCAAACTCACATAACACACCAAGCAAGCTGCATACTCACATAACACACCAAGCAAGCTGCATACTCACATAACACACCAAGCAAGCTGCATACTCACATAACACACCAAGCAAGCTGCATACTCACATAACACACCAAGCAAGCTGCATACTCACATAACACACCAACCAAGCTGCATACTCACATAACACACCAAGCAAGCTGCATACTCACATAACACACCAAGCAAGGTGCATACTCACATAACACACCAAGTAAGCTGCATACTCGCAATAACACACCAAGCAAGCTGCATGCTAACATAATACACCAAGCAAGCCGCATGCTAACATAACACACAAAGCAAGCCGCATGCTAACACAACACACCAAGCAATCTGCATGCTAACATAACACACCAAGCAATCTGCATGCTAACATAACACACCAAGCAATCTACATGGTAACATAACACACCAAGTAATCTGCATGCTAACATAAAACACCAAGTAAGCTGCATGTTAACATAAAACACCAAGTAAGCTGCATGTTAACACAAGCGTTACGCCAAGGTCCCCCATCGGGGAAGTGATGTGAGTTGACAAAGTGGAAGACGCAGAAAACATGCTATGATATGATATTTCGCTGACAAGGTTCAGACATACATGGAGGCGGCCATCTTGGATTTTGCGTGGCGACCCAATTTTCAATAGGGTTCTTCCTTATGCCTAGATACACCCACACACCAGATTAGAATTTGGTACTTCGCTTATTTTTCGAGATATTCCGCTCACAAGGTTCAGACATACATGGCATCAGACATACATGGCGGCGGCCATCTTGAATTTTGACGTGGGTTGCACCCACACACCAAATTCGAATGCGGTCCTTCGCTTACGCATGCACGCCCGCACACACGCACGCACGCACTGACGGGAAAACCATAGTCCCCCTTTCGCTCCGCGGTGCGACGGGGGACAATAACACACCAAGCAATCTGAATGCTAACATAAAACACCAAGTAAGCTGCATGTTAACATAACACACCAAGCAGACTGCATGCTAACATAACACACCGAGCAAGCCGCATGCTGACATAACACACCAAGCAATCTGCATGCTAACATAACACACCAAGTAAACTGCATGCTAACATAACACACCAAGCAAGCCGCATGCTAACATAACAACACACCAAGCAGACTGCATGCCAACAAAACACACCAAGCAATCTGCATGCTAACATAAAACACCAAGTAAGCTGCATGTTAACATAACACACCAAGCAGACAGCATGCTAACATAACACACCAAGCAAGCCGCATGCTAACATAACACACCATGCAGACTGCATGCTAACATAACACACCAAGCAATCTGCATGCTAACATAACACACCAAGCAATATGCATGCTAACATAACACACCAAGGAAGCTGCATGCTAACATAACACACCAAGCAAGCTGCATGCTAACATAACACACCAAGCAATCTGCATGCTAACATAACACACCAAGCAATCTACATGGTAACATAACACACCAAGTAATCTGCATGCTAACATGAAACACCAAGTAAGCTGCATGTTAACATAAAACACCAAGTAAGCTGCATGTTAACACAAGCGTTACGCCTCGGTCCCCCGTCGGGGAAGTGATGTGAGTTGACAAAGTGGAGGACGCAGAAAACATGCTATGATATGATATTTCGCTGACAAGGTTCAGACATACATGGAGGCGGCCATCTTGGATTTTGCGTGGCGACCCAATTTTCAATAGCGTTCTTCCTTATGCCTAGATACACCCACACACCAGATTAAAAGTTGGTACTTCGCGTATTTTTCAAGATATTTCGCTCACAAGGTTCAGACATATATATGGTGGCGGCCATCTTGGATTTTGACGTGGCGACCCAATTTTCAATAGGGTTCTTCCTTATGCCTAGATACACCCACACACCAGATTAGAATTTGGTACTTCGCTTATTTTTCGAGATATTCCGCTCACAAGGTTCAGACATACATGGCATCAGACATACATGGCGGCGGCCATCTTGAATTTTGACGTGGGTTGCACCCACACACCAAATTCGAATGCGGTCCTTCGCTTACGCATGCACGCCCGCACACATGCACGGATGGGAAAACCATAGTCCCCCTTTCGCTCTGCGGTGTGACGGGGGATAATAACACACCAAGCAATCTGAATGCTAACATAAAACACCAAGTAAGCTGCATGTTAACATAACACACGAAGCAGACTGCATGCTAACATAACACACCAAGCAAGCCGCATGCTGACATAACACACCAAGCAATCTGCATGCTAACATAACACACAAAGTAAGCTGCATGCTAACATAACACACCAAGCAAGCCGCATGCTAACATAACACACCAAGCAGACTGCATGCCAACAAAACACACCAAGCAATCTGCATGCTAACATAAAACACCAAGTAAGCTGCATGTTAACATAACACACCAAGCAGACAGCATGCTAACATAACACACCAAGCAAGCCGCATGCTAACATAACACACCATGCAGACTGCATGCTAACATAACACACCAAGCAATCTGCATGCTAACATAACACACCAAGCAATCTGCATGCTAACATAACACACCAAGCAATCTGCATGCTAACATAACACACCAAGGAAGCTGCATGCTAACATAACACACCAAGCAAGCTGCATGCTAACATAACACACCAAGCAATCTACATCATAACACACCAAGCAGACTGCATGCTAACAAAGCACACCAAGCAATCTGCATGCTAACATAACACACCAAGCAGACTGCATGCTTACAAAACACACCAAGCAATCTGCATGCCAACATAAAACACCAAGCAAGCTGCATGTTAACATAACACACCAAGCAAGCCGCATGCTAACATAACACACCAAGCAGACTGCATGCTACCATAACACACCAAACAATCTGCATGCTAACACAACACACCAAGTAAGCTGCATGTTAACATAACACACGAAGCAGACTGCATGCTAACATAACACACCAAGCAATCTGCATGCTAACATAACACACCAAGTAAGCTTCATGTTAACAAAACACACCAAGCAGACTGCATGCTAACATAACACACCAAGCAATCTGCATGCTAACATAACACACCAAGCAAGCCGCATGCCAACATAACACACCAAGCAGACTGCATGCTAACATAACACACCAAGCAGACTGCATGCTAACATAACACACCAAGCAGACTGCATGCTAACATAACACACCAAGCAAGCTGCATGTTAACATAACACACCAAGCAGACTGCATGCTAACATAACACACCAAGCAGGCCGCATGCTAACATAACACACCAAGCAGACTGCATGCTAACATAACACACCAAGCAATCTGCATGCTAACATAACACACCAAGGAAGCTGCATGCTAACATAACACACCAAGCAAGCTGCATGCTAACATAACACACCAAGCAAGCTGCATGCTAACATAATACACCAAGCAATCTACATGCTAACATAACACACCAAGCAGACTGCATGCTAACAAAGCACACCAAGCAATCTGCATGCTAACATAACACACCAAGCAGACTGCATGCTTACAAAACACACCAAGCAATCTGCATGCCAACATAAAACACCAAGCAAGCTGCATGTTAACATAACACACCAAGCAGACTGCATGCTAACATAACACACCAAGCAAGCCGCATGCTAACATAACACACCAAGCAGACTGCATGCTAACATAACACACCAAACAATCTGCATGCTAACACAACACACCAAGTAAGCTGCATGTTAACATAACACACGAAGCAGACTGCATGCTAACATAACACACCAAGCAATCTGCATGCTAACATAACACACCAAGTAAGCTTCATGTTAACAAAACACACCAAGCAGACTGCATGCTAACATAACACACCAAGCAATCTGCATGCTAACATAACACACCAAGCAAGCCGCATGCTAACATAAAACACCAAGCAGACTGCATGCTAACATAACACACCAAGCAGACTGCATGCTAACATAACACACCAAGCAAGCTGCATGTTAACATAACACACCAAGCAGACTGCATGCTAACATAACACACCAAGCAGGCCGCATGCTAACATAACAAACCAAACAATCTGCATGCTAACACAACACACCAAGTAAGCTGCATGTTAACATAACACACGAAGCAGACTGCATGCTACCATAACACACCAAGCAATCTGCATGCTAACATAACACACCAAGTAAGCTTCATGTTAACAAAACACACCAAGCAGACTGCATGCTAACATAACACACCAAGGAATCTGCATGCTAACATAACACACCAAGCAAGCTGCATGCTAACAAAACACACCAAACAATCTGCATGCTAACACAACACACCAAGTAAGCTGCATGTTAACATAACACACGAAGCAGACTGCATGCTAACATAACACACCAAGCAATCTGCATGCTAACATAACACACCAAGTAAGCTTCATGTTAGCAAAACACACCAAGCAGACTGCATGCTAACATAACACACCAAGCAATCTGCATGCTAACATAACACACCAAGCAAGCTGCATGCTAACAAAACACACCAAGCAGACTGCTTGCTAACATAACACACCAAACAATCTGCATGCTAACATAACACACCAAGTAAGCCGCATGCTAACATAACACACCAAGCAGACTGCATGCTAACATAACACACCAAGCAATCTGCATGCTAACATAACACACCAAGTGAGCTGCATGTTAACATAACACACCAAGCAAGCTGCATGCTGACATAACACACCAAGCAAGCTGCATGTTAACATAACACACCAAGAAGACTGCATGCTAACATAACACACCAAGCAAGCTGCATGCTAACACCAAGCAGACTGCATGCTAACATAACACACCAAGCAAGCTGCATGCTAACACCAAGCAGACTGCATGCTAACATAACACACCAAGCAAGCTGCATGTTAACATAACACACCAAGCAAGCTGCATGCTAACACCAAGCAGAATGCATGCTAACATAACACAACAAGCAAGCTGCATGCTAACATAACACATCAAGCAAGCCGCATGCTAACATAACACACCAAGCAAGCCGCATGCTAACATAACACACCAAGCAAGCCGCATGCTAACATAACACACCAAGCAAGCTGCATGCTAACATAACACACCAAGCAGACTGCCTGCTAACATAACACACCAAGCAATCTGCATGCTAACATAACACACCAAGCAAGCCGCATGCTAACATAACACACCAAGAAAGCTGCATGCTGACACAACACACCAAGCAATCTGCATGCTTACATAACACACCAAGGATGCCGCACGCTAACATAACACACCAAGCAAGCCGCATGCTAACATAACACACCAAGCAGACTGCTTGCTAACATAACACACCAAGCAATCTCCATGCTAACACACCACACCAAGCAAGCTGCATGTTAACATAACACACCAAGCAAGCTGCATGCTAACACCAAGCAGAATGCATGCTAACATAACACACCAAGCAAGCTGCATGCTAACATAACACACCAAGCAAGCCGCATGCTAACATAACACACCAAGCAAGCCGCATGCTAACATAACACACCAAGCAAGCCGCATGCTAACATAACACACCAAGCAAGCCGCATGCTGACATAACACACTAAGCAAGCTGCATATTCACATAACACACCAAGCAAGGTGCATGCTAACATAAACACACCAAGCATGCCGCATGCTAACATAACACACCAAGCAATCTGCATGCTAACATAACACACCAAGCAAGCTGCATGCTAACATAACACACCAAGGATGCCGCACGCTAACATAACACACCAAGCAAGACGCATGCTAACATAACACACCAAGCAGACTGCTTGCTAACATAACACACCAAGCAATCTCCATGCTAACACACCACACCAAGCAAGCTGCATGCTAACATAACACACCAAGCAAGCCGCATGCTAACATAACACACCAAGCAGACTGCATGCTAACATAACACACCAAGCAAGCTGCATGCTAACAAAACACACCAAGCAAGCTGCATGCTAACATAACACACCAAGCAACAACATACCAAGGAGACTGCATGCTAACATAACACACCAAACAAGCTGCATGTTAACATAACACACAAAGCAAGCTGCATGCTAACATAACACACCAAGCAAGCCATATGCTAACATAACATACCAAGCAAGCTGCATGCTAACATAACACATCAAGCAAGCTGCATGCTAACATAACACACCAAGCAAGCCGCATGCTAACATAACATACCAAGGAGACTGCATGCTAACATAACACACCAAGCAAGCCGCATGCTAACATAACACTCCAAGCAAGCTGCATGCTAACATAACACACCAGGCAAGCCGCATGCTAACATAACATACCAAGGAGACTGCATGCTAACATAACACACCAAGCAAGCTGCATGCTGACATAACACACCAAGCAAGCCGCATGCTAACATAACATACCAAGGAGACTGCATGCTAACATAACACACCAAACAAGCTGCGTGTTAACATAACACACCAAGCAAGCCACATGCTAACATAACACACCAAGCAGACTGCATGCTAACACAACACACCAAGCAGACTGCCTGCTAACATAACACAACAAGCAAGCTGCATGTTAACATAACACACCAAGCAAGCTGCATGTTAACATAACACACCAAGCAGACTGCATGCGAACACAACACACCAAGCAGACTGCATGCTAACATAACACACCAAGCAAGCTGCATGCCAACATAGCACACCAAGCAGACTGCATGTTAACATAACACACCAGGCAGACTGCATGTTAACATAACACACCAAGCAGACTGCATGTTAACATAACACACCAAACAAGCTGCATGCTAACATAACACACCAAACAAGCCGCATGCTGACACAACACACCATGCAGACTGCATGCTAACATAACACACCAAGCAGACTGCATGCTAACATAACACACCAAGCAAGCTGCATGCACACCATGCAGCTGCATGCATTCCATATTATATCACCTGCTTTATTTTACCGAGCTGCATTTAATGCGAGTATATCTTTTGAGAGAAACTAAACACACTAGAATGAGCCAATACACAGTCAACATCCAGGTTCAAGGTGCGATTTACCTACTGCGCATGCACAGCTGCTATCGTGATAATTAATTTCGATTAACCTCATCACAATAGCAAACAAGCCGCATGCTAACATAACACACCAAGCAAGCTGCATGCTAACATAACACACCAAGCAAGTCACATGCTAACATAACACACCAAGCAAGCCGCAAGCTAACATAACACACCAAGCAAGCTGCATGCTTACATAACACACCAAGCAAGCCGCATGCTAACCTAACACACCAAGCAAGCTGCATGTTAACATAACACACCAAGCAAGCCGCATGCTGACATAACACACCAAGCAAGCTGCATTTTAACATAACACACCAAGCAAGCTGCATGCTAACATAACACACCAAGCAAGCCGCATGCTAACATAACACACCAAGCAAGCCGCACGCTCACATAACACACCAAGCAAGCTGCATGTTAACATAACACACCAAGCAAGCCGCATGCTAACATAACACACCAAGCAAGCTGCATTTTAACATAACACACCAAGCAAGCCGCATGCTAACATAACACACCAAGCAAGCTGCATGCTAACATAACACACCAAGCAAGCTGCATGCTAACATAACACACCAAGCAAGCTGCATGCTAACATAACACACCAAGCAATCTGCATGCTAACATAACACACCAAGCAATCTGCATGCTAACATAACACACCAAGCAAGCCGCATGCTAACATAACACACCAAGCAAGCTGCATGCTAACACAACACATCAAGCAGACTGCATGCTAACATAACACACCAAGGAAGCTACATGCTAACATAACACACCAAGCAAGCGGCGGCCTAACATAACACACCAAGCAAGCCGCATGCTAACATAACACACCAAGCAATCTGCATGCTAACATAACACACCAAGTAATCTGCATGCTAACATAACACACCAGAACAAGCTGCATGCTAACATAACACACCAAGCAAGCCGCATGCTAACATAACACACCAGGCAATCTGCATGCTAACATAACACACCAAGCAAGCTGCATGCTAACATAACACACCAAGCAAGCTGCATGCTAACATAACACACCAAGCAAGCTGCATGCTAACATAACACACCAAGCAAGCTGCATGCTAACATAACACACCAAGCAAGCTGCATGTTAACATAACACACCAAGCAATCTGCATGCTAACATAACACACCAAGCAATCTGCATGCTAACATAACACACCAAGCAATCTGCATGCTAACATGACACACCAAGCAAGCTGCATGCTAACATAACACACCAAGCAAGCTGCATGTTAACATAACACACCAAGCAATCTGCATGCTAACATAACACACCAAGCAAGCTGCATGCTAACATAACACACCAAGCAAGCTGCATGCTAACATAACACACCAAGCAAGCTGCATGCTAACATAACACACCAAGCAAGCTGCATGTTAACATAACACACCAAGCAATCTGCATGCTAACATAACACACCAAGCAATCTGCATGCTAACATAACACACCAGAGCAAGCTGCATGCTAACATAACACACCAAGCAAGCTGCATGCTAACATAACACATCAAGCAAGCTGCATGATAACATAACACACCAAGCAATCTGCATGCTGACATAACACACCAAGCAATCTGCATGCTAACATAACACACCAAGCAAGCTGCATGCTAACATAACACACCAAGCAAGCTGCATGCTAACATAACACACCAAGCAATCTGCATGCTAACATAACACACCAAGCAATCTGCATGCTAACATAACACACCAAGCAAGCTGCATGCTAACATAACACACCAAGGAAGCTGCATGCTAACATAACACACCAAGGAATGTGCATGCTAACATAACACACCAAGGAAGCTGCATGCTAACATAACACACCAAGGAATGTGCATGCTAACATAACACACCAAGCAAGCCGCATGCTAACATAACACACCAAGCAGACTGCATGCTAACATAACACACCAAGCAAGCCACATGCTAACATAACACACCAAGCAGACTGCATGCTAACATAACACACCAAGCAATCTGCATGCTAACATAACACACCAAGCAGACTGCATGCTAACATAACACACCAAGCAAGCTGCATGCTAACATAACACACCAATCAATCCGCATGCTAACATAACACACCAAGCAGACTGCATGCTAACATAACACACCAAGCAATCTGCATGCTAACATAACACACCAAGCAATCTGCATGCTAACATAACACACCAAGCAATCTGCATGCTAACATAACACACCAAGCAATCTGCATGCTCACATAACACACCAAGCAAGCTGCATGCTAACATAACACACCAAGCAAGCTGCATGTTAACATAACACACCAAGCAAGCTGCATGCTAACATAACACACCAATCAATCTGCATGCTAACATAACACACGAAGCAATCTGCATGCTAACATAACACACCAAGCAGGCCGCATGCTAACATAACACACCAAGCAATCTGCATGCTAACATAACACACCAAGCAAGCCGCATGCTGACACAACATACCAAGGAGACTGCATGCTAACATAACACACCAAACAAGCTGCATACACACATAACACACCAAGCAAGCAAGCATTCCATATTATATCACCTGCTTTATTTTACCGAGCTGCATTTAATGCGAGTATATCTTTTGAGAGAAACTAAACACACTAGAATGAGCCAATACACAGTCAACATCCAGGTTCAAGGTGCGATTTACCTACTGCGCATGCACAGCTGCTATCGTGATAATTAATTTCGATTAACCTCATCACAATAGCAAATCGAAAGCACGATTATTGTCCTATCACGATTATCGCCCAGCACTAATATGCAATGAACATTGGGAGACACATGAAATATGTATCAATTTTTTGCATTTGTCCCCCGGTTCATGTTCATGGGGACTGCAAGGCTAACCCCCCCCGGCAGGGAAAATGGCCTTAAAATGCTTGTTGTTGTTGTTGTTGTTGTTGTTCATGTCCCATTGGATGGGGACTTGAGGTGACAGGGGTCAAAACGAGGAAACAGATTTAACTCAAAATTTGATACTTGGACATGCCTGGTGGAACTTTTTGCCATCTTTCTGCTTTACTTTTGGTGGGAAGCGTGAGGATTTGCGATGCTGTGCTATCGACTTCGCTCTCGTTCGACTTTCATGTGTTCCTGAACCGCTGGACAGAATGAGTTGGAAACTGGTGGTTGTACTCGCGGTGTGCCCAGGAAGGTTTTAGATGATAAAAAGATACATGGACTTAGTTGTCCATTTTTACTTACTGCTTTTACTTACTGTGTCTATTTTTACATAAAAAGATTTGTTGTCTATTTCACCTGGTGTATTAAAAAAAAAACTTAACATGTGAGTAAAGGGACTTCTGGGACATCCTGTAAAATGTAGAACATGGCAATAAACCCATTAGAGAGGACAGTCTTGAGAGGTTGAAAACAACACATTCAAAAATAAAACCAAAAAACTTTTCCTTGACATAACTATACAAAACGTAAACACATCTCCAGATGTCCCTGTTCCTTACTGTTGTTGTGCTTCCCTCACTCACCTCCTCGTGTCTTCCGCTCCCTTTATACGTTCCAGGTGTTCGCTGCTAACTATTGTATGGGTTAGACGTGGAACCATCATTCGCTGAGCTTGTGAAGGCAATCGATTTACTGGCAAGCAAGAAAGCACCTGGCAAGGATGAATTCCAGAAAAACTGCTTAAGTACGGAAAGTCCCAACAGCTACATTTCCGACATGACTTCCTCCTCCTCTATTGGAGGGAAGGATCTGTTCCACAAGGCATGCATGATGCAAACATCATCACGTTGTGCAAGAAGAAAGGCGATCGGGACTGCAACAATTACCATGGAATATCACTCCTCAGTGTTACCGGAAAGGTATTTTCCAGAATAATCCGAAAGAGACTCCAGCAACTCGCAAACCGAGTGTATCCTGAGGCACAATGTGGTTTACGAGCAGGCAGATCCACCGTGGACATGATCTTCTCGCTTTGTCAGCTTCAAGAGAAGTGTAGGGAACAGAACACACCACTCCACTCCACTCGCTTTCGTGGATCTCACAAAAGCTTTTGACACTGTTCACAGAATGGGTTTATACAAGGTGTTAGAACGGATTGGCTGTCCACCCAAGCTTCTCAGTCTCATCCATTCTTTTCATGACAACATGCACGGCACAATACAGTTTGATTGTTCCACTTCAGAAAGTTTTGAGATCAAAAGCGGAGTGAAGCAGGGCTACTTCCTGGCTCCTAATATGTTTGTTATTTTTTCTCGGTACTTCTGAGGTACCCCTTCCCTGCAGATATGGAAGGAATCTACCTTCACACCAGGACATATGGCAGCTGTATAACCTGTCAAGATCTAGGGCAAAGACAAAAGTGAGGTATGTCCTGATCAGAAAACTTCTCCATGCAGATGACGCTGCACTTGTCACCCACACAGAAGACCGGCTCCAGAAGCTAAGCTGGCATGATGCAAGTTTATAACTGGCATGATGTTCTCTCTCACCATTAGTGTCAAGAAAACTGTGGTGATGGGACAAGGTGTCACAACCCAGCTCCTGATTACACCAAACAATACTGCACTGGAAGAGGTCAGCAAATTCAGATATGTCGGGCCTATAGTGACTGACAACCTGTCTCTCAATGATGAACTGAACGTACGCATCGGGGAGGCAGCCACCACCTTTGATCGTCTAACAAAGATGGCGTGGAAGAACAGCAAGCTGACCTTCAGAACCAAGATGCTGATCTACAAGGCCTGCATTATTAGCACCCTACTTTATGGCTGTGAAAAATGGCCAACTTGTAGCTGCCAAGAACGGAGACTCAACAATTTTCATCTTTGCTGTCTACGATGCATCCTTGGCATCACGTGGAAGGACAGATGTACAAATGCAGAAGCCTTTTCCCAGGCAAATCTGCCAAGTGTCATTGCACTTATGAAGCAAAGATGACTTCAATGGCTTGGGCATGTATTCAGGATGGAAGATGGACGTATCCCAAAGGACACCCTATATGGGAAGATAGCTGGGGCCAAAAGACCAAAAGGGTGCCCGAAGCTGAGGTGTACGGACGTCTAAGTGGAATATGAAAGCCCTACACGTCAATTTTGACGCTTCGGAAAACGTAGCTAACTGCAGAGGCAAATGGCGATATCAATTATGGACTGGAATAAGCCATCATGATGACCAGTGGTTGGAATAGCTGCACAACAGACACTGTAGCCGCAAACAACATCATCCCCCAATGACAGGAGACGCCAACCTCACGAACTACTTCAGATGTAGCAGCTGTGGTACTCTGTCACTCCCAAATTGGCTTGTACAGTCACCAACGGAAGTGTAACACATGACTGACCTCACCAAGAAGTGCTGCATATCCACCATCTTACATAGATTATTATACTGTATGTACACTACATGGCCAAAAGTATGTGGGCACCCCTTATAATTAGTGGATTCGGCTGTTTCAGCCACACCCATTGCTGACAGGTATATATAATCACGCACAGCCATGCAATCTCCACAGGCAAACATTGGCAGTAGAATGGGCCGTACTGAAGAGTTCAGTGACATTCAACGTGGCACCATCATAGGATGCCACATTTCCAACAAGTCAGTTTGTCAAATTTCTGCCCTACTAGAGCTGCCCCAATCAACTGTGAGTGCTGTTATTGTGAAGTAGAAACGTCTCGGAGCAACAACAGCTCAGCCGCGAAGTGGTAGGCCACACAATCTCACAGAATGGGACCGCCGAGTGCTGAAGCGCGCCGCGCGTAAAAATCGTCTGTCCTCGGTTGCAACACTCACGACCGAGTTCCAAACTGCCTCTGGAAGCAAAGTCAGGACAACAACTGTTCGCTGGGAGCTTGATCAAAAGGCTTTCCATGGCCGAGCAGCGGCCCACAAGCCTAATGCGCAATGCCAAGCGTCGGCTGGAGGGGTGTAAAGCTCGCCGCCATTGGACTGTGGAGCAGTGGAAACGCTTTCTCTGGAGTGATGAATCACGCTTCACCATCCTGCAGTCCAACGGACGAATCTGGGTTTGGTGGATGCCAGGAGAACGCTACCTGCCCGAATGCATAGTGCCAACTGTAACGTTTGGTGGAGGAGGAATAATGGTCTTGGGCTGTTTTTCATGGTTTGGGCTAGGCCCCTTAGTTCCCGTGAAGGGAAATCTTAACGCTGCTACAGCATACAATGACATTCTAGACGATTGTGTGCTTCCAACTTTGTGGCAACAGTTTGGGGACGGCCCTTTCCTGTTTCAGCATGACAATGCCCCCGTGCACAAAGCGAGGTCCATACAGAAATGGTTTGTCGAGATTGGTGTGGAAGAATTTGACTGGCCTGCACAGAGCCCTGACCTCAACCCCATCGAAAACCTTTGGGATGAATTGGAACGCCGACTGCGAGCCAGGCCTAATCACCCAACATCAGTACCCGACCTCACTCATGCTCTTGTGGCTGAATGGAAGCAAATCCCCACAGCAATGTTCCGACATCTAGTGGAAAGCCTTCCCAGAAGAGTGGAGGCTGTTATAGCAGCAAAGGGGGGACCAACTCCATATCAATGCCCTTGATTTTGGAATGAGATGTTATACGAGCACATATGGGTGTGATGTTCGGGTGTCCACATACTTTTGGCCGTGTGTGTGTGTGTGTGTGTGTGTGTGTGTGTGTGTGCGTGTGTGTATGAGTGTGTGTGTGTGTGTGTGTGTGTGTGTGTGTGTGTGTGTTAGAACAGAGTCCTCCCAGGACCCAAAGTATCCACCTCCTCTTCGGTAAGGGATCACAGTTCATGGACCAAGCTGTTCAACTTTTTCAGTTTTGTTCCAAGGGCTCTTTTCAGAATCGTCACCGAACCCCCAGTTTGCCTCCAGTTGCAGTTCATTTGTGGTAATATTCCCAGGGATGTTTTTTTAAAATCTCAATAAAAATTGAGATTTGAGATTCTCAATTTTAATCCTTACAATAAAAAGAGCGTCTGTCGTTCCTCTACCTGGCATAAATCCAAACTGCATTTCGTTTAAAACACCCATTCTTCACTTTCTTCCTTATCCTCCTCTCCAACACCCATTCCAATACCTTCATTCCATGCCCCAATAACTTTATCGCTCGATACGAGCCACAGTCCAGAGGGTCACCTTTCCCCTCGTATAGAGGGACGAGGGTACTCAGTTCATCATCAGATGATGTACATCATCATCATCATCATCGGGGGACAAGGGTACATCAGAAGATGTGGGTTTCACTTTGTAAATAAAGGAGGAAAGTGTCTAATTTAATGCGTTTTAATTCCAGGCTATAAGGCAACAAAAGATGAAAATTTTGAAAGGGGATGTAGACTTTCTATAGGCACTGTAGTGTAGGTTCCTTATCAGGTTGGTGCTGTTCCATCACATCTCACTCTCTTGGTGCTGGTGCATGCAAAGGCTAGACGAATCAGTATATCATGAGTGGAGCTATAGGTACATGGCCTTCGTTCCTCTCTCATAACAGAAAAATTGGTCACCTCACAGTTCTTTATTTCCACTGCATTCATCCGTTAGCTCATTTATTTTGCATCCCCAAACCCAATCGCTCTCCTGCAATTCATTCCTCTGTTTACTTGTTTTTCCCGCCCACAGTCGACAAAAGGACTTTGTCCGAAACTCAATTGAGTACCACCCTACTTTGGGCTGATGCCCCAGCATCGCATGTCTCTTCTGGATTCTATGGAATCTAAAGCTCTCGCAATTATTTGAATCTCCTGTGATGAGGCTGAAGCTCAAGGTCTGTTCCTCTCGCATCACAGGCAGGCTGTTGGTCTCTTTATTTTTACCGTCTATTCCTCGATATTACTTCCTCTGTTTTCTCAATCCACCAACCGTCCTCCTCTAATCCAGGATGCACGAGTTCTTCAATTAAACCCTCTCCTGATTAGGCTTCCAAAGTTCAGGATGACTGCACACCTTAACTCTTCCATCCCTCGCTTCTCCCATCAAATGGATTCACCTTCCAGAGGCTGTTCTGTATCACTCTTTCCTCCATCTCTTGTCATCCCCAATTTGTCCCATGATCTTTATTACCCCCATTAACCTTTCCAAACCCAACCATCTTACTTGCTAGTTTCAATGTTTCCTCTCTTCCACCATCTATCCTCTTTTCCTGTTTGTTCATTCCCTTGATGCTTGTCCCATTGTAAGTTCTACTTTGCTCTTCCATGAGTCTCACTCCTGTAAAGAAAACGAGAATGGCACTCTTTGACGTCGACAGATAGACCTCTGGCCACATTTTTACATCATTATACATATTAGTACCAAGTGTGATTTAAATCCCTTCAGCTGTTCTCAAGTATCACATTTTTTACCTGACATGACCTTTTGATGCCAAAATCCGATTTGTTCATCTTTGCATTATAATATACGAGCTGAATGCACCCGGCGTTGCCCGGGAAATTGCAGCCTTTTAAATTGGAATGGTAAATTCGTGGGCATGAGTGGAATTCTCGGGATCAGCACGTCATCGCCTCGTGCACACCAAGTAAGAATCGTCGCTTCTATCACGTTATTCATCAGTTTTTTTTACTGCCAGCCTCGTTCCATTGCATAGTCTCGGGGCATCTAGATTTTGCAGCAGCATTATCGGTGCCCCTTCTTGCAATATCAAGTGGTGAGCAGGCATTCCTGGTGGTGCTAATGAGTTCAGGAATTCAGTTGGGTAGTGTACGGCCTCGTTTTGGTCCACAACACTGTCCATCGATTTGTAGGTTCTGCAATCTCCTGGAAGTGCTTGCAACACATTGTAATTGATTTGGTCCACAAAGTCGTTTTTGGGAGCCTGGTTCAGCTTTTACTCACGGCTGTAGAAGATTGAGTACTATAATTCAGCTCAGCTTTTAATTGCGAAATGGGCCCAGCCCGGCCGAGGCGGCCTCGACCTGCTTCACCACCTAGCCTACAACCTTCCCAGGGCCTGTCCCGACATTTTTTGTTTCAGAGGTTTCCTCCTATCTTTCACCGTTCAGGAGATTAACGCGTGCAGACAAACAAACAAAAACTTTCTTTTATATATATATATAATAATATAATAATAATATATATATAATAATAGCTGAATGCACCCGGCGTTGCCCGGGTTCTTTTTGAATGAATTTAATCTTCTGTACATACAGTCACATGAAAAAGTAAGTACACCCCATGTAAAGTTTTGACTTTTTGAACATATTTCAACATACAGCTATTTGATCTTCATTTCAACAATATTGATAGATAAACAACAACACAACAACATGCATTTTAAGGCCATTTTCCCTGCTAGAGCGGGGGTTAGCCTTGCGGTCCCCATGACAATCTTCTCCATTTTGCCCTATTTTCTGCATCTCTCCTTGTTAACCCCCTTGCCCGCATTTCTTCTTCCACCATCTTTAGCCAAGTCTTTCTCGGTCTTCCCCGTCCTCTACTTCCTTCTACATTAACTTCCATCACTCTTCTCAACCAGTCACTTTCATCCTTCCTCAATACATGACCAAACCATCTCAACCTGTTCCTCTTCACAGCATCAATCACAGGCAATATTCCCATCATCTTTCGCAATTCATCATTTGTCTTCCTCTCTCTCAACGATACTCCACACATCCATCGAACCATTCGCATTTCCACCCTTTCCAGCCTTCGTTGCTGCTCTACCTTCATTACCCATGTCTCGCTCCCATAAATCATAACACTTCTCACACATGCAGCATACACCTTTCCCTTCAGCTTCAGCGACACTCTCCTCCTCATCAGCACGCCACTCAGTTCCCGAAACTTCTTCCATGCACATCTCACTCGAGCAACCGTTGCCGAGTCTGATCCACCTTCTCCATTCAGCATGTCTCCGAGGTAGCAAAATGTTTTCACACCTTCCAGCTTCACGCCGTCTCCAAGATCCAACTCAACATTTCCTCCATCTGCAGCTCCCTCTGTGCACACCTTACATTTGAATGTAGCTGCCACACTGGTAAATGACCCTCTCAGACCACTACATTTTTGATGAACCCACTCAGCACACATTGTACATTGAATGGAGTTCACTCCGACACCCTTCCTGCACACAGCACACGGCCACTTCCCAGTTCTTTCCACCTCACCACTTGCCATCACCTTTGTCTTTCCGATATTCACCTTCAGACCTTTTGTCTCCATACATTCCTTCCACTTGTTCATCTTTTCCTTCAGTCCATCCATACTTACTTTTTCCACATGCAAAATTTGCATTGATGTTTATTTAAATTATACAATGGACTACAAAATGTAAATGTTTCATGATATTTGTTATATTTTATCACCTTTCTCTATCAATATTGTTGAAATGAAGATCAAATAGCTGTATGTTGAAATATGTTGAAAAAGTCAAAACTTTACATGGGGTGTACTACTGTACTTACTTTTTCACGTGACTGTAGGTCTGACGCGAGCCCAGTATCAGTTAGGGCTCAACGATTCCTTGTTCTTTCTTCAATCGGGCCCAACGAGAGATAATTTTGAAAGCATGTGTTGCAATCAGTCAGATATTCCTATTAAGTGCATAAGTTGTACTTCAAGAAGAAGAAGAAGAAGAGGAAGAAGAAGATTTATTGCGAAATGGGCCCAGCCCGGCTGAGGCGGCCTTGACCGGCCTCGCCACCTAGCCTATAACCTTCCCGGGGCCCGTCCCGACATTTTTTGTTTCAGAGGTTTCCTCCTATCTTTCACCGTTCAGGAGATTAGCTTGTTTGCAGACAAACACTTGTTTGCAGTTTGTTTGCAGACAAACAAACAAAAACTTTCTTTTATATATCTATATATATAAAACACAGTTTGTGTGTGTGTAATGTTACCGATAGACTCCTAAACGGAGAGGCTCACGTGCTTGATATTTGGCATAGACATGGCCATTGAGCCTGGGACGAACATTGCCTACCTCAAAATATTTGACGAGATCCATATTTTTTTATTCATATTTATGTCAGCGCATTTCAGCGAGGAACATTATACACGGAATCTCAGCCGGTGCCAGAGCAGCTCGCTGATTCGCTCAGAGCGATCACGTGATGTTCCATCCCCGCCGCCAAACCACTGAACTGAAAATATATAGAATGACCATTGCCATTCCCACCACATCGGTGGAGATGCAGCTACCGGGCGCCATCTTGGTTGGCACTCGATGCTGGGCGATGGTGATTTCCGTCACACGATTGCACGTAATTCAGAGCGAAAAGCGATTGCGTTTTTTCACCTTTTATGCGATCGTGTTTTGTGTCGATTTTTGTCGATTTTGTGCGATATGAATTAAATGTCTTTGAAACAGCTGTGAAACATCTTTCCACAACCCTCCCGTAACCGATTGGAGCAGTTTATTGCCGCACAAAATGGCATTTTAACAGTTGTCTGGCTTTTAAAATCTGGGACACGTTCAAAACAAACGAGATCCGCGAAGCGAGTTGGTCGAGTCGTGCTAACCAAGATGGCGACACGGCGGCTTCACTTTTCACGGAGTATGAGCGTTCTATATATTTTCAATTCAGTGCGCCCGACTCGCTCACGTACTTGATTTGTGGCATAGACATGGCCATTGGGCCTTCACGGTGTAATTTGTGCGAGGCTTTTGTCCGAGTGAGCTTGAGTCGAGAGGGTGAATGTACGGGTTGGGAATGTACGGGTCACCCTTCCCCCGCCCGGCAACGCCGGTACTGGAGGGCGTCACAGACTCGGTGTCTCCAAAATCCGCTTCATGCTGTTGTTGCGAAGATGCAGGACGATGTCGCGATTGTTGTGCTGCTCTCCTACCATGAGAACTGCAACGTCATTGTTGACTGGCCCTCCCCTTCCCCCTCCCCTCCCCCCTACCCCCTCCATTTTCCCCCTACCCCCTTCCACTCCCCTTCCCTTTCCCCCCTACCCCTTCCCCCCTCCCCCTCTCCTTCCCCCTCCCCTCCCCCCTCCCCTTCCCCCTCCCCTTCCCTCCCCCTCCTACCCCTCCCTTTCCTCCTACCCCTTCCTTTCCCCCCTACCCCTCCCCCCTCCCTTCCCCCTCCACCCTACCCTCTCCCCTTCCCTTCCCCCCTCCCCCTACCCTTCCCCCTCCACCCTACCCTCTCCCCTTCCCCCCCTCCCCCTACCCTTCCCCCTACCCTCTCCCCTTCCCCTCCCCCCTCTTCTCCCCCCCCCCCTCTCCTCCCCTCCCCCCCCATTCCCCTCCCTTTCCCCGCCCCTCCCCCGCCCAGCAATGCCGGGTACTTCTGCTAGTATATAATAATATAATAATAATATATATATATAATACTCGCTGAATGCACCCGGCGTTGCGCAGGTTCTTTTTGAATGAATTTAATCTTCTGTACATAGGTCTGACGCGAGCCCAGTATCAGTTAGGGCTCAACGATTCCTTGTTCTTTCTTCTGTCGGGCCCCACGAGAGAGAATTTTGAAAGCATGTGTTGCAATCAGTCAGATATTCCTATTAAGTGCATAAGTTGTACTTCAAGAAGATTGAACAAGAAGAAGAAGAAGAAGAAGATTTATTGCGAAATGGGCCCAGCCCGGCCGAGGTGGCCTTGACCGGCCTCGCCACCTAGCCTATAACCTTCCCGGGGCCCGTCCCGACATTTTTTGTTTCAGAGGTTTCCTCCTATCTTTCACGATTCAGGAGATTAGCACGTACAAGCAAACAAACAAACAAACAAACAAAAACTTTCTTTATATATATAATAATAGATAGAAGATAGATAAGAATAGAAGAATAGAAGATAGACTAGTGTGGTCACCCGTGGGAATCCCACGGGCATGGAGGTGTATCGTTGCGATCGGTGCAGCCGTTTTTGCGGTACCCTGGGAACGGACATTTGGTGAATCTATATTATAAGCGTGAAAGGTTGTCTGTTTGTATGTTTGTTTGTTTGTTCTGAAACAGCGTCGCCATTTCTCAACGGATCTTCACCAAATTTGGCACGAGGGTCCCTATGCACCACAGAATCACTGATGAACCAAAAAATTCCACCACCCCCCCGGGGACCAAATTTGCCATTTCTCAACGGATCTTCACTAAATTTGGCACGGGGGTCCCTATGCACCACAGAATCACTAATGAACCATAAAATTCCACCCCCCCCCCCCCTCCCGGGACCAAACTTGCCATTTCTCAACGGATCTTCATAGAATTTGGCACGAGGGTCCCCATGCACCACAGAATCACTGATGAACAAAAAAACCCGACCACTCCCACCCCCACCCACACCCCCCAGGGACCAAATCTGACATTTCTGCACTGCCTCCAAATCAAAGCTATTTCATCCAAGGATATCTCTCATGGGATGTTTCAGTAGGTGATTGTTCACAGCAATTTGCAATAATGTTTACAAATACTGGTATTTTCAGTACAAAAGGTAAGATATAGTTATATTGATTTTGGTGTATGTTTTTCAGTCAATACGCATATTGTTTTTCACTCAGTGGTGTCGTATACTACTCAACACTAACGTTTCAATACATTTGTGTTTTTCTGCTTTCTTACAGACAATCACTTCTCAGTAACTTCGTAAATGGGACCTAAGAGGCAACGTTCTGCAAGTGCAGATGCACATGCAATACAAGTACAACAAAAGAGACAAAGAGGGTCCTCAACAGAGAGAGAAGCTCGACTTGCAGCCCAGCGAGCCAGACAGGCACAACTGAGATCAGCTCAAACACAAGCGCGAATTGCTGCACAGCAGACCAGACAGGCACAACTGAGATCAGCTCAAACTCCTGCTCAAACACAAGCGCGAATTGCTGCACAGCAGACAGCACTCAGGGCTGCAGAAACTCCAGCCCAGACAATTTCTAGAAAAGCGGCTGATTTAGCCAGACATTCAGCAGCCAGGGCAGCAGAAACTCCGGTCCAGACAAGAGCACGACTTGGTGCACACCGCACCAGGCAGACAGCAGTGAGAGCAAGCAAGTGGCAGAACAAGAGGCTTGCTGCCTTTCAATATGACTCCTCCATCAACTATGAAGGTGATTCTATTGTTCACATAGGTGGAATGTATGTCATCTGTCAACACTGTAGAGCAAAGAAGTGGAAGGCTGAATCACCTGGAATGTGTTGTGCTGGAGGCAAAGTGCTTCTCCCACCCCTCACAGAACCACCTGAACCACTAAAGTCACTTTTAGCTGGCAGCAACAGAGACTCCCACCATTTCTTGGCAAACATACGAAAGTACAACTCCTGCTTTCAAATGACCTCATTTGGTACTACAAGCATTGTGCAGCAACAAGGATGGATGCCAACTTTTAAGGTTCAGGGACAGGTTTACCATTTAGCTGGTTCGCTTTTGCCCTTACCTAATGAAGACCCAACGTTTCTTCAAATTTATTTCCTGGGTGATGAGCAGCAGCAGGTACAGCAGCGCTGCATAAATTTTACAACTGTCAGATAGGAAATTGTGCTGGCTCTTCAGCAGATGCTCCATGCTCATAATAATTATGTTAAGAGTTTTCACACTACTTTGCATAATCTAACACAGCCAAACTGGAAAGTAATCATCCATGCTGACAGAACTCCAACAGGACAGCATCCACGGCGCTTTAATGCTCCTACTGTTTCGGATGTGGCTGTCCTCATATCTGGACAAGAATTCAATCGGCGAGACATCATTCTCCAACAGCAAGATGACAAACTGATTTGCATTTCTGAAACTAATAAGGCCTATGCTGCCTTGCAGTATCCTCTCATATTCTGGAAAGGTGAGGATGGATTTCACTTTGAACACCAAAGACGTGATGGAAAAAAGTGTCTGCCAATGACTTCTATTCCTACCCAATTATGGTCAGACAAATGGACAGTCATATTTTGCGATATGGTCAGCTCTTCCACCAATTCATTGTTGACATGTATGCCAAGATTGAGTCTGAGCGATTGTGCTACATCAGACACAACCAGAAGAGATTTAGAGTGGAAAGCTATGTTCACCTTAGAGATGCTGTTGCAAATGATGGTCATGCTGCCAATGTTGGACAGTTGGTTATACTGCCCTCTTCCTCCACAGGAGGTCCTCGCTACATGCATGAGTACTCACAGGATGCCATGACTTATGTTCACTACTATGGTAGAGTAGACCTGATCTGTTTATCACTTTTACCTGCAATCCTACATGGCCCGAGATCACAGAATCACAGAATTAAGATGTCTGCTTGGTCAGACAGCCCAAGACAGGCATGATCTTCTTGCCAGAGTGTTTCGCCAGAAGGTTATTTCACTTATGAATCTCATCACAAAAGGTGCTGTTTTTGGAGATTGCAGATGTTACATGTATTCCATTGAATGGCAAAAGCATGGATTGCCACACATCCACATTTTGGTCTGGCTTAAGGATAAGATTCGTCCAGCTCAGGTAGATGATATCATCAGTGCAGAGATTCCAAATCCTACCGAGGACAAAGTATTGCACGAAGTAGTGGTGAAGCACATGCTCCATGGTCCCTGTGGTCACATCAACACTCATTCACCTTGCATGAAAGCAGGAAAATGCACAAAACGATACCCCAGACCTCTTCTTACAGAAACTCAGACAGATCAGGATGGATATCCTTTGTACAGAAGAAGAAAGCCAGGTGATGGGGGCTTCACCACTACTCTCAGAGTGAAACAACAAGAAATTGTCATTGACAACCAGTGGGTGGTGCCCTTCAACCCTCTCCTTTCACGCATCTTCAAATCACACATCAATGTTGAAGCATGCTACTCAGTCAAGTCTATCAAGTATGTCTTGAAGTACGTCAACAAAGGTACTGATCAGGCAGTCTTTGGTCTGCAGAGAGAGGAAACCAAAAATGATGAGGTATCAGCATATCAGATGGGTCGTTACATCAGCAGTAATGATAGTGCAGCGGCATAGCAAAAATTTAAGAAGAATTGTGCATTTTGTGATGGAAGCACCAAATTTGGCACAATGATAGAATGTTATATTTAGAACATTTTCAGATATGGAACCACTTTGAAATTCACGCAAGGTCGCCGCCATATTGGATTTCAAAATGGCGGCTTTAAAAATCTGTAACCCTTAGGGGGGTGGCGGAAACAAATCCTACAGGCACAATTATTGCCCCATTCACCCTATATCTTTTCTAACATCAGTAGACACATTACAGCGGCGATTCTGAGCTCAAGGGAACATCTAGGGGTCTGGGGAGTGAAAAATTTGAAAATTTCGGCCAAAAATACCCCTAAAAGAGGTCATTTGGTGTCAAATTTCAGGGGGGGTCGTGTATTGTCCTGTAGATAAAACATGCTGGTCCGTTGATTAACCCCTAATTAAACGACTTTTTTGTTTGTTTGCTCCATCCAGGTTTCAATCATGTCGAAGCAGTTCAAGTTAGTTCATGTTACCAAGCATGTAACTTCAACGCCAAAGACGCCACTGGACTGGGAACTCTGTGTTCTGTGTCAAGTTGATATAGGAGAGTCCCTACAGTGTCCTGCTGTCACGAAAAGAACTGATGCAGGTGCTGGATACAAGACACTTGAAGACAATCTATCAGCATTCAATAAACTAGGCAAGCTGCCACAAGACGTGGACTTGCAACGACTGGATGAAGGCCAAGGGATAGCTGCCACTCTAGCTGCCCACCAATCCAAGTGGCACAAGTCATGCAGGGTGAAATATAACACTACCAAGCTACAGCGGGTACAGAAGAGAAGTCATCCAGAGGGAAGCCCTATCCCCAGTACAATCACAGATAAGTACAAGCTTACTAGGTCTCAGGCAGCTTGTGTTGATAGCATATGCGACAATTTGTGCTTCTTCTGCCAGCAAGAGCTTGGTTTGGAGTTTCATCAAGCAGCGACATTGGAACTAGATAAACACGTTCGCAAGGCTGCAGAGTTTCTTCAGGATACCACTTTGTTAGCCCAACTGAGTGCTGGGGACATGGTCGCAAGAGAGGCCAAGTACCATAAGAAATGTTTGACATCCCTATACAACCGCGTGAGGGCAGCAAAAAAGCTTGCTGAGCAAAGCCAGAGCACGGTAGATGTCATTTCAGCAATAGTCCTTGCTGAACTGGTAACGTACATAGAGGAAACTGCTAAAGAAGAAGACACTGCTCCTGTATTCAAGATGGCAGACCTCACCAAGCTCTACACAATGAGAATGGAACAGTTCGGAGTTGTGCTGGAAACACGAGTCCATACAACCAGACTCAAGGAGCGTATCCTGGCACACTTCCCTGATCTGCAGGAGCACAGGCAGGGAAGAGATGTCCTGCTGGTGTTTCAGGAAGACATTGGCAGTGCATTAGCCAAGGCATGTCAACATGATATTGACAGTGATGTTGTGCACCTGGCACGAGCTGCAGGGATTATAAGGAAGGATATGTTCCAGTCATCTCAGCCTTTCAATGGGTCCTTCTCAAACAAATGTCAAGAAGAGTCTGTGCCACAACTGCTGCTGACAATGGTCTCCATGATTTTAGAGGGCGCAGGCATCAAAGATCAGGCATGTCAGTCATCGGCATCGGCGTCTGTGACAATAGCTCAACTTCTCAAATACAACAGTGTGAAGCATGAGAGGAGAGGTGCAGGCACAGACGTACGACACAGCATTAGTCAAGAGACTCCTTTGCCAATATATCTTGGCTTGATGCTTCAAGCCCATACGAGAAAGAGGGAACTGGTTGACACATTATCTGGACTAGGGATCAGCATTGCCTATGATAGAGTGCTACGGATCTCTGCAGAGCTGGGGAACGGGGTCTGTCAGCGCTTTCGGGCGGAGAAGGTGGTCTGTCCCCCAAAGCTCCGCGGTGGAGTGTTCACCACATCAGCTGTGGATAATATAGACCACAATCCCAGTTCCACGACAGCACACAACTCCTTCCACGGAACTGGTATTTCATTGATACAACATCCAGACTATGACAATCAAGGCACAGACCGAGGTATTGTCATCATCGGGGGTGTCTCAAATGTCAAGACTGTGGAGGACCTTCCACGGTATTACACAGATGTACAACCAGTTAGTTCACTTGCCAAAAGCCACCCTGTACCAGCTGGAACCCAGGCGTCGCTGCAGAGGAATCCTGCACAAGCTGAACTGGATAAAGAGAAGAGGTGGCTCCAGACTGTGAAGGATGCATGTGACAGTGGTGACACACAGAATCCAGGAAACATTTATTGGGCTGCACATCACGCAGAGAACCAATCGGCCAAGGATACTAGTATCACAGTCACAATCAGCCGCTTTGGCCCCGTGCAATCACGAGGAAGCAGACACGCGCATGATGCTCCACGCAGCAGCTGCTATGAAATCTGGACACCGCAGAGTACTCATCCGCACCGTGGACACAGATGTGGTGGTTCTCGCTGTGTGGATGGGATGGCCCAGGAGCTTAATGAGGTAGTGGACGAACTCTGGTTAGCGCTTGGAACCGGAAAGAACTTCCGCTACATAGCAGCACACGAGCTGTCTGCTACCCTGGGACCAGACAAAGCCAAGGCACTGCCAATCTTCCATGCAATCACAGGGTGTGATACCGTCTCGAGCTTTGCAGGTCGTGGCAAGAAAACAGCATGGGCAGTATGGGAAACTTTTCCAGAAGTGACCAATGCATTCCTGGACCTGGCATCTGCACCAAGTGAGATCTCTGAGGATACACTGGCAACCCTGGAGAGATACGTAGTGCTTCTGTACGACCGCACATGCACATGTTCTGAGGTGAATCTGGCAAGAAAGAAACTCTTTGCAAAGAAATCTCGATCCATTGAAGCAATACCTCCAACACAGGCCGCCCTAGTACAACACGTGAAGAGAGCAACTTACCAGGGTGGACATTGTTGGGGACAGTCTCTTGTCCCACACTGCTATCTCCCATCACCATGCGACTGGGGGTGGGTGGACAATGATGGACAGTTCGATCCTCTGTGGACAACACTACCAGAAGCTGCCAAATCCTGCTATGAACTCATCTGTTGTGGGTGCGAAAACGGTTGCAGTGGGAGATGCAAGTGCAAGAAAGCGGCTCTGAAATGCACAGCACTGTGTGCCTGTGATGGTGACTGCTCACATTGAGTTGGAACTGTGACACTTGGCATGACTTGATGCAATACGCTCGCTAGTTCTCTTGCTGAACGTGTGTATACAATGTACGTAATATGGGATTATCAGTTGCTTATGTGCATTAAAACATATTTCAATACAACCATTCAATTCATTGACCTCAGAAATGTACATCTAGACACCAGAATCAAGTATCTAGCTGGCATAGAACCAGAGATATCGGTCAGCAGATTTTCGGAAGCCGCCATCTTGGAATCCAATATGGCGTCAGTAAATCAACTTCTAAGTAGAACCATTCAATTCCTTGACCTCAAGTTTGTACATCCAGACACTAAAATCAAGGCTGTAGCTGGTATAGAACCAGAAATATTTGTAATTAAAGATTTTTAAGCCGCCATTTTGAAATCCAATATGGCAGCCACATTGGGGTGAATTCCAAAGTGGTTCCATATCTGAAAATGTTCTCCATATAATATTCTATCATTCTGCCAAATTTGGTGCTTCCATCACAAAATGCACAATTGGTTTGCTATGCCGCTGCACTATGAGGCTGTGTGGCGTATTCTCAACTTTCCCATTCATGAACGCCACCCCAGTGTTATGCATCTTGAGATCCATTTGGAAAATGGGTGAAAGAGTTTATTTCACAGAAGAAACCGCGCTGCAGCGAGCCCAGCAGCCACCTAGGACCAAACTAACTGCATTCTTTGATTTGTGCAAACAGGATTCCTTTGCTAGAAGTCTTCTCTACTGTGAAGTGCCCAGATATTACACCTGGCAAGAAGGGAAAAAGGCATTTCAGCCAAGAAAGTAAGGTGCAACAATCCCTGGACACCCTCACATCAGATCCAGTCAAGTGTTAGGTCGTGTCTACACTGTTCATCCCAGCAACTATGAGTGCTTTTATCTCAGACTCCTCCTGCACAACATTCATGGTCCAACCTCATTCCAGGATCTCAAGACAGTTGCTGGATATGTCTGTGCAACATACCGTGAAGCTTGCCTGAGAAGAGGTCTCTTGGAAGATGATGCACACTGGAACAGTACCTTGGAAGAGGCTGCAGTCTCGTATTCTCCAAGCAAGATGAGGAGCCTTTTTGCTATCATTATCTGTGCCTGTTCACCATCCAATCCTGAGCAACTTTGGCATAATCACCAGGACAGCATGACAGAAGACATACTGTATCAAGCACAACAAGAGTCAAAAAACCCAAACCTGCAGTTCACCTCTGCCATGTACAACCAAGCACTGGTACTCATTGAAAATACTGTACAGTCCATGGCTGGCAAGGATCTTCAACAGTGTGGACTGCCTGCTCCTGTACGAACTGAACCTGCAACTCTCAGTCAAGAGATGCTTCAGGCAACCACCTATGACATTCAACAGCTGCAACAGTATGTCCGCCAAAATGAACCACTCTTGGTTCCAGATCAAAAAGAAGCTTATACAAGGATCAAACAATTGTTGACATCTGACTCGGGTGGAATTGTTTTCCTTGATGCCCCTGGTGGAACAGGCAAAACGTTTTTGATCAACTTAATTTTGGCACAAGTTCGTTCACTACAGCAGATTGCTATGGCAGCAGCCTCATCTGGAATTGCTGCAACTTTGCTCACAGGTTGCAGGACTGCTCATTCTGCCTTTAAGCTGCCACTCAACCTGGCCCACAATGAGAGTCCTGTGTGCAATATTGGCAAAGGATCTGGACAGGCACAGGTTCTAAAGCAGGCCAAGCTGATAGTATGGGATGAGTGCACAATGTCTAACAGACTTGCATTTGAGGCTCTCGATCGCACCTTACAGGATCTCAGAGGTAACACTAAAATCTTGGGTGGAGTCACA
Source organism: Myxine glutinosa (assembly GCF_964187855.1). Taxonomy (NCBI): domain Eukaryota; kingdom Metazoa; phylum Chordata; class Myxini; order Myxiniformes; family Myxinidae; genus Myxine; species Myxine glutinosa. The sequence goes on along the minus strand of NC_136262.1, from coordinate 126,416,645 downwards.
CTCTTGCTCTCTGGAGATTTCAGGCAAACTCTACCAGTCATTCCAAAGGGAACACCTGCTGATGGGTTGAGAGCATGCCTCAAAGAATCCTATATTTGGAGACGAGTGGAAAAACTCCATCTTTCTACCAACATGAGAGTTGCACTTAATAGAGATGTCTCAGCAGGCCAGTTTCCAAAGGTTTTGCTTCAACTGGGCAATGGTCAGCTACCAGTAGACACTGAGACTGGAGATGTCACAATACCCCCCAAATTGTGGAACAATCATCAACACATCTGAAGAAATGCTATTAAAGGTTTATCCTAGCCTCTCACAGAATTATAAAAACCATGAGTGGCTTTGTGAATGTGCCACCCTTGCTCCCAAAAATGACATTGTGCAGGATAATAATGCCACCATCATTCAACAGCTACCAGACCAATCCACATGGTACAAGTCAGTTGACACTGTAGTTGATCTCGACGATGCTGTCAACTATCCAACAGAGTTTCTAAACTCTCTTCAGCTCACTGGTGTTCCACCTCACAATCTGCAACTGAAAGTGGGAGCCCCCATTATGTTGCTACGAAATTTGGAGGCACCAAAACTCTGTAACGGTACAAGACTCGCTGTCAAAACTCTTATGCCCCATGTGATCAAAGCCACCATTATGACTGGTTGTGCCAAGGGAGAGGATGTTTTTATTCCACGGATTCCCATCATCCCAACAGATATGCCATTTCAGTTCAAGCGCCTTCAGTTTCCAGTGAGACTATCATTTGCTATGACCATCAACAAGTCTCAGGGACAGTCTCTCAAGGTTGCTGGAGTTGAACTGACAAGTCCATGTTTCTCTCATGGTCAACTCCACGTTGCATGCTCACGTGTTGGGGCAAGAACACATCTTTTCATCAGAGCACCAAACGGCAGAACAAGAAATGTTGTCTACCCCAGAGCTCTTGCTGACTAAAACACACGTCTGTTAATATTTTACCTAGGCAGCGCTGGTGGCCCAGTGGATCATGTGCTTGCTTGCCACGCAGACAATCTGCGTTCCAATCCCAACAGTGGCAAAAATTTGTGAAGCCACCAAATGTGGCCCGTTCTGAGATATAGTCCCTAAATGGATTGAACTTGGACCTAAATCACCAACTCACTCACTCTTTTTTAACTTAAATGACTTAACTTATAGCAAGTTCTTATGTTATGTACATATAATTACATACAACATGAACTACATAACAACTTGCTATAAGTCAAGTCATTTACTTTCTACATATTTGGAACCCGGGCAACGCCGGGTACCTTTGCTAGTCTCACTATAATTCACCAAATGTCCGTCTGTCTGTTCGAAGGTACCGTAAAAACTGCTGAACTGATCGCAAAGATATTTTGGGTGGGTAATCCTGGGACCCCTGGGAGTAAAATAGGCTATTTAGTTTTCACATTTTCAGCTTTTGTCTCCAGCATTCTCAGGTTTGGACTCCCGCATAACATTCGCGTTCGCATAACGTTCATTGTGACGATGTTCTCATTGTGACGATGTTGTGACGATGTATGTGTTCACGGTAGTGTTTGACGTGACGGTGTGAACGTAATTTCGTAATGTTTTTCGTTTCGTAATCCTTTAATGAACGTTTAATGTTTAATGAACGTTTAATGTTTAATGAACGTTTAATGCCCTTCGATGTCCGGGGCCGCACACGCGCTACATTGGACGGGCCAGCGTGTACCTTGCCCTTCGCCGTCAGGCTCGGCTAAACCGCTGAGCCCCTCCATGATGGGGACTGGGGCTTGAGACAGTGTCCCACGAACGAGGAATTCCCAGTAAGCGCGAGTCATCAGCTCGCGTTGATAAAGTCCCTGTCCTTTGTACACACCGCCCGTCGCTACTCCCAATCGGACGGTTTGATGAGATCCGAGGATCAGCCCCTGCACGGGCCGTTCTCGGCTCGTGCCGGTGCACCGAAAAGATGAGCGAACTTGACTGTCTAGAGGAAGTAAAAGTCGTAACAAGGTTTCCGTAGGTGAACGGAAACCTTTACTTACTATAACTTTTCCGTCGTAACAAGGTTTCCGTAGGAAGGATCATTTATCGGGACAACATGAGAGCAAGCGAGACGCGAGACGTACGTGGTACGTGATCGTCCATGTACTGTTTAGGCATGTACTGTTTAGATTTTGATGATTTGCGTGTGATATGATTCAACGGATGTTTATATGAATCGTTTAAAATAAAAAAGCCTTCAATTTCTTATATTTTACCTTTTCATTTGGGCTTCCCAATCGAAGCCCCGCCTGTAGCGCGGGTACTGTTGCTAGTTATAGTAAGATAGTTATACCAAGTTTGGTCAAAATCCCATCACTGGTTCACAAGTTATCACAGTAACATAACTTTTACCTAATGGGACATCTCACCTTTTGACCCCATAATCAAATCATTTCATCTTTGCATCATTATACCTACTTGTACCAAAGTTTAACTTAGAGCTCTTCAGCCGTTCTTAAGTTATCGCGGTAACGAAAAACTACCATGGGAGGACGGACAGCCGGACAGACAACCCAAAAGCATAATGCCTCCAGTGACTTCATCAGAAAAGGCATTAAAAAGTCTGCCCCTTTCTCTGCCTGAAGTGAAGCCTTATCGCCTATGTTGGTGTTTATCAGTATGTCTATTGTCTGCAACTTCTCAACCTCATTATTGGTTTGTTGAACCTCTTCATCTATCATCCAGCAATCACCCTCTTTTATTTGTATTTTAAACCGATTTATGACTCATGGTGGAGCTTGCACATAAATCACATACAGGGCACAGACAGATCCGTCTTATCAACGCACATTGCTTGATTAACATTTTTCTACCCCACCCCTCTGACAAGGTCGGAGATGGGGACATTAAAATGAGCTTTGTCCGACCGGCCGATCATCTGTCCATACGTACTTTTCTGTTCGTGATATTTCAAAAACAACTGTACTGTTACGTTTGTGTGGGGTAGGAGATGAAATACCTAAGTGAAGTCAGGAATTGATCGTTTAGCATGGACCGTGTGACACGCAGAAAGCCCATTTTGATGTACATAAGCAGAGTAAACGTGCATGTTAAGTGTTTGCATGTCCCCAAGGCCCATAAGGGGTGTGGCTTTTGTGTTAACTAGTTCTAGGGCATAAGATTAATAAACCCCAGTGTTTAATTGGCCACCTGTGATTTTTCCCATTGTTCTTATAAAATTCACTCGGCCAGCCATGCAATCGGCACATTGCCACAACCACACCGACAAGCCCGACAGAAACCCAAACATTTGCCGATCGGCAAGGGAACCCCACCCCAGAACATTCTCGATGGGCGTCAAGGCAGGCCGTGAGGCCCCGCCCCAAAGGGAACGATTGGTTATGGCCATGGACTGAAGTGGTGGGGCGCGGGGATTGGTTCCATTGTGACGTCAGCGAGAAGAGGGGAGGGTGCATTTCCCCCTCTCGCGCTTTCTTGGTTCTGGGTTCGTGGCGAGTGGACGCTTTTGTCTCCGGCTCTTGGCTGGAGTTTGTGCGCTTTCAGAGGGGATATTTGTGGAGCCCTCACCGCGTTTAAGAAGGGGAGATTGGTGCTGGGGATCGTGTTGTGCTGGCTGGCCAGGGATTGAGCGGGAGACGTTTTAGCTGCCTGCTGCACGGCTCGGCGTGCTGGCACAATTGACAAGACGCCATTGTTGGGCGCTTCGTCATGCGGTCCTCTCGTCGACCGACCCCACCGACCTGCTCGTCGAGACCAGAGCTGAGTGCTTAATCAACAAACATTTATTTCCTTTTATCTCATTCCCCTGTCTGTATCTGAGTCGGAATGGGGACGTCTCAAGTAAGACAATAGTTTTTACGTCGCATTTATTTTACCTGGGTTGAAATTATTTATAATAAACCCATTATTTGTGCATTTCATTCCTTGTCTTGTTTCGTTTCTTTGTTCTGTGGGTTCGGATTAACCCCGCGTGTTCCCGATTAGATAAGGCTTCAGGCCTCTCCCGTGCGCGCCAAAGATAATCCCGCCAAGTTTTGAAATACTCCGAGGAGTAAAGCAACGTTTGGCTATCTACCGCTCGCGATCTTAATCACCTGCGACACGACAGTACATTTAGCTTTCATATTGCAGATATCTATTCCTCATAACATTATCTCAACCCGATTATATCACGGCTGTGATTGGCTGAATTATTTTGCCATGGCAACAATCTCAGTAAATTGGCTTGTGTACACGATATTTCAAAAACCGTTCAAGATTTAGCTTTCATATTACACAGATCTATTCCTCATACCACACAAAATGCGGGGGACCTGGAGTATCAGCTACTTTCTTTAAACTACTTATTTTGTGCAATAAACCACAAACACAGCATATTTCACAATAATCATGTAGCAAGTTAACAACTTTGTTCAGGATTAGTAAAGTACCACTTTTAGCTGGAAGTCATGAACAAAGTTACAAGTACACTCACCAGAGTGCGTGAAACGGTGGCGCTTTAGATGAGACGATGTTATAAATGCCTTGCCACACTCTCCACAAACAAATGGTCTCTCTCCCGTGTGTGAACGTCGATGCACTTTCAGTGTACCAGAGTGCGTGAAGCCCTTTCCACAAAAGTCACACTTGTACCGCTTGAGACCACTGTGGGTCCAGGCATGTCTCCCAAGGTCCTTAGCAGAGGCAAATGCCTTGCCACACTGGGTGCAAGCATGAGGGCGACCTAGTGAAGCCGCTTCAAGAATATCATTGATACTACCAATTATGCTCGCACTCACTCCCCCTGCTCCTCCAACAGCACTACCTGCCATGCCACAAAATCCACTGCCATTGCCACCACCACCACCAATGCCTGTGCCAATGCCACCACCACCTCCTGTACCAGCACCATCAGCCATAAAGATGCTGCCCAGTCCAGCACGACGCGCTTCCCCAGGAGCCGGGAACCACTCAGGGTCAGACTCCTGTTTAAATCGGCGACGAGCTGGTGGCCACTGTGGATGGGATCGGTGGATGTAGAGAGATGGATCACCATGGTCAGGGCCAGGAAGTCCAGACCCCGCAGCATCAAGAAGCATGGAGGCATCTGCTTCCATATCTCCTTCATCGATAATGTAAGCTAAAAAAAAAAAAAAAAAAAGCAATAAGTTAATGCAGCAGGATCGTTGGATTCAGAATAAAGCTATTTAACTAACTTATATATTCAAACTGCAAAGGGCGGAAGAAATGGTATTAATGTCTTTAGAATACTAGCAACGGTACCTGCCCTGAGGGTGGGGCTTCAATTGGGAGGCCCAAATGATAAGGCAAAATATCAGAAATTGAAGGCTTCTTTTTTTTTTAAACGATTTATATAAACATCTGTTAAAAGTTAAATCATATCACACGCAAATCATCAAAATCGAAACAGTATTTGTAGAATATCAATAAAATACACATCACTGTTCATATCAGAAAATATTATTCCATCGTGTTTCAAATTTGGGCAATGGGCTCTCCAATATTCGATGTGTTCACGGTTTGAATTACGTAATGTAACGTTTGTGACGATCTTTTCATTGTGACGATGTTTGTGTTCACGGTAGTGTTTGATGTGACTGTGTGAACGTAATTTCGTAATGTTTTTCGTTTTTATTTTCGTAATCGTTTAATGAACGTTTAATGAGTGTAAGAATGAGCGTGATGAACATTAAATGAATGAATGAATGAATCTATTGAATAATTCGACACAAAGCGAAAGACGCCTCAGAGCTGTCACATTCACAATCACGATGTCGTATGTACTCCCCATACATGTTTCCTTCATTGTAAAAACGACCAAGTCAACAGTTAAAAGGATTTTGAGCCGATAGGTGTTACGGCCTTGGCAAGATTGATGGAGACAGCGATCTGTTAGCGTATACACCGCCCAAATAGCTATGTGGAATTCTCTCATGTAGAGATTAAACTTACGTCGTTTGAACTTTGGCCACGGTCATTATTTACTTTTAATGATGTTTATATACGAATCAAAAAGAAGATAATTGGTTTTGGGTCGTCCTTTCCGTATATCTCATGGGATTGTAAGTTGGAGAGACGACCGTGATGGTGGGGAGAGGGTTGGCATTCTCTCAAGCAGGGATTCAACCCATGTCCTTATAAAAGGTCTTTGTCCAAGGTCACCGAGTCCGATCGGTGCAGCCCATCGGTGCAGCCCTTTGTGCGGCACCCAGGAAAATAACGTTATGCGGGAGTCCAAACCTGAAAATGCTGGAGGTCAAAGCTGAAATTGGAAAAACAATATACTGTTGCAGATTCGGCCCTAATTATGGTTGTTATTGTTATCATTGTTGGTTCTAGATATTATGCTTATTGTGGCTTAAGGGAAAGGGTTATTGTGGTTAAAAGGTTTAAAAGCGCTCCTGGTAAAATGTGGCTGGAAATCGGATCGTGACCCGGAAGACAAAGGGAGCGAGGAAGAAGAGCGCGGGAGGCAGAGGTGAAACGAGGGGTTTGTAAAAGCTCCGGACCCAGCGTGGTCGAGCATCCATGGAGAGTGAACTTTGAGTCCTGGAAAAGAATCTCGTGCGATCGTTGATATCGCTGGGGCGTGGAAAAGCCTGCGAAGCCAGGTACAGGTGGGAGATTCCGGAGAATCTTCGCCGAGAGGCTGCGGCCCGAGGAAGAACCAACCGCCATTTCGGGGACCTCGCGCGTCGTTCGCGGACCCTTGGTTAGCCGCGTCCCTTGGTCCCGCCCTCCGGTGGTTTGCCGAGGATGTGTGTGCGTGACAGCGGCCTTTGAAGAATACGGTACGGTTCACGACTGCATGGTGTATGTGCACGTTTGGATAGCGTCTTTGGGATTCCTCTTTCCACCGCCAATTGGGGTTGTCTGGGACCACGTGACGGTCCCTGCCTGACCTACATCCCCTTACCCGCCTCATCGTCAGCGCCTCTTCGCCGGGAGCACCGTTGTGTTCTAGAGACATTGAGAAGGGCTCTGCTTCAGTCTCTGAGGGTGCCGTGAGTCTGAGCTAGGGTACCATCTTAAGATTGGATTGCAGGGTTGATCGCCCCCATTGTTGTATGGTGCTTTTTGTGTGCTTTTAATATATTGTTTGTTCATAACCCTTGGTGTGGTTGCATTATTGATTAATTTCAACCAAGGATAACACATCTTTCTGCCGGGGACCCTCTCGGGGTTCGGAGGTTTACCGAGACCAGGGGATAGGGGAGGACCCCGTAACAATACCCTATTTTACTCCAGGAGATCACAGGATTACCCACCCAAAATATCGTTGCGATCAGTTCAGCCGTTTTTGCGGTACCTTTGAATGGACGGACAGACAGACAGACGGATATTTGGTGAATTATAGTAGGATAGTATACGGTATCTAAATAGGTGGGTAGGTGGGTATTCTATAAATAAAAAACCAAACCTTTTTCACCTGGCTGATCATGGCCAGAGCCGTATGCCGAGAAACGAGCCGTATACACCAAGGAGTGAACTGGGTGCCTGAAAAATGTTTTTAGCTTTACTTTGTAAACAAACCCTTGCATTGCAAACTGCAAGTTTCCCTTGTTGGAGTAAACTTTGCATTTACTCCAATAAGGGAAATGGATAAGAAGTCAGCTCCTTTGGTAGAATGATGAATATAGATCATGAATTTGTTGTAATCCCATGTTATATGTTGCCTTTAGTCTGACATGCCATTGTAGTTCACGAAGACGTGGAAATAAGTTCCAACGCACGCAGTCTGGCAAAATGCAGGCGTGTCAGCAATCAATCCTTTAACGTCGAGTGTGATAATCACTCGACGTTAAAGAGCTACAGACATAATTTTTTGGTGAGAACGTCGACCCAACTGCTGGACCTTACCAGGCCCATGCGAACCCAGTTTCCTTCAGGGCCCCAAACTATGCCTGACACAATACACCAAAACGAATTTTATGTTGTAGTTGTTTGTCTTTTAGGGAAGCATTAAAAAATTCTGCCAAGAAGTATCAAATATGACAGACACATGTGACTTGGATCTAGGGCAGCTTCACATTTTACCATCATACAGAAGATTATGGAATAAAGGCTGTGATAATATGATTTTTGGTTCCTGTAATGCAAATCAAGACCAATGCATCATTCCATTTCTAGGTAAACTAGAACAACACTTGGTAGAGCACATACAGTGGCTTCAGAAACGATTCACACCCCTTCAGTCCATTCACATTTTGTTGGTATAGCCTGAATTTACAATGGATGAAATTGAGACTTTTTTTGTCACCGATTTACACACAATACCCCATAATGTCAACGTGAATTTTCGTTTTTAGAATTTTTTACATAATAATTCAAAATGAAATACAGCAATATCTAATTTACATAAGTATTAAACCCCCTGAGTCAATACTTTGCAGAAGCATCTTTATCAGCAATTGCAGCATTGAGTTTTCTTGGGTATGTCTGGATCAGCTTTGCACATCTGGATATGGTACTTCGGTTTCCTTCTTGGTCCTCCCATTGTTCCTTGCAGATTTGCTAAAGCTCTGTCAAAGGATGGGGAGCGTCGGTGAACAGCAATCTTCAAGTCTTTCCACAGATTCTCAATGGGATTCAAGTCTGGACTTTGGCTGGGCCACTCAACAACTTTCACGTTCTTGTTCTGAAGCTATTCCAGTGTTGCTTTGACTGTATGGTTGGGGTCATTGTCCTGTTGGAACATAAATCTTTGTCACAGTCTAAGGTCTTTTGCACCCTGAAGCAGGTTCTCCTCAAGGATTTGCCTGTATTTGGCTCCATTCATTAGTCCCTCTATCCTTACAAGTCTCCCAGTCCCTGCCTTTGAAAAGCATCCCCATATCATGATGCTGCCACTACAATGCTTCACGGTCGGGATGGTGATGAGCTGTGCTTGGTTTCCACCAGACAAAGTGCTTTGCATTCAGGTCAAAGATTTCAATTTTATTCCCATCAGACCACAGAATATTTCGCCTCATGCTCTCAGTCTTTCAGATGCCTTTATGCAACTCCAAGTGTGCTGTCATGTGCCTTTTTCTCAGAAGTGGCTTCCGCATGGCCACTCTCCCATAAAGCCTAGATTTGTGAAGTGCTGTAGAGACTGTTATCCTTCTGGCAGGTTCTCCCATCTCAGCCAAGGAACAAACAATTGTTGATAACAAACTCATCTCATCTTAATAATGAACAATTGTTGATAACAAACTCATCTCATCTTAATAATGAACAATTGTTGATAATAAACTCATCTCATCTTAATGATGAACAATTGTTGATAATAAACTCATCTCATCTTAATGATGAACAATTGTTGATAATAAACTCATCTCATCTTAATGATGAACAATTGTTGATAATAAACTCATCTCATCTTAATGATGAACAATTGTTGATAATAAACTCATCTCATCTTAATAATGAACAATTGTTGATAACAAACTCATCTCATCTTAATGATGAACAATTGTTGATAATAAACTCATCTCATCTTAATGATAAACAATTGTTGATAATAAACTCATCTCATCTTAATGATGAACAATTGTTGATAACAAACTCATCTCATCTTAATGATGAACAATTGTTGATAATAAACTCATCTCATCTTAATGATGAACAATTGTTGATAACAAACTCATCTCATCTTAATGATGAACAATTGTTGATAATAAACTCATCTCATCTTAATGATGAACAATTGTTGATAACAAACTCAGCTCATCTTAATGATGAACAATTGTTGATAATAAACTCATCTCATCTTAATGATGAACAATTGTTGATAACAAACTCATCTCATCTTAATGATGAACAATTGTTGATAATAAACTCATCATCTTAATGATGAACAATTGTTGATAAACTCATCTCATCTTAACAATTGTTGATAAACTCATCTCATCTTAATAATGAACAATTGTTGATAAACTCATCTCATCTCAACAATGAACAATTGTTGATACCAAACTCATCTCATCTCAATAATGAACAATTGTTGAAAAAAACTCAACTCATCTTAATAATGAACAATTGTTGATAACAAACTCATCTCATCTTAATGATGAACAATTGTTGATAACAAACTCATCTCATCCTGATAATGAACAATTGTTGATAACAAACTCATCTCATCCTGATAATGAACAATTGTTGATAACAAACTCATCTTATCTTAATGATGAACAATTGTTGATAACAAACTCATCTCATCTTAATGATGAACAAATGTTGATAACAAACTCATCTCATCCTGATAATGAACAATTGTTGATAACAAACTCATCTCATCTTAATAATGAACAATTGTTGATAACACACTCATCTCATCTTAATAATGAACAATTGTTGATAACAAACTCATCTCATCTTAATGATGAACAATTGTTGATAACAAACTCATCTCATCTTAATGATGAACAATTGTTGATAACAAACTCATCTCATCTTAATGATGAACAATTGTTGATAACAAACTCATCTCATCTTAATGATGAACAATTGTTGATAACAAACTCATCTCATCTTAATGATGAACAATTGTTGATAACAAACTCATCTCATCTTAATGATGAACAATTGTTGATAACAAACTCATCTCATCTTAATGATGAACAATTGTTGATAACAAACTCATCTCATCTTAATGATGAACAATTGTTGATAACAAACTCATCTCATCTTAATAATGAACAATTGTTGATAACAAACTCATCTCATCTTAATAATGAACAATTGTTGATAACAAACTCATCTCATCCTGATAATGAACAATTGTTGATAACAAACTCATCTTATCTTAATGATAAACAATTGTTGCCAATGATCTCATCTCATGTTAATAATGAATAATTGTTTGTGAAGCCTGCATTTGTAAAGTGCTGCAGAGACTGTTGTCCTTCTGGCAGGATCTCCCATTTCAGCCAAGGAACTCTGTAGTTCTGTCAGAGGTCATTGGGTTCTTGGTCACCTTCCTGACCAAGGCCCTTCTTGCCCGGTTGCTCAATTTGGTCGGACGGCCAGCTCTAGGAAGAGTCTGCGTAGTTCTATATTCTTTCCACTTCCTAATGATAGAGCTCACTGTGCTCTTGGGAACTCTTAACATTCTAGAAATTGTTTTATTCCCTTCCCCAGATTTATGTCTCCTCACAATTATATCCCGGAGTTCTACAGACAGTTCCTTGGACTTCATGCTAGAGTTTCTGCTCTGACATGCACTGTTAACTGTGGGACTTTATATAGAAAGGTGTGTTTGTTTCTAAATCATGTCCAATCAATTGAATTGGCCACAGGTAGACTCCAATCAGGTTGTGGAGACATCTAAAGGATGATCAAATGAAATTGGATGCACCTGAGCTCAATTTGGAGTGTAATAGCAAAGGGTCGAATACTTGTTGACGCAAGACATTTGAGCTTTACATTATTAATTAATTTGTCAAAAAAAATCTTTGGCCCGATATCTCAATGGTGAAGAATCACTTAAAAATTCTCGTATCCTGATAATGATCTTCATAAAAATATAATCAATTCGTTGTTGTCACACACCCAACCCAACCTGTTCACCACCATCTCTTATCTTCCCCCATCCAAAACCTTGATCTTTTCTACCCCCGCTAATTCACCCCAGATCCACCTTGTTTGAAATTCCAACTTCTTTCCTGGAAGTCCTGGCAGTGTCCATATGTTTTATACCTCTCCCACCGCCCCCTTCCCATGCCCCCCCCCCCCAAAGCCCTCGCCCTCTCTCAGATCTCTCGATGTCTCCATGTCTCTCGGTCCCTGCTCTCAAATGTTGTGTTTGTGTCCTTCCCCCTCTCTCCCCATCTTGTCTACCGCTCCCGATGTTATATGTTTTATGTGTCGGTTTGTCTTTCTGTGTGATAATGTTCGCTCTTTCACGAGCCTCGATCTTGTATACAAAAAAAAAAAAAAAAAAAAAAAAAAACCTGTCCACCAAATTTCGTCCTAATCCGTCAATAGCTTTTTGAGATATCCTGCTCACAGACAGACAGACAGACAGACATAGACGTGAAAACATAACCTCTGTCGACCGTCGGTGGAGGTAAAAAATTATGCCTATGACAGTATGACATCATCGCTTGCCAACTGTCGGCAGGTGTTTGGCTGAAAGAACCATCTTTCTGCAGCATCCAAACAAGTTTCCTCGAGTTTAAGACATTTCTGCTTGACAGTCTGATGATGTATGTCAATGATGTTATTTAAAGCAATCGTGTTTTTTATGTCAAATCAATCGACTAGAAAGTACAAACGACATTTTTTTTTTTGCAATTATCGCACAAAACAATTCTGTACCCACCTTCATCATCACTACTGAATGTCCCTTCGGTTTCATTCTTGGTCCGCCAAGGTTTACGAATAATACGTCCCAAACTAGTGAACACAGGATGGCATTGCTTCCTCTTTCCTCCCACTGTGGAAGAAGAAGACAGAACATGTAATTTCCTAAAGTCTGAAGAAGCAATGTAGATACTTGTGACTTTACATCAATAAGCCTGGTGGAAGATCCAGGCAATTCATCAAATTTATTTTATAGCTATAAATGAATTTAAAAAATACTTTAGTATTTCTGTGATTGTTACAAGTTTAAAACAACCACAACCTTTTTGCATGCCATGAGGTGTTCTTTTCTCTCTCAAGCTTAATTTTGGGATTCGGCTTAGCATGAATGGCATGGTATGTTGACTTCACCGGCAACTGACCAGTACAAGTCAAGAGTAAGGTAAGGACTGGTAAGGAGTAAAGTAAAGCAAGGACAACAGTAGGGAACAGGGACATCTGTGGAAGAGAGAGGGTTGAGGAGGGAGGGTATACTGGATAAACAAGATGGACACTGCAGGGCTTTCAGGCAAGAAAACAGGGAATTTTAAGGAGGTGGGTATGAGGTGAATTAATGGGGGTACAAAAGATCAAGGTTTTGGATGGGGGAAGATATGAGATGGTGGTGAACAGCTGCTTTGAAAATCTGGAGGCAGGAGTGGGATTGAAGAGATTGTGGGAGCTTGTTCCAGAGGTGGGAAAAAAGGGGAATGAAAGAGTGAAGATGAGCAGAGAGTCTTGATTTTGGCAGTTTCACCAGAAGAGGGTTATGATTTGCATGTACACATGCACGATGATGGTTTATACACGTTTGGCTTTAGTTTAAGGCAGATGAGTGCTCTCAGCCTACTCATGTTTATCATGGTGATGGAGCTGGTAAGCAGGAATGTAACCATGAAAGATATTCTGGAGAGGATAATGGATGCGGATGATCTGACCGTTATGGTGGAGAGTGGGTGGGAGATGCAGGAAGTACTGGGGGAGTGGAAGGAGGTGTTTGAGAAACATGGGCTGAAAATGAGCATGGAGAAGATGGAGATGATGTGGGTTGGGCAGCAGAGAAAATAAATGAATGGAGGGGAAGGAGATCAGACAAGGAAATAGGTTTGAGTATCTGGGGGGGAAGTGACCAGGGATGGTAAGTCAGAGGAAGAGGTGCAGAGGGGGATTCACGTGGATCTGAATGTATGGAGGAGGGTGGAATGGCAGACAGGAAGATTTCAAGGAGATTTAAAGGAAAGGTTCTGATGTCTTTTGTAACGCCGGCCTACCTTTAAGGTCCAGAGAAGGTGGCACCGACAGAGAGACAACACAGAGGCTGCAGGTTTGCGAGAACAACTGGGTCAGGAGAATTGCAGGATGGTGGATCAAAGGAGAATGGATGAACCGAGTGAGGAGATTGGTGTGCAGATGAGCTTGACGGGGAGATTGGTGAAATGCCGGCTGAGATGGGCTGGACATTTGGTGTGGATGGGGGAAGAGAGAATGTAAAGAGAGCAGGTAGGTTGAGGGAACAAGGTAGGAAGAAAAAAAGAGATAGACTGTGGTTGAGATGGGAGGATTGTGAAGAGGGTTACAAGGAAGGTGGGGGTGGTTAGAGGGTGGAGAGAGTTGGCTGAGGACAGAGGGGAGTGGAGCAGCAGTATCATAGTCAAGGCAGGGCAGGAGCTTGATCCCATCAGACCTTACCTCTTATAAGTGAAAGAGGACAACACGATATATATGTATGTATATATACAGACACAGACACACACAGACACACACAGACACACACACACACACACACACACACACACACACACACACACACACACACACACACACACACACACACACACACACACACACACACACACACACACACACACACACACACACGTTGGCAAATCGAGTCGCAAAATCGTGCGCCTTGCAACTTCACTGACTTGATGAAGTTGCCTTGAAACTCGGACTTGCGACTTGCTTGCAACTTACATGCGAGTTAAGTTTCAAATGACTTGTTCACAATGTTCGGAAAATAATTGTTGAATAAACAAACGGGGTTTAAAATAAATGGTAAATGAGTTTCAGTGGTCGACATGCGTGGTTGGGTCAATGACGGCATATACCATGTACGTGTATACTGTACATGTGCAGCGTGCAAGAGCTCACGGTCGCCAGGTCACATACCGTTCGCAACTAAGATTAAAGGGAGTTTTCACACTTCAGTCAGTACAAATCACACCATGTTCAAGTGGCAAGCATCAGCCTTACCAACGAAGGAAGCACATCTTTATTCAAACCATGTCATCGACATCTGTATCAAATCGGGGAAACCGCCCCATGCACATCCTGACGCAATAAAATGATTTTGTGATAATGTAAATGTCATTTGATTTGGATTATTTAAACTTCGTCAATAATTGTAAATTGTTTTACCAGTTATCTTTTCAAAAGGAAAATGTAAAAAAAGTGTGGTTTATGTTAAAGAACAACAATTGAGTTGAATAAGTTATACGTTTATTTTTCCCTCCCTCTTTCTGCTTCCACAGTGTCCCGCCACCTTCCGGATTCCCCACCTTCCTTTCTGATTATACGTTTAATTTTGATGTCCATAAATATGCAAGCCATTCTATTATATGATATAAGGCAATTCTATGTCTGCATACATATGAAAATCGTAGAAAAAAAACAACCAAAAAAACAGTGCTGGCCCAATCGACACCAAAGTTTGAGAGTGAAACCAGTCAATTAAGATTATAAAAGGGGAACGTGCATGCTCCGCATAATTGCTTTTATTTGTGCCTTTGAGATGTGTATGTGCTTGTTTTGAATAACCCTGCAAATATGTGCCCTATTTATTGTGATATTTTGTTAAAAGGTCATATATGCTGTAAATAATTGTGATTGTAAATACGTCATTCAGTTTTGATAAACTGTACTTTCAAACCTGCCAGGTTGTCCTTTCCTTCATTGATCCAACATAGTGTGTGCATAGCAAATAGAGGGGATGATGTACCCCACCAATTTGCACCTCAGATAACCGACTTCCACCCACGGTTTCGCTCAGCCATACATAATAGTAGATAGGGTGTGGAGTCGAGAGCTCGGTCTCTTAGTTGGGAACACCAAACCACCAGTAAGATAACGCAGGATTATTGGACGGGAGGACCCTGCTAGGTTTAGTGACCCCTACCGGTGCTGGGCAAGTGCTGGGCAACCCGTTGGGCCACGGAGTTATCCGTGGCTGACAGCTTCAGTTTCAGAGGCAACTTATCAGAATGTGTTCACCTATTAGTCGGCGCTACTCATGGATCTGTTATTGGTCCACGAGAATTTTCTGTGTGCTTACATCCATTGGGTACAACAACAACAACAACAACAACAGGCATTTTAAGGCCATTTGCCCTGCAAGAGCTGGGGTTAGCCTTGCGGTCCCCATGACAATGTTCTCCATTTTGCCCTATTTTCTGCATCTCCCCTTGTTAACCCCCTTGCCCGCATTTCTTCTTCGACCATCTTTAGCCAAGTCTTTCTCGGCCTTCCCCGTCCTCTACTTCCTTCTACATTCATTTCCATCACTCTTCTCAACCAGTCACTTTCATCCTTCCTTAACACATGACCAAACCATCTCAACCTGTTTCTCTGAACAGCATCCATCACAGGCTCTATTCCCATCATCTTTCGCAATTCATCATTTGTCTTCCTCTCTCTCAACGATACTCCGCACATCCGTCGAACCATTCGCATTTCCACCCTTTCCAGCCTTCGTTGCTGCTCTACGTTCATTACCCATGTCTCACTCCCATAAATCATAACACTTCTCACACATACAGCATACACCTTTCCCTTCAGCTTCAACGACACTCCCCTCCTCATCAGCACGCCACTCAGTTCCCGAAACATCTTCCATGCACTTGCCGAGTCTGATCCACCTTCTCCATTCAGCATGTCTCCTAGGTAACAAAATGTTTTCACACCTTCCAGCTTCACGCCATCTCCAAGATCCAACTCAACATTTCCTCCATCTGCAGCTCCCTCTGTGCACACCTTACACTTGAATGTAGCTGCCACACTGGTTAATGACCCTCTCAAACCACTACATTTTTGATGAACCCACTCAGCGCACATTGTACATTGAATGGAATTCACTCCGACACCCTTCCTGCACACAGCCCACGGCCACTTCCCAGTTCTTTCCACCTCACCACATGCTTTACCACTTGCCATCACCTTCGTTTTTCCGATATTCACCTTCAGACCTTTTGTCTCCATACATTCCTTCCACTTGTTCATCTTCTCCTTCAGTCCATCCATACTTTCTGCAATCAACGCCAGATCATCTGCATACAACAACTCCCACGGTAAACCCTCCTTTACGTTCTGAGCCAGCACCTCCATCACAGCTACAAATAGTAGTGGACTTAGTACCGACCCCTGATGCACTCCCACCTTCACCTCAAACTCACCACTGTTCCCGTCCTTCGTCCTTACAGCTGTGCGCGCTCTTTGTACATTGCCATCACTACTCTGATCAACCATTCCTCCACTCCTAACTTCCTCAATGCCCATGTCGCTACTTCGCATGGACACCCTATCGAATGCTTTCTCCAGATCAACAAACCCAAGAAAAAACTTCTTCCTCTTCTCCACGTACTTCTCCTGCAACCACCTTACAATAAAAAGCGCGTCTGTCGTTCCTCTTCCTGGCATAAATCCAAATTGCATTTCGTCGATCTTCACTTTCTTCCTTATCCTCCTCTCCAACACCCTTTCCAATACCTTCATTCCATGCTCCTTGCTCCAATAACTTTATCGCTCGATACGAGCCACATTCCAGAGGTTCACCTTTCCCCTTGTATAGAGGGACGAGGGTACTCAGTTCCCAATCCACTGGAATGCGGCCTTCGTTCACCACCAGATTGCAGATCTCTGTCATTCTCTTCACTCCCCAACTTCCCGCTGCCTTCAACATATCTCCCAAAACTCCCGTCGGCCCTCCTCCTTTTCTACTCTTCATTGCTTTTATCGCTTCCTCAACTTCCTTCTCAGTTATCTTCTCTGCCGGTCCTAAAACTGGGTTACTCTCGATGTTGCCGTCCCATTCATTCTCTGCATTCAACAGCATTTCCATATATCTCGTCCATCTTCCTTAATTCCATCTTCCCACTTCATCCTTCAAGCAACTCACCCCAATCACATCGCACCGCTCTTTCGTTATCTGTTTTCAATCCTGAATACCGCTCTCTGACCCTCTTCCGAATCCTGGCGTTCTCCAAACATTTTCCTACATGCCTCCTGCGCCTTTGCTACCTCCTTCTTTGCAGCCTTCTTAGCTGCCTTATAACTTTCATGTTCTGCCTTTTCTGCCCCCGTACCTTTCGCCTTCTGCCACTCCTTGAACTTCTTCCTCTTCTCGTCATTCCTCTTTCCAACTTCATCATCCCACCACCATGTTTCCGAGTGCCTCGTTGGTCCTTTCGTTCATCCATATACCTCACTAACAGCTCCCAACCGACTATACTATCTTTCATTGACATCCAACCACTTTCAAGCTCAACCACATCATCGTCTGCCATACCCATTACCCAGCCTCTATTTTAATGCCTCCCTCACTGTCACCTCTTTCAACATCCACACCTTCATTCTCGGTTCGTACTTCACCCGTCGAGCTCTCCTCGCGGCTTTCACCCTTATGTCGCAGACAACCAAGTGGTGCTGTGAAACAGACTCCTCCCCCGGGATCACCTTTGTGTCCCGGAGGTGCCGCCTATATTGCCTACGCACCATCAGGTAGTCTACGGTTGTCATCGACCCACCTGACGTGTATGTAACAAGCTTATTATCCTGTTTCTGGAACTGAGTATTACAAATCGACAAACCAGCTACATCAGCAAACTCCAAAATCCTGTCACCTTCTCCATTCCTCACACCATATCCGTAACCCCCATGAACTCCTTCTAAACCGTCAATACTCCTCCCCACATGTCCATTTCCATATGGAAGAAGATGTCTGAATACAAACGGACATGGATGGGCTTTGCATTTTCAGATGCTTTCCAGTACACAATTTAAAGCCCAAAACTATCTCTTGCACCTGATGATTTGCTTTTTTAAACAACTATGATTTCCTGTGTCCTTGAATTTAAAACATGGATACACAACAACAACAACAACAACAACAACAACATGCATTTTAAGGCCATTTTCCCTGCTAGAGCGGGGGTTAGCCTTGCGGTCCCCATGACAATCTTCTCCATTTTGCCCTATTTTCTGCACGAACCTGCAGCGAATCCAGAAGTGGACAGATGCCGGCAATGCACGGGTTTGATAATATCCAAATACAACCGTCATTCATTCGTAATGTTAAATCGATAAACGTTAATCGTGTTAATCGTTTTGTTAAAGTATCAATTTATGTTTGCAATTGAGTGAATACAATTACGATTTTAAATTCGTAATTGTGTTCACCCAACCGTACGGAACTTCACATCAGGATTTAAATATTTGTTTATGCAACGAATGTTGTTGAAAGTTTATTTTTTATATTAATGTTATTTAATTTGTGATTGGAGTTATGCTGTTTGGAATGAAAAAAGAGATATCGAGTTCAAGTGAATGACGGAATGCTGTGATTGTTTCTACTTTCTAAACGTGATTTTCGCTGATTGCCATATGCAGATTCGCCATTGACTGGGTATAGAACACACGTACACGTTTGTTTGCGAACAGGTACGTTTTTCGTGGACGTCCTTCACAAACTTACTGTCCATGTCTGACGTGTGACTGAAGGTGCTACAGTAATGTGGAATTTATTGGTTTCATGCTTTAGTTTTTTGTGTACCCCAGTTTAGAATAGGTAAACCGTATCCCTGCGTGTCGTAAGAGGCGACTAAAAGGGTTGGCGTCAGGAAGGGCATCCGGCCATAAAAACATTGCCTCAAGCAGGGAACCATGATTGTCATGGGGCCCGCAAGGCTAACCCCCGCCCTAGCGGGACAAATGGCTCAAAAAGAGAACCGGATGACAATTACAACGAGATGTGGGCAGGGTACAGCCCGAAGTACCCCGTGGGGGACCCCACTCCCTCTCGTCAAAACTGAAGGTGGGGAACCCGATCGAAGCAAGGGTGGAAATCACTCCATTTATGACGACAAAAAGTCTGATGCCCGACGTGGAGATCGGTTTCTGAGGTCTGGGACGTGGAATGTAGGGACAATGACAGGGAGATCAGGAGAAGTGGTGGAAGTATTGGTCAGAAGAAGAATGGACATATGTTGTGTGCAAGAGACGAGATGGAAGGGAAGTGTTGTGAGAATGGTGAAGGGTAGGCAGGGACAGAAATACAAGTTTGTGTGGCAAGGGTGTCTGGAGGGCGTGAATGGTGTTGGTGTCCTGTTTTCTGAGGAGTTTGTAGACAGTGTGGTGAGTGTGACGAGAGTGAGTGACATGTTGATGATGGTGAAAATGATGATTGGAAAGCTCTTGGTGAACGTCATCTCGGGATATGCTCCGCAGGTTGGTCGGAGCAATGAAGAGAAGGACAAGTTCTGGTGTGCAATAGAGAAGCTGATGGAAAACGTGAAAGATAAGGAAGTTGTTGTGGTAGGAGGAGACCTAAATGGACATGTGGGAAGGAGTATGGACGGTTTTGAGGCAGTTCATGGGGGTTACGGATATGGTGTGAGAAATGGAGAAGGTGAAAGGATTTTGGAGTTTGCTGATTTGTTGATTTGGAATACTCAGTTCCAGAAAGAGGATAATAAGCTTGTTACATACACGTCAGGTGGGTCGACGACAACCGTTGACTACCTCATGGTGCGTAGGCGAGATAGGGGGCACCTCCGGGACACAAAGGTGATCCCGGGGGAGGAGGCTGTTTCACAGCACCACTTGGTTGTCTGCGACATAAGGTTGAAAGGTGCGAGGAGAGCTCGGCGGGTGAAGTACCAACCGAGAATGAAGGTGTGGAAGTTGAAAGAGGTGACAGTGAGGGAGGCATTAAAAGAGAGGCTGAGTATGGTAGAGGATGATGTGGTTGAGCTTGAAAGTGGTTGGATGTCAATGAAAGACAGTCTGTTGGGAGCCGTTGGTGAGGTATGTGGATGGACAAAAGGACCACCGAGGCACTGGGAAACATGGTGGTGGGATGATGAAGTTGGAAAGAAGATTGACGAGAAAAGGAAGAAGATCAAGGAGTGGCAGAAGGCGAAGGGTACGGGGGCAGAAAAGGAAGAGCATGAAAGTTTTAAGGCAGCCAAGAAGGCTGCAAAGAAAGAGGTAGCAAAAGCGCAGGAGGCATGTCGGAAAATGTTCGGAGAACGCTTGGATTTGGAAGAGGGTCAGAGAGCGGTATTCAGCATGGCAGAGCAGATAGCGAAAGAGAGGTGTGATGTGATGGGGGTGAGTTGCTTGAAGGATGAAGTGGGACAAATCGTTGTGGACCCAGATGGAATTAAAGGAAGATGGAAGAGATATATGGAAATACTGTTGAAAGCAGAGAATAAATGGGATGGCAACATAGAGAGTAACCCTGTTTTAGGACCGGCAGAGAAGATAACCGAGAAGGAAGTTGAGGAAGCGATTAAAGCAATGAAGAGTAGAAAAGTGGGAGGGCCGATGGGCGTTGTGGGAGATATGTTGAAGGCAGCGGGAAATTGGGGTGTGAAGAGAATGACAGAGATCTGCAATCTGGTGGTGAAAGAAGGCCGCATTCCAGTGGTTGGGAACTGAGTACCCTCGTCCCTCTATACAAGGCGAAAGGTGACCCTCTGGAGTGTGGCTCGTACCGAGCGATAAAGTTATTGGAGCATGGAATGAAGGTATTGGAAAGGGTGTTGGAGAGGAGGATAAGGAAGAAAGTGAAGATTGACGAAATGCAGTTTGGATTTATGCCAGGAAGAGGAACGACAGACGCGCTTTTTATTGTGAGGCAGTTGCAGGAGAAGTACATGGAGAAGAGGAAGAAGTTGTTTCTTGGGTTTGTTGATCTGGAGAAAGCATTCGATAGGGTTCCACGTGAAGTAGTGACATGGTCATTGAGTAAGTTAGGAGTGGAGGAATGGTTGATCAGAGTCGTGATGGCAATGTACAAAAGAGTGCACACAGCTGGAAGGACGAAGGACGGGAACAGTGGTGAGTTTGAGGTGAAGGTGGGAGTGCATCAGGGGTCGGTACTAAGTCCACTACTATTTGTAGCTGTGATGGAGGTGCTGGCTCGGAACGTAAAGCAGGGTTTACCGTGGGAGTTGTTGAATGCAGATGATCTGGTGTTGATTGCAGAAAGTATGGATGGACTGAAGGAGAAGATGAACAAGTGGAAGGAATGTATGGAGACGAAAGGTCTGAAGGTGAACATCGGAAAAACAAAGGTGATGGCAAGTGGTAAAGCATGTGGTGAGGTGGAAATAACTGGGAAGTGGCCATGTGCTATGTGCAGGAAGGGTGTCGGAGTGAACTCAATTCAATGTACAATGTGCGCTGAGTGGGTATATCAAAAATGTCGTGGTTTGAGAGGGTCATTAACCAGTGTGGCAGCGTCATTCAAGTGTAAGGTGTGCACAGAGGGAGCTGCAGATGGAGGAAATGTTGAGTTGGATCTTGGAGACGGCGTGAAGCTGGAAGGTGTGAAAACATTTTGTTACCTTGGAGACATGCTGAATGGAGAAGGTGGATCAGACTCGGCAACGGTTGCTAGAGTGAGATGCCAATGGAAGAAGTTTCGGGAACTGAATGGCGTGCTGACGAGGAGGGGAGTGTCATTGAAGCTGAAGGGAAAGGTGTATACTGCATGTGTGAGAAGTGTTATGATTTATGGGAGCGAGACATGGGTAATGAACGTAGAGCAGCAACGAAGGCTGGAAAGGGTGGAAATGCGAATGGTTCGGTGGATGTGTGGAGTATCGTTGAGAGAGAGGAAGCCAAATGATGAATTGTGAAAGATGATGGGAATAGAGCCTGTGATGGATGCTGTGAAGAGAAACAGTTTGAGATGGTGTGGTCATGTGTTGAGGAAGGATGAAAGTGACTGGTTGAGAAGATTGATGGAAATGAATGTGGAAGGAAGGAAGTAGAGGACGGGGAAGACCGAGAAAGACTTGGCTAAAGATGGTCAAAGAAGAAATGCGGGCCAGGGGGTTAACAAGGGGAGATGCAGAAAATAGGGCAAAATGGAGAACATTGTCATGGGGACCGCAAGGCTAACCCCCGCTCTTGCAGGGAAAATGGCCTTAAAATGCCTGTTCTTGTTGTTTGTATGCTTTAACATTCGCAGTTTCTGCATTTTGTTTGCTTCTGGCCTCCCACCCATGTGCAGCACGGGTACCTCACTAGTCATAATCATGCTTTGTTGAAAATTTAATGACAAAATTCAAATAGTAAATTGAAATTTCAGGTCAATTGGAAGAAAATGGATGATTTTATGTGTCACTGACCTTTACACCTTTAGACAAAATTATGAATTTGTCTTCTCCATATTATCGTAGTGCAGGTTGGGTGAAAATATGATGGCAATAGATCAAATGGTAAGAAAGATATGGCCCGGACAGGCACACACAGAAAGACAAACACACATAAAGACAAACACACAGAAAGACAAACACACAGAACTAGACACACAGACAGACAGACACACAGAAGTGATTGCAAAACCCCAGCAGGAGATGGGCTAAAAATACCCGATATTTAAATTGTGTAAATTACCCAGTGGATGCAAGATATTTAAATATATTTTTTATTTAAATATTTACCCGATATTAAAATTACACGATGTAAATTACCCGATATTTAAATTTCCCGGTGTGTACCCCGGTTTAGAATAGTTACACCGTATCCCTGCGTGTCGTAAGAGGCGACTAAAAGGGTTGGCGTCAGGAAGAGCATCTGGCCATAAAAACATTGCCTCAAAAAGGGAACCATGACAATTACAACTACATATGGGCAGGGTACAGCCCGAAGTACCCTGTGGGGGACCTCACTCCCTCTCGTCAAAATTCAAGGTGGGGAACCCGATCGAAGCAAGGGTGGAAATCACTCCAGCAAGGGTGCTACCACAACAACTTCCTCATCTTTCACGTTTTCCATCAGCTTCTCTATCGCACACCAGAACTTTCCTTCTCTTCATCGCTCCGACCAACCTGCGGAGCATATCCCGAGATGACGGAGCATATCCCGAGATGACGTTCACCAAGAGGTTTCCAATCATCATTTTCACCATCATCATCCTATCACTCACTCTAGTCACACTCACCACACTGGCTACAAACTCCTCAGAAAATAGGACACCAACACCATTCACGCCCTCCCGGCACCCTTTTGTTTTTTTGTTTTTTGTTTTTTTTTGTATACTGAATCGAGGCTCGTGAAAGAGCTAACATTTATTTCACAAACAAATCAACCAGACAAACAAAATATACAAAAAGAGGGAGCGGAAGACAAGATGGGGAGAGAACGGGAAGCACACAACCACAACATTTGAGAGCAGGGAGAAGTGTGGGAGGGAGAGGGCTTGGGGGCAGGAGGCGTGGGAAGGGGAGTGGGGGGGGAGGGAGAGGTATAAAACACAAGGGGACAAAAATTAGCGGGGGTAGAAAAGATCAAGGTTTTGGATGGGGGAGGATAAGCGATGGTGGTGAACAGCTGTTTTAAAGACCTGGAGGGTGGAGTGGGATTGAAGAGAGTGAGGGAGTTTGTTCCAGAGGCGGGAGAAAAGAGGAATGAAGGAGTGAAGGTGAGCAGAAAGTCTTGATTTTGGCAGTTTAACCATAAGAGGGTTGCAGGCAGATCTTGTGCGACCTGTAGGAATATTTGGGGGACAGAGCCCAGAGAGGGCTGGGGGGGCAAGGCCAGAGAGGAGTCGGTAGAAGACTGAAAGACCACCAACCTGCCTGCGGTGAGTGAGTGAATGGCCCTTGGAGTTAGCTTCATCGCGGGAGATTCCAATGATTCTGAACGCTTTGGTTTCAACAGCGTGAAGACGGGCTAGGTGAAAGACAGGAGCACCAGACCAGAGGGGAGAGCAGTATTCCATAGAGCTGCGGATGAAAGCCTTGTATGTGGTGAGGAGCTCAGGTGTGCCAAGGAAGGACTTCGCACGACGGAGGATGCCCAGTCGGCGACTGGCTTTGGAGGCCAGATTTGAAATGTGGTTTTCCCAGGAAAGATCATGGCAAATAGTGAGACCCAAAAGCTTGAGTGACAGAACTTCTTGGAGAGGATTATTCAGAAAGTAGATAGGAGGGTTTTCCAGTCGGTCTTTTCGGAGAGACATCGTAAGAGTGTGAGATTTATCAGGATTGAAAGACATGTTCCATTTGTTTGCCCAGTCTGTGATTTTGTCCAGGTCTGCAGAGAGTGAGGAGGCTGCAGACTGCCGATCTGAGGGATGAGGAATGGAGCGACAGAGAGGAGAGGCGTCAGCAAAGAGATAGAGAGGATTTTCAAGAGAGTCAGAGAGATCATTGATGAAGACCAGAAAAAGCACAGGGCCCAGAACACTACCTTGGGGAACTCCAGCCTGAACAGGAAGAGGAGATGAGAGAAACCCATTCAGGGCCACACGTTGACTACGACCAGAGAGGAAGTCCGCCAGCCATGCGTGGAGATTTCCATGGATACCAAAGGAGGAGAGTTTGGTGAGCAGAGCGGGGTGCCAGACCGTATCGAAGGCACGTGAAATGTCAAGGGAGACGGCTCTAATTTCCTGTTTGGCGTTGAGGACCTCCATCCATTGTTGAGAAAGCAGAAGCAGCATGTCCAGAGTAGAGTGACCAGGTCTGAAACCAAATTGATGATCAGAGATCAAGCCATTGGAGAAGAGGAAAGATTTCATATCTGAAGCAATGATGGATTCCATGACTTTGCTGATAATTGGGAGAAGGCTGATTGGTCTGTAGTTGCTGGGATCTGTTTTTGCACCTTTTTGTGCAAAGCGGTGATGTTGGCTGATTTCCAAGCAGATGGCAGATGACCTTGAGCAAAAGAGAGGGTAAAGAGAACAGAAAGAGGGAGTGAAAGAGTGGAAGCACATGATTTTAGGACCCGTGGGCTGATGCCGTCAGGACCAGTTGCAGAATCAGAGTCGAGGGTTGACAGAAACTTTTCCACCTTGTCAGGAGGAAAGGACACAGAGTCCAGGAGCAGCTGGGTACGACTGGGTACGGTGGGTACAGAGAGGGACCCTTGCCACACAAACTTGTATTTCTGTCCCTGCCTACCCTTCACCATTCTCACACCACTTCCCTTCCGTCTCGTCTCTTGCACACAACATATGTCCACTCTTCTTCTGACCAATACTTCCACCACTTCTCCTGATCTCCCTGTCATTGTCCCTACATGCCATGTCCCAAACCTCAGAAACCGATCTCCACTTCAGGCTGTACCCTGCCCATATGTAGTTGTAATTGTCATGGTTCTCTTTTTGAGGCAATGTTTTTCTGGCCAGATGCCCTTCCTGACGCCAACCCTGTTCGTCGCCTATTACGACACGCAGGGATACGGTGTACCTATTCTAAACCAGGGTACACACCGGGAGAACATGGATGATCATAAATGGATGATCATGGATGATGGATCATAAATATGAATATATAAATAATATATAAATATATAAATATATAAATATATAAATATATAAATTAATATATAAATATATAAATAATATATAAATATATAAATATATAAATAATATATAATGTATAAATAAATAATAAATGAATGGATCATAAATGGATGAAACATGGATGATCATAAATTTTCTCAAACTTAATGCTGTTAATAAGGATATGATGATCATTGGGCCCCTTACTTGCTCTCAAAAACGGTGTACTCAAGATGCTGAAACTTGGCAAACACAATTCCTTAATCGGTGGTTCTTAATATGAGCCTCACCATGGACTGACCCTTTCTATGTACCCCTCATATTTTGAAAACTTGCACATAAATTTTCATTCATCTTTATAATCGCTCAAATCTACTCGTATTTAAATCAGAGGACAACCAAATCCCCAATTCGTGCTCTCATTATTTTGCACTTGGATTACTGCAATTCACTGTTACCGGGTTGACTTACCTCTTCTCTAAAACACAGACAACCAATGCAAAACATGACTTGCGATTCAAGCTCATAAACGGAAAACATCACTTCAATCATTTAGATTCTTCACTTGGTTCCAGTGCATAAACGCAATGATTTCAAAATATTTTTGACGACTTTCAAAGTGAAAAACAAACTTGCTCTGCTCCTGCTTATGCTTCCTATTCATTTACACTCCAGACTAGCCCCCAACCCTCAACTTGCAGTCCCCTCCATCACCCAATGTGGTTCAGACGTAAGGCTGCTCTGAATGGCAGGAAGCAAACAGTTGACAGACTGCTTGAGAGTTTATCACGAGTTTATCGAGAAAGAGGTCATGATCGTCTGGAGAAATCCCAGAAACCAATTCTTTCAAATGTCACAACAAACATGGTAAAACCTTGATGGATTCCATGTCACTAGCACTTTTATAACCCTCCCCCAACCAGCATGTTTTGGTTGTGTACACCTGACTTAAAACCTATTCATCAACGTAATTGCAACATAGTGCATGAACCATTTTAGAAATAATAAGCAACACTGACCGAACTCTCCAAATGCTACAAAATTGCCTACTATGTTCATCAAATTATACCCCTATAATTACCCACATTCAAATAAAACCTGTCCAGATACTGCTTCTAATTGATCCCCAAATATCATCTCGAATACTTTCCCCATTATTTTAACAAAAATATTGAAACAGCACACCAAAGGTTGAAATATACCCTCTCAACCTCCACCATACATGTTTGCTCAGCTTGCAATGCATTGTGCTTTTAAATGTGCATTTTGGAAATTTTGGGAAAAGTTACTGTGACTGTGCCACTGATGCAGTGCCTTCCGTAGGTTAGGGCACAAATTTGGAATTTGTTCAGGGTGCTGGCGATAGCTCACCTACTCTTCGCGAAGGACACAGTGGGATCCTTAACATCAGCCAACTAATGCCGGCAGACAGGACACCAAATTTAACGTCCATCCGGGGGACGGCATACACATTGATGGATCATCCTGTCTGATAAACACTGGGATGACAGTTTATAGCTAGGTCGGGATTCAAATCCAGGCTAGGCAGCTTAAAATCAAGTGTGCGAACCTCTAGTCTAGGCTATCCTGCCAGCCCTAAGAGACCCTGTGTTTCGGCATCAGCATGGGAGGTTCCAATCATTTTGAGAACTTTAGATTCCATAAACTCCAGGAGACAGATGTGATGCTGGGGTGCCAGCACATAGAGGACAGCAGTATTCCATTGACATATGGACAAAGTCCTTGTAAACATAAGTAGCTCTGATTTCGCAAGGAAACACTTGGATTGATGGAAGATGAAGCTGGCTTTGAAGGCCAGCTTTGCGATACCATCGGCCCAGGAAAAGGTCATAACCGATGCTGAGTGGTCGGCCCATGAAAGGTCATGGATTATAAACTGCCCATTCTCCCGCCCTCCCTCCCCCAAATTGAAATCTAACTCGGACGGGCAGTCGGTAGAACGCATACCTCTGCCAGGCTAAACAGTTTACATTTTGTATCCAACTGATAGGCCGAATCTGGATCTGGACATGAACCAAAATCTAATCAGCTTGTTCTTGTCACCAAACCAACTCATCCACTTAGTTTTGTCATAACTCGTCCATAATTTTTTGAAATACCATTCTATATACAGTGGAACCTTGACTTACGAGTGCCCCAACTTACGAGTTTTTCGAGATACGAGCCGTCGCTCGGGCGGTTTATTGCTTTGAGATGCGAGCCGAGATCTGAGTTACGAGCTTTCGCCACCCGGTCACGTGGTTATCTTGCCGTGCACGTACAGTATCTCTGTCGTATAGCGCTGCATTTTTGTTTTCGCATGTTGCTTATTTTGAGTTTACGCCGCCAGGTGGGTTCCGGTCACGTGGTTATCTTGCCGTGCACGTACAGTATCTCTGTCGTATAGCGCTGCATTTTTGTTTTCGCATGTTGCTTATTTTGAGTTTACGCCGCCAGGTGGGTTCCGGTCACGTGGTTATCTTGCCGTGCACGTACAGTATCTCTGTCGTATAGCGCTGCATTTTTGTTTTCGCATGTTGGTTATTTTGAGTTTCGCCGCCAGGTGGGTTCCGGTCACGTGGTTATCTTGCCGTGCACGTACAGTATCTCTGTTGTATAGCGCTGCATTTTTGTTTTCGCATTTTGGTTATTTTGGAAAATTTCATGTTCATGTTCATGTTTTCATGTTCATGCCATGCCAGGCCACAACTTGTTCAGAGTGCCGGCGATAGCTCGCCTTCTCTTTGTGGAAAACACGGTGAGATCCTTAACATCCAACAACTAATGGGACGCAAACGGGGCGCCCAGTTTAGCGGTACACACATTGATGAATCACCCTGCCTGTGATTCACCCATGACAGGTTATAGCTGGGTCGGGATTCAAACCCAGGCTGGACAGTTTAGAGTCAAGTGTGCGTACCTCCAGTCCAGGCCATCCTGCCAACTTGTATGCTGCATACAGGTGAAATATAAAGCGCGAGATATTTTTATATATACTGTATATTTAAAAAAAAATTGGTGTGGTTTTTGGCGGGCTGGAACGGATTAATAGCATTTCAATGCATTTCAATGGGGAAATTTGATTTGAGATACGAGCAATTTGAGTTACGAGCTCGGTCACAGAACGAATTAAACTCGTAAGTCAAGGTTCCACTGTATATCGTTTTGGTCCCATCTCGCATTGGTGAGGAATCACTTGGAGATTTTAAAAATTATTGTGTCTGGATCCTGATTCGGATCTTTACCAAAATCTAATCAATTCTTCAAACACCAAACTTGTCCACCAAGGTTCGTCTGAATATGCCCATAACCTTTTGAGATATCATGTTGTATATTGTTTTTAGCCCTGTCACTCAATGGTGAAGAATCACTTTAAACACAACCTCCATCGACCTTCGGTGACAGAGGAGGTGATCAGTAAATTTCAGACAGCTCTCCCTCAACCTCTGAATAAATGTGGATAACTGGTACCTTCCAAGATATCAGTCCTTATCTTGATTTTGGGATATGAAATATTCTCAAACTTTCCTTTGCTGCCTCAATAATCCCAAGTATTTAAGTTGCTCCAATGGATACCCCAAACTCCAAGGACTACTTCAGCAACCCATGTATAAAATACTGTCCACAAGAATCTCTAGTACAAAAAAGGCAGTTGCAAAAGTCACGCAGTTGCAAAACGCAAAGTCGAATGGTAGCAGAATTTACCAAAGTTGGGTCGAGATTGTAGATTGGAAGGGGACTTGCAACTCCATAACATCGAGTTTGGATCAACTTCATGTCCATCATGTTCACCCCCCGTAGTAGGGTAAGGCATCCGATTTTCACATTCTCCTTCCTCTATGGGTGGAAAAAGGTTAAGAAATGAGAGAAATTTGTGCTGTATTTTGGACAAGGTTGTTCAAATCTCATTATAAAAGCACCAAGGATAAAGAAGAAACAAAATGCAGACAATGCATGCACACACTGACCTTCACAGGGTTCTTTCTTGATTTGCATGCCTGTCCAGGTATCATCTGGGCATGGAGAATTTAGAGCTACTGTTTGGCTCGGTGATGGAGGCCCAGGTTCATTGAATCCAACTTCATTGAACCCCTCAGCTATATTTGCTACAGGAAATGAAGGTACAACAAGAAGCAATGTCAAGTAAAGATCCTTTAATCCCAATGAGAGTCAATTCCTACCAGAAAAGGTCTGCTATGGCCCTTTATATGTTTATGGAAATAAACAAGCAAAAATATATAATTAGAGGGAATTAAATTTACGAGGAAATTTAGCATTGGAAACTTTCAAGCAAATGCTCAATAAGAGTTGGTCACAGAAGTCTCAAGATTATGAAGGCTATTCACAAAGTTTCTAGCCAGACAATAACAAAATCGTTTACTATGAATTGTTACCTACGCCACCGAAGGTGGACGGAGGTTGTTTTCACCTCTGCTTGTCTGTCTGTCTGTGAGGAGGATATATCAAAAGATAAGAACTAATTCGGACTAAACTTGGTGGACAGGTTGAGTGTGAAATGGACAAGAACAAGGACAAATGGATTGAATTTTGGTGAAGATCCAGATCCGGATCCAATATTAAAAAAGAAAAATTCAAGTTCCGATTCGCCAAACTGATTAAAATATGGTTAAGATCTGGATGCAGATCCGGCCTATCAGTGGGATACAAAACATAAATTGTTCAGTCTGGCGGAGCTATGTGCTCTACTGAGTGCCCTTCTAGTTTCTTTATTTTTCAACGTAGTTCCAATCAGTTTGATGGCTCAGTGCTGATGCAGATTGGCTATACCAATCTTGTCTGCAGTTGCTGGTCTGTTGGTTCAAAAATTCACTGTGAATAATGCGACCACTTCAACATAATCATCAAAACCTTTTCCAGAAAGCTCTTCCTTCAACTTGAGGAAGTCTGAAGGGGCTAAATCCTCCAGGTCTTCAAGACAGCTGTTCACCACCATCTCAGATCATCCCCAATCCAAAACCATGATCATTTATACCCTTGTTATGCCCCTCCCCCCCAAACGACACCCCAATTCTTTCTCCTTCCTAATTTCTAGTTTTCCCTACTGAGAGTTTCCTTCTGTATCTGCATCAATCTTGTCCACTCGTGCATCCTCTCCTGCCTCCCCACACCCTTTGTTTGTCCGCCTCTCTCTGGCTTGGTCTTCACATCTGCTGTTGGTGTGTTACCACTATCTCTGAAGGTATTTTGTCCTCGTGGATTTCCTTTTGGGTCAACCCTATATTATGGATTACTTGATCACTGCTCTGATTTCAGTATTCTCCATTTTTTCAAAACTTTGTCGACTGACTCACATTGGAACTTTTGTATAAAAGTCCTGAAAACATCAAAGGCTGTTTGCAAATAAACATCAGATCATGAGTATTTTAATCTGTGAAATTGGTTGGATACTTGAATACATAGATCGAGCTACGAACTGTCTGGATTCCCCTTGCAGCATGCACCAGGTTTTATCATCTTCTACCAGCGAAGTATAGGGGTAAGTGATGACAACTTTCCCATGGTCGACCTTATTATCAAATGGAAGGGCACTAGGTAGAGCACATACCTCCAACCAGGCTGAACAGTTTATATATTGTATCCCACTGATATAGTATCCGGATTCGTTATTGTCGGATAGGATCTGGATTCAGGCCTGAACCAAAAGCTAATCGGCTTGTTCTTCTCACTTACCCAACTTATTCACCACGTTTTGTCATAACTCGTCCACAACCTTTTGAAATATCATGCTATATATTGTTTTTTGCCCTATCACTCACTCAATGGTGAAGAATCACCTTTTTAAAATATTCAGATCCAGATCCGGATCTTCACCAAAATCTAATAATTTAATCCATGTCACATAACCAACCATTGCTCGTTGTGAAGTCGGTAAAGAACTTTCTAAGACCATTTCATAATCTCCTTTCCAAGACTTTCATAACCAAATCTCTCATTTTCATAATCTCCTTCCCAAGGAACAAGTTGGCTTTAGACCTGGTAGGAGCTGTGTTTATCAAGTACTTGCACCTACCACCCACATTGAGGTGGTAGGTGCTACCTACCACCTACCAACACACAATTAAGACAGGTGTTGCACCAATTGACTTTTCATCAACGTGCGATAGGGTATGGTGACATGCTCTTCTGATGAAAGCTGGCAGGCTTGAGAACTTAGGGTCCTAAGTTCGAGCCCCTGTCATGCCATTGAATTAACACCAGTTTGGTTGCCTCAGCCTGTCATCCTTCCGAGGTCAGTAGAACGAGTGCCAGATAACTGGTTATAGAGAGGCATTGCATCAATAGCAGCTATGCCCGCAGAAAATGATGCAACCAGCAGCCACAGGCTGCATACAAACCACAACCACCATGTCCTCTCTTCCATGCTCTTTGCAATCGAAGAAATAGTGTTTCACTCGGAGTGCAAACAAGCTCCATAAGGACTCTGAACGATGGTCTTCCCCACGGGTCTGTTTTAGCTACAATCCTCTACAACATGTGTGAGCGACAAACCTTGTGCCACCTCTAAAAAGATTGCCTACAGAGATGATCAGGCCTTTGCTACCCAAACAATCAACGTTCAAGATCTCAGCAGTACCCTGTCCTAGGACTTAAAGGCAATGGAGCAATACTTAATCTACTGGTGCCTCCACCCAAACCCAACGAAGACCCTCAGATCATTCCACAAAGCTCACAACAAGTGTGCCTACTCTCTTAAGCGCCAGAAAACACCATCTGTCCAACCTCAAGAATGAGCTTTCAAACTTGTCTACCGCCTCTAAAATCTGGGGCGCCTTGTCAAGACTTGCACCCTCTGCCCTCTCCGTGCTTTGCCCCATCAGGTATCTGCAGGACGCACATGGTCCAGCAGCAACTCCCTCTTAATGAAACTGCTTAAATCCACAAGTACTGCTCACCTGCACTCATTTATTCCTCTTTTTCTCCCCACCTATGGAACCACCTTCTACACTCTCTTCAATCTTATTCTTCCTTCCAGGTCTTCAAGACAGCTCTGCTCACCACTATCGCAAGTCATCCCACTTCCAAAATCTTTTCTACACCTTTTAAACCACCTCCACCCCTTCCAAAGATTTTGCATTTGCATCCATCGTGTACACCCTTTGTGTTCTCCCTTTTCCCTCACCCTCACCTGCATCCCTTGTTTGTCTGTCTGTCTATTTTCAGCCTTTCTGAAATGCACCAATTGACTTTTGTCTATTTTCAGCCCGACACCAGGGGCACTCGGAAACATGGTGGTGGGATGATGAAGTTGGAAAGAAGATTGACGAGAAGAGGAAGAAGTTCAAGGAGTGGCAGAAGGCGAAAGGTATGGGGGCAGAAAAGGCATTTTGTTACCAGTTTCAGCCTTTCTATTTTGAAATAGTTCTCCCTATTTCAGGGAGTTCATGGGGGTTACGGAAATGGTGTGAGAAATGGAGAAGGTGAAAGGATTTTGGAGTTTGCTGATGGAGCTGATTTGTTGATTTGTAATACTCAGTTCCAGAAAGAGGATAATAAGCTTGTTACAATGTTACATACACGTCAGGTGGGTCGACGACAACCGTTGACTACCTGCTGGTGCGTAGGCGAGATAGGGGGCACCTCCGGGACACAAAGGTGATCCCGGGGGAGGAGGCTGTTTCACAGCACCACTTGGTTGTCTGCGAAATAAGGGTGAAAGGTGCGAGGAGAGCTCAGCGGGTGAAGTACCAACCGAGAATGAAGGTGTGGAGGTTGAAAGAGGTGACAGTGAGGGAGGCATTAAAAGAGAGGCTGAGTATGGTGGAGGATGATGTGGTTGAGCTTGAAAGTGGTTGGATGTCAATGAAAAATAGTCTGTTGGGAGCCGTTGGTGAGGTATGTGGATGAACAAAAGGACCACCGAGGCACTGGGAAACATGGTGGTGGGATGATGAAGTTGGAAAGAAGATTGACGAGAAGAGGAAGAAGTTCA
This sequence comes from Myxine glutinosa, assembly GCF_964187855.1. NCBI lineage: Eukaryota > Metazoa > Chordata > Myxini > Myxiniformes > Myxinidae > Myxine > Myxine glutinosa. Next base: position 126,382,805 of record NC_136262.1, on the reverse strand, counting down.
AGGAGTGGCAGAAGGCGAAGGGTATGGGGGCAGAAAAGGAAGAGCATGAAAGTTATAAGGCAGCCAAGAAGGATGCAAAGAAAGAGGTAGCAAAGGCACAGGAAGCATGTAGGAAAATGTTCGGAGAACGCTTGGATTCGGAAGAGGGTCAGAGAGCGGTATTCAGGATTGCAAAGCAGATAGCGAAAGAGAGGTGTGATGTGATGGGGGTGAGTTGCTTGAAGGATGAAGTGGGACAAATCGTTGTGGACCCAGATGGAATTAAAGGAACATGGAAGAGAATATATGGAAATACTGTTGAATGCAGAGAATGAATGGGATGACAACATAGAGAGTAACCCAGTTTTAGGACCAGCAGAGAAGACAACCGAGAAGGAAGTTGAGGAAGCGATAAAAGCAATGAAGAGTAGAAAAGCGGGAGGGCCGACGGGAGTTGTGGGAGATATGTTGAAGGCAGCGGGAAATTGGGGTGTGAAGAGAATGACAGAGATCTGCAATCTGGTGGTGAAAGGCCGCATTCCAGTGTATTGGGAACTGAGTACCTTCGTCCCTCTATATAAGGGGAAAGGTGACCCTCTGGACTGTGGCTCGTATCGAGCGATAAAGTTATTGGAGCATGGAATGAAGGTATTGGAAAGGGTGTTGGAGAGGAGGATAAGGAAGAAAGTGAAGATTGACGAAATGCAGTTTGGATTTATGCCAGGAAGACGAACGACAGACGTGCTTTTTATTGTGAGGCTGTTGCAGGAGAAGTATATGGAGAAGAGGAAGAAGTTGTTTCTTGGGTTTGTTGATCTGGAGAAAGCATTCGATAGGGTTCCACGTGAAGTAGTGACATGGGCATTGAGGAAGTTAGGAGTGGAGGAATGGTTGATCAGAGTAGTGATAGCAATGTACAAAAGAGCGCACACAGCTGTAAGGACGAAGGACGGGAACATTGGTGAGTTTGAGGAGAAGGTGGGAGTGCATCAGGGGTCGGTACTAAGTCCATTACTATTTTTAGCTGTGATGGAGGTGCTGGCTCAGAATGTAAAGGAGGGTTTACCGTGGGATTTGTTGTATGCAGATGATCTGGTGTTGATTGCAGAAAGTATGGATGGACTGAAGGAGAAGATGAACAAGTGGAAGGAATGTATGGAGACAAAAGGTCTGAAGGTGAATATCGGAAAAACGAAGGTGATGGCAAGTGGTAAAGCATGTGGTGAGGTGGAAAGAACTGGGAAGTGGCCGTGTGCTGTGTGCAGGAAGGGTGTCGGAGTGAATTCCATTCAATGTACAATGTGCGCTGAGTGGGTTCATCAAAAATGTCGTGGATTGAGAGGGTCATTAACCAGTGTGGCAGCTACATTCAAGTGTAAGGTGTGCACAGAGGGAGCTGCAGATGAAGGAAATGTTGAGTTGGATCTTGGAGATGGTGTGAAGCTGGAAGGTGTGAAAACATTTTGTTATCTTGGAGACATGCTGAATGGAGAAGGTGGATCAGACTCGGCAACGGTTGCTTGAGTGAGATGTGCATGGAAGAAGTTTCGGGAACTGAGTGGCATGCTGACGAGGAGGGGCGTGTCATTGAAGCTGAAGGGAAAGGTGTATGCTGCATGTGTGAGAAGTGTTATGATTTATGGGAGTGAGACATGGGTAATGAACGTAGAGCAGCAACGAAGACTGGAAAGGGTGGAAATGCGAATGGTTCGGTGGATGTGTGGAGTATCGTTGAGAGAGAGGAAGACAAATGATGAATTGCGAAAGATGATGAGAATAGAGCCTGTGATGGGTGCTGTGAAGAGAAACAGGTTGAGATGGTTTGGTCATGTGTTGAGGAAGGATGAAAGTGACTGGTTGAAAAGAGTGATGGGAATGAATGTAGAAGGAAGTATAGGACGGGGAAGACCGAGAAAGACTTGGCTAAAGATGGTCGAAGAAGAAATGCGGGCAAGGGGGTTAACAAGGGGAGATGCAGAAAATAGGGCAAAATGGAGAACATTGTCATGGGGACTGCAAGGCTAACCCCCGCTCTTGCAGGGAAAATGGCCTTAAAATGCCTGTTGTTGTTGTTGTATATTTTCAGCCTCCGCCCTGCTGTTGGCATTTCCCCTTTCTCCTTTCTTGTGTCCCGATTTGTTCTGTCATAGCTCTTCCACGAGTCTAGACCATGTAGTTTAAAGAAATCCCTCCATTCAAACAATGCCCCCACATTCGCGGATTTGACATTCGCAGCATTTTCCAGGAACGTATCCCCCGTGAATGTCGGGGTCTGACTGTACAGTTACCGTTTTCCATCTCAGCAACTGAATGTCTAACAGCAAACTCAATGTTTTCTCTTGTGGCAAAGTTGGCAAGAATTAACCATTCCCCAAGTACTTTGGAGTCACCCTTTATCGCAGCTTCACGTTCCGTGAACTAAAATGGGTCACAGAAAAGATCTTTGGAAAAGAGCTAAACAGGATCTGTACTCTGCATGCAAGGACATCACACCACCTCCACAAATGGAATTTCAAACATAGCCCTGCAAGTGACTCAGGTCACCCAGATTAGACTACTTATCACTGTGAACGAGTGTCACCTGCAGAGTTTTGATGAAGGATTTAGAACAATCCACTGAACAAAAGACAGTGCTGAGACTTGTCCATCCAAATTACACTTAGACCTGTGAGCTGCAATTTGGCATATGCAAGAAGTGAAGTAGAATATCATGCATAGTAGAGCATGCATCCAGAAGAGGATAGGAGACAAAACAGTGCCTCGAGTTTGTTACCTCCACCACCAAAGGTGGATGGAGGTTATGTTTTCACCCCTGTCAGTTTGTCTGTCTGTTTGTTTGTTTGTATACAAAATATCTCAAAAAGTTGTGGACGGCTTCGGACGAAATTTGGCAGAGATGCAGCGTATGTCACAAGGACGAAATGATTAGATTTTGGTGAAGATCCGGATTCGGATCCGGCTACTAGAATTTTTTAAGCGATTCTTCACTGTGGATTATATTCTACAGGGCCAAAAACGATACATATCAGGATATCTCAAAAAGTTGTGAACGGATTTGGACGAAACTTGGTGGACCGGTTGGGTGCCTGACAAGAACAAATAGATTCGATTTTGATGGAGATCTTAATATTGATTCGGATAGGACAATTATTAAAAATTTTAAAGTGATTCTTCACCATTGAGTGATCGGGCTAAAACCAATATATAGCAGGATATCTTCAAAAGTTATGGACGGATTTGGACAGGTTGTGTGTGTGACAAAGAAGAATCGATTCAATTTTGGTGAAGATCCAGATCCGGATCCAGCTCGTATAATTTTTAAAGCGATTCTTCACCATTGAGTGATATGGCCAACCAGGCGGAGGTATGCTCTCTACTGAGTGCCGTTCCAGTTGGTCATGTGATGGTTTGTGAAAGTGCACAGTCGTATACTCATCGGAGGAAATATGAAGACATGGTGCACAAATCTCGGATGGCTCCAAAAATAAATAAATAAATCCAATCTGTGGCCAAAACATCACATCTGACTGAGCCTGTGTATTTGAAAACATAAAATAAAATCATTTATACCCCTTCAGTTTTTGCTTTTTGTGTTGTCGCACAGCAGCTCCTTTCAGTATCGGATGAATCCTAACCTTATAAAAAAGAGAAAAACCTTCAAAAGTTGAAAGGAAAATAAGCAACTCTCCTACAGGAATGTTATCAGAAACAATGACAATGAGGGGAGATAAATAAGTAGAATGAACTATAATTTAATTTTATAAAGCAGGGTTAAGAGAAGAGGATATATTAGCATGGTCTATACACATCAGGTTAATCAAACAAGCATTAAAAACACATATGGAACTAGAAAGAGCAATCAGAGATTGCAGACCCTCGCCAAGACGCGTTTTCAGTGGTTTTTAAGGCTTTTGTGGTAAAACAAATATGGCGGCCGAACCACGTGACAGATGACGTCATCATTTTTTTTCCTCCACCAATTTATCCCGAGATGATGCCAAAGAAATTTCATCTTGATTGGATGAAGTTTTGTACTTGTCGAATTATAACGTCATAATGGAGGCACCTATGACATATCATTAGCATATGTCATTCCACATGGAGAGTTCTTTACAATGAGCCATGTCTCAATTTGTTCTATGCAGTGCTTTTGGATATAGAAGTGCAAATTTTTTCGGTTTTCCACCGAACCACGTGACCTATGACGTCATAACTATCATAAAAAATTATACAGGTGGAGTTGCACCTATGGTGAATATTTCCTGTCAATTGGACCAATGGTTGCAGAGAAAATCATATTTATTCTGTGCAGACAAACAAACAAACAAGCAGACAGACAGACAGAGACAAACAAACAAACAGACCCAAATGCAATACCCTCTCATCAAGCGACGGTAATAATGGGGCAAAGAGTTTTTTTTAAATATCTTCTGGTTATGACACCTGGGTAAGTAGGAGAATCCTGTGAAGAACGGGGGTAGAAAGATGGCTCAAGGGAGCTGAAGCGCTGTGCTGAGAGGAGCAGTTCTTGGCTTAAGCTGTTTAACGTTGCAACGATAGCTTCCAGAAGGCCGGCAAAAGCTGGTTGAAAGGCAAAGCACTCAGACCCGCCTTCCACTTGGGGGCCATCCGATGGCTGTAGGATCGTCGCTTCAACAACACGCCGGAGAGCCGCGTAGAAAGCAAAGGGAAGGCGCTCACGGGCAGCATCAAAGAGTTGCCCACGAACCTGCGGGTTTTCAGCACATGCAAGGAGGTCGTCATAGTCACTGATACCAAGCTCTTGCGACATTGCACGTGCAAACCGTGGCTTCATGCCCTGCTCTGACAACCATGCTGAAAAGTTGCGTGCAGGGTCGACCACAGCTTTCGGCTCCACTGCGGGTCTCGGTTCCACTGCGGGTCTCGGATCCATCAGGGTTCTCGGATCAAGCGTGGGTTTTGGATCAAGCACGGGTGTCTGATCCACCGCCGGCCTCTGATCCACTGCCGGCCTCTGATCCACCGCCGGCCTCTGATCCACCGCCGGCCTCTGATCCACCGCCGGCCTCGGATCCACCGCCGGCCTCGGATCCACCGCCGGCCTCGGATCCACCGCCGGCCTCGGATCCACCGCCGGCCTCGGATCCACCGCCGGCCTCGGATCCACCGCCGGCCTCTGATCCACCGCCGGCCTCTGATCCACCGCCGGCCTCTGATCCACCGCCGGCCTCTGATCCACCGCCGGCCTCTGATCCACCGCCCGCCTCTGATCCACCGCCGGCCTCTGATCCACCGCCGGCCTCTGATCCACCGCCGGCCTCTGATCCACCGCCGGCCTCTGATCCACCGCCGGCCTCTGATCCAGCGCCGGCCTCTGATCCAGCGCCGGCCCCTGATCCAGCGCCGGCCCCTGATCCACCGCCGGCCCATGATCCACCGCCGGCCCGTGATCCACCGCGGGCCCCTGATCCACCGTGGGCCCCTGATCCAGCAATGGCCTCTGATCCACCGCGGGCCCCTGATCGACCGCGGGCCCCTGATCCACCGTGGGCCACTGATCCACTGTGGGCCACTGATCCACCGTGGGCCTCTGATCTACCGCAGGCATCTGATCCACCGCGGGCCTCTGATCCACCGTGGGTCTCTGATCCACCGTGGGTCTCAGATCCATTGAGGGTCTCGGATCCACCACAGGTCTCGGATCTAAAGCCGCCCTCGGATCCAACGCAGCCTTCGGATCCAACGCAGCCCTCGGATCCAACGCAGCCCTCGGATCCAACGCAGCCCTCGGATGCAACGCAGCCCTCGGATGCAACGCAGTCCTCGGATCCACCGCAGACCTCGGATCCAACGCAGTCCTCGGATCCAACGCAGTCCTCGGATCCAACTCAGCCCTCGGATCCATGATGCAGTTGGCAGTCCACCCCCTGCAAGGAGAAATACAAATGACATTTGAGTAAAGTGGAAGGTGGGTGAGATACAATAATACGAAGAGTAGGTGGGTTATCACCAGTGCCATGGCTAATTTATAAATCCATGCCAAAATGTGGAAGGGCACTGCATCCGCACAGCCACAACTCAGTCATGAAGCAACTTTGTCCGATGACCATGCTGGGTCAAATTTTTAATTAAATCCAGATGAATATGCATTCTCAAAAAAATGAATATCTTTGCCCGACACATGATCCACAATAAGCCGTAAGACCCATTTATTCTCAGTTCATTTATTTTTCATGGGCTGACCACATAGCAAAGTTGGCCTTCACTTTCCAGCAAAGCTGTCCTAAAACATGTTGTTTTTCTCAAAACAACTTGTTGAGCACCGAATTGTAATTTATAAGAAGACAATTTCCCATTTGCAACTGTCAATCATCATAATCATCATCATCATCATCCTCTGCTAATTGCTCAAGATCCCCTCAAAGCATTCACATTATGTGGCAAGAGGCGTTCACCATATTGTCTCCAGATCTCTGTGTACCATAAAAAACAATCAAGACTTTAAAAACCTGAATTTATCAGGGAAGAGGGCAGGTGCCTCATCGATAACATTTCACCTGAGCTCCTGTAAAGAGTTTAACACAACTGTATGTTGATACGTGCAGAGAACAAGCTTTGATCCTCACACAAAAAGGTATCATCATTAATAGGAGCGTAGGCATATATTTTAAATTGTTAACACGGTGTAACAATTCCACACAAAGTGATAATCGCTCATCATTTTAGCATTTGCCCCAAATTAAAATAAATTTTAAACGAGACACAAATATTATATTTTAAAAACAATAAATTGTTTTGCACTTTTCTGGAAACATTTTCCATCAATAAATTGTTTAATATTTAGAGCCAATGATTTTCTATGATTATGGAAAACGGACGGAATTCACAGAATTGGTGACTTGGAGCAGAATACTGAATCTGACACGGGAAAAAAAAACTAGAGTTCATTGAACACATTACCCCGCACTGTCTTGAGAAACAAAGACATGGGCGGGGCCTACAAGCGGCAAATTTGCTTAGACCTGATGATGTAAAATGCTGTAATATTTTGTCCACGTACTGCTAAATGTAAGGGGTTTGAATGTCCCAAAAAGGCGATGTATTCTGCAGTGTTCAAGTATACAATTCAATTGAAATAAAGTAAGGATTTTAAAGGTCGAATAAAAAAAATTCACAAGCTAACCAACATTGATGCAGCATCTTTGACGCCACCTAATTTAACACGTTACATTAGTTCTCCAGGCTGTTGTTTGTGTCCTTTATTACATAAAGGTTTACTGGATGGATTTTTTTTTGTATACAAGATCGAGGCTCATGAAAGAGCGAACATTAATCACACAAAAAGTCAAACTATCACATAAAACACAAAATAAGGGGAGCGGTAGACAAGATGGGGAGAGAGGAGGAAGGACACAAACACAACATTTGAGAGCAGGGACATCGAGAGAACTGGGGGAGGGAGAGGGCTTGGGGGGAGGTGGGAGAGGTATAAAACATATGGACACTGCAAGGACTTCCAGGATTGATTTTAAATTGATTTTAATGATTTTTAATGATTTTAAATTTTGTTTTACTTCCAGACAAGCAGACGGAGTAAGAAATCTTCACTTCCAGAAATGATGCAACCAACAGCCACAGACTGCACAGGAAACAACTTCAAAAAGTCAAGATTAGATCATGTACATAATTAATCTCTTGTACAGAATTATCAATGAACACATCATTTTAATATTTCCCAAATTTCTCTGTCACCCTGATGGAAAAATACACCAGCCAGGAGATTTTAGATGTGGAGGCTCTCAAAGGAAAATGTTATTTTATCAAAGCAAGTGCACAAATAAATGCTTGTTTTTTCCATCGATAACATGAAACGGAATTTAACTTTTGAGACGGAACTTTAGTTTTTGGGAAAACGGAAATGGCACTTTTTTGAAACAAAAAATCACTGGCTCTAAGTATTGCCTTCAACGGTTTTACAACTAAGCACATCGAGGTTGCCCACGCATCGTATTCATCATAATACTAATGAAAACGTCAATGGCAGCCTTTCCTTCATTTAGTGCAATTCTGGAACCATTTTCCAAGCATATGCATATGGACATTTGTATCGATTAATGTATCACAGAGCATCCCATTACTTGGGAGGGGTGCTGTGCTTGCAATCTTGTTTTGAGAATGTTGATAACTATGTGAGAATCATACTTCTCACAGTAAGACCATCTACAACTTATTTAGACATTGAGCCTGGTGTTGGCTTAGCGGTTTCGGGTGCCGGCTTGGGATCCTCGGATCCTGGGTTTGAATCCCGGTCAATCGCTGAATTAACGCCAGGGGGGGTGACTCAGCCTGTCATCCTTCCGAGGTCGGCAAATTGAGTGCCAGTTCACTGGTAATTCCCTGTGTGTCGCAAGAGGCGACTAACAAGGTTGGTGTCAAGAAGAGGATCCGGCCATAAAACATTGCTTCAAAAAGGGGACCACGGTGTCCGAAAAAGGCCAACCCCCGCTCCGCGGGGAAAAATGGCCTCGAAAGGTGGTTCAGTTTGTTTGTTTTCACACCTTATTTAGAGACTATGATTTAGATCAGCAAAAAAATGCTCCAGGATCCTTCATGCAAAATTATTTTTACCTGTGACTAAGAGCTTCACGTTGCTGTTGTTTCTGTTGTTGTTGGGGTTCATGTTGGGGATCGACTTTTGAAATGTGCACCCATGGGTCAGACAGCTGCCGGACCACACCCACATCTGTCACTTGACTCCACCCACCATAGCACCGAGACAAAATAATATGGCCGCAATCTTGGTTTTCTGGTGGGCTTTACACATCAGGCATGTAAGCCTCTGCTGATTACACACTGCCCGAGTTTGTTGCGCCACATTTCCATTGGCTTTGTTTGGGTCGAGTGTTATTGATGGTGAGGTGCCCCGAAAATTCTAATCATATGCCGAATAATAGTAAGGTTTAATCAAACCATCAGAACGCAAGGTAATCAAGTGTTACGTTACATTTAATCAAGCGTTACGTTACGCAAATTAATTTTTAAAAATAGCGTTCGGTGATTTTTGAGCGGCCCATATTGGGGTTAAGCAATCTGTGACAGTATGACGATTCAGCTCGTTCTGATATAACCGTGGGCAGGGTGACATGGATAAGAAATGTAAAGTTAATCTTTTAATAACGCATTAAATGGGTGTTTCCCAATCACACTGGTCATATTTTAAGAGTGCTTTAAATGTGTGTTTCCCAATTGGCCCGTTACCGGATTTTGCTGCAGGTTGTGACCACAATAAAAGTTACAAGGATGTGATTGGTTGTGGTGACCAATAAGGTTGTGACCTGCTCATCTCATCGCCTGCTCCATGCCCATCCTCTCATCGCCTGCTCCGTGCCCATCCTCTCAACCGCTGCCACCAGAGACAAGTCGCCATTTTGTGTCCCTCTCCCCATCTGTGCTTGTGACTTGACGCCTTAGTTTTTATCGGATATATTTTACTTCATTGTATGTAGTTATTATTGATTTCCTTCTCCGTTTATTTGTTCGGGATTAAACCCATTTGGTTTTATTCAAAGCTTTATCCCGGTGTGTACCCTGGTTAGAATAGGTACACCGTATCCCTGCATGTCGTAAGAGGCGACTAAGAGGGTTGGCATCAGGAAAGGCATCCAGCCATAAAAACATTGCCTCAAAAAGAGAACCATGACAATTACAACTACATATGGGCAGGGTACAGCCCAAAGTGGAGATCGGTTTCTGAGGTTTGGGACATGGAATGTAGGGACAATTACAGGGAGATCAGAAGTGGTGGAAGTATTGATCAGAAGAAGAGTGGACATATGTTGTGTGCAAGAGACGAGATGGAAGGGAAGTGGTGCGAGAATGGTGAAGGGTAGGCAGGGACAGAAATACAAGTTTGCATGGCAAGGGTGCCCGGAGGGCATGAATGGTGTTGGTGTCCTGTTTTCTGAGGAGTTTGGAGACAGTGTGGTGAGTGTGACTAGAGTGAGTGATCGGTTGATGATGGTGAAAATGATGATTGGAAAGCTCTTGGTGAACGTCACCTCGGAATATGCTCTGCAGGTTGGTCGGAGCGATGAAGAGAAGGACAAGTTCTGGTGTGCGATGGAGAAGCTGATGGAAAACGTGAAAGATGAGGAAGTTGTTGTGGTAGGAGGAGACCTAAATGGACATGTGGGAAGTGTTACGGGGTCCTCCCCTATCCCCTGGTCTCGGTAAACCTCCGAACCCCGAGAGGGTCCCCGGCAGAAAGATATGTTATCCTTGGTTGGAATTAATCAATAATGAAATCAACACCGAGGGTTATGAACAAACAATATATTAAAAGCACACAAAAAGAACCTTACAACAATGGGTGAAATCAACCCTGCAATCCAATCTTAAGATGGTAACCTAGCTCAGACTCACGGCACCCCCAGGGACTGAAGCAGAGCCCTTCTCAATGTCTCTAGAACACAACGGTGCTCCCGGCGAAGAGGCGAGGGCGATGAGGCGGGTAAGGAGATGTAGGTAAGGCGGGGCCCATCACGTGGTCCCAGCCAACCCCAATTGGCGGTGGAAAGAGGAATCCCAAACACGCTATCCAAACGTGCACATACACCGTGCAGTCGCGAACCGCACCGTATTCTTCAAAGGCCGCTGTCGCGCACACACATCCTCGGCAAACCACCGGAGGGCGGGACCAGTGGACGCGACTAACCAAGGGTCCGCGAACGACGCGCAAGGTCCCCGAGATGGCGGTCGGTTCTTCCTCGGGTCGCAGCCGCGAGGCGAAGATTCTCCGGAATCTCCCACCTGCACCTAGCTTCGCAGGCTTTTGCATGACCCCAGCGATATCAACGATCGCACGAGATTCTTTTCCAGGCCTCAAAGTTCACTCTCCATGGACGCTCGACCACGCTGGGTCCGGAGCTTTTACAAAACGCCTCGTTTCACCTCTGCCTCCCGCGCTCTTCTTCTTCGCTCCACCTCTTCCGGTGCCCTATCCAATTTCCAGCATCATTTTTGTCATGAGCGCTTTTAAACCTTTTAACCACAATAACCCTTACTGAGAACCAACAATAATAATAATACCAACAATAATTAGGGCCGAATCCATAACAGAAGGAGTATGGATGGTTTTGAGGGATTTCATGGGGGTTACGGATATGGTGTGAGAAATGGAGGAGGTGAAAGGATTTTGGAGTTTGCTGATGGAGCTGATTTGTAATACTCAGTTCCAGAAAGAGGATAATAAGCTTGTTACATACACGTCAGGTGGGTCGACGACAACCGTTGACTACCTGATGGTGCGTAGGCGAGATAGGGGGCACCTCCGGGACACAAAGGTGATCCCGGGGGAGGAGGCTGTTTCACAGCACCACTTGGTTGTCTGCGACATAAGGGTGAAAGGTGCGAGGAGAGCTCGGTGGGTGAAGTACCAACCGAGAATGAAGGTGTGGAGGTTGAAAGAGGTGACAGTAAGGGAGGCATTAAAAGAGAGACTGAGTAGGGTAGAGGATGATGTGATTGAGCTTGAACGTGGTTGGATGTCAATGAAAGATAGTCTGTTGGGAGCCGTTGGTGAGGTATGTGGATGGACAAAAGGACCACCGAGGCACTCGGAAACATGGTGGTGGGATGAGGAAGTTGGAAAGAGGATTGACGAGAAGAGGAAGAAGTTCAAGGAGTGGCAGAAGGCGAAGGGTACGGGAGCAGAAAAAGCAGAGCATGAAAGTTATAAGGCAGCCAAGAAGGCTGCAAAGAAAGAGGTAGCAAAGGCGCAGGAGGCATGTAGGAAAATGTTCGGAGAAAGCTTGGATTCGGAAGAGGGTCAGAGAGCGGTATTCAGGATTGCAAAGAAGATAGCGAAAGAGAGGTGTGATGTGATGGGGGTGAGTTGCTAGAAGGATGAAATGGGACAAATCGTTGTGGACCCAGATGGAATTAAAGGAAGATGGAAAAGATGTATGGAAATGCTGTTGAATACAGAGAATGAATGGGATGGCAACATAGAGAGTAACCCAGTTTTAGGACCGGCAGAGAAGATAACTGAGAAGGAAGTTGAGGAAGCGATAAAAGCAATGAAGAGTAGAAAAGCGGGAGGGCCGACGGGAGTTGTGGGAGATATGTTGAAGGCAGCAGGAAGTTGGGGTGTGAAGAGAATGACAGAGATCTGTCATCTGGTGGTGAAAGAAGGCCGCTTTCCAGTGGATTGGGAACTGAGTACCCTCGTCCCCCTATACAAGGGGAAAGGTGACCCTCTGGAGTGTGGCTCGTACTGAGCGATAAAGTTATTGGAGCATGGAATGAAGGTATTGGAAAGGGTGTTGGAGAGGAGGACAAGGAAGAAGGTGAAGATCGACGAAATGCAGTTTGGAATTATGCCAGGAAGAGGAACGACAGAGGCGCTCTTTATTGTGAGGCAGTTGCAGGAGAAGTACATGGAGAAGAGGAAGAAGTAGTTTCTTGGGTTTGTTGATCTGGAGAAAGCATTCGATAGGGTACCACGTGAAGTATTGACATGGGCATTGCGGAAGTTAGGAGTGGAGGAATGGTTGATCAGAGTAGTGATGGCAATGTACAAAAGAGCGCGCACAGCTGTAAGGACAAAGGACGGGAACAGTGGTGAGTTTGAGGTGAAGGTGGGAGTGCATCAGGGGTCGGTACAAAGTCCACTACTATTTGTAGCTGTGATGGAGGTGCTGGCTCAGAACGTAAAGGAGGGTTTACCGTGGGAGTTGTTGTATGCAGATGATCTGGTGTTGATTGCGGAAAGTAATTACAAAAGTTCTTACAGTTCCTCTTTTCTACATTCCCGAAACTCTCCTGCACTCCACCCCTCCTTCAGCGTCCTCAAACGTATTTTTGACTCGAAGGTCACAAGAAACTCATTTTGCAACAAATGTTCGTTTCCCATTAATCGTACACATTCTAAAATCCAATCTCACCCCTCCCCTCAAAATCTTCCTCATCACCCCTTCCCTCGAAAACTTCCCCATCACCCCTCCGCTCCAAAACTTCCCCATCACCCCTGCCCTCCAAATCTACCCCCTTGCCTCTCCCCTCCAAATCTTCCCCATCACCCATCTCTTTCAAATCTTCCCCCTTGCCCGTCCCCTCCAAATATTCCCCATCACCCATCCCTTTCAAATCTCCCCCCTTGCCCCTGCCCTCCTAAACTCCCCCCACACCCCTCCCCTCCGAGACTCTCCCTCACTCCTCCCTTCCGAGACTCCCCTCTCACCCCTCCTCCTCAAAGCGTCCTCCCCGCTTCTTCCCCCTTCCAACTTTCACCTTCATCTCCCCTAACCTTCTGCCTCGCTGTTCCCCCTCCTCAAATAACACCTCACTGTGCCTCATCCAATCACCATCAAACCTTTTGTCCGCCCCATTCTTCCCTTTCTCCAAGCTATTCTGAAATCTCTGACACACCTTCAACAGCTCTCCCTACCACTTCCTCCTCTTCCACATCTTACCCTACCCCTCCCCTCCCATGTTCGGTATCCGATGCTCCCCCTTCCTCTTCATTAACGGTATGGACCTCAAACATCCGGGGCCTTCCCTCAAACTTGACTGATCTCTCCATGCAGGTTGCTTCTGACAAACCAGACGTGATCTGCTTAACAGAAACTTTCTTCCTTCATGATGTCTCTGATTCCTTGGTATCTCTCCCGGGTTACTCCATCCTCCGGTATGATAGACCTGAGCCTCGTCCTGGAGGTGGGGTTGCTATCTTTATTTAAAAAAACTTTCTTCCTCACTCGCCTGGAACTGCCCTCTCTCCACCTCACCCCCAGGAATACCTTTGGCTCCGGCGTCCCTTTCGCTCCCACCTTTTGTTCATATGTGTGTTGTCCCGTCCACCAAACAGTGATGACTCCATCTACATCGCGCTGTCTGATAATATGGACCAACTTCTATCTACACATCCCAACTCTCTCTTCCTCATATCTGGTGATTTCAATTGTCACCATGCCAGTTGGCTGGGTGTGGGTACCTCTCTCACCAGCCATGGCTCTTCAGCAAAGGACTTCTGCAACTCACTGGGACTGACACAATCTGTCAATTTCCCGACCCGGATCTCAGTCAACGGAGCATCTTCTCTTCTGGACTTGGTTATGACTAACTTCCCTAAAAATATCTGCTGCTCTTCTTCTGCTCCAATCGGCTCATCTGATCATGTGCTTGTTAAAGTGGACATCTCTCTGACCATTCTCAGAGAGCCTCATCAGCGTCGACGAGTCTGGCATTTCACTCAGGCAAACTGGCACGGTCTTCAAGCAGCCATCAATCATCTGGCCTGGTCTCCCATCTCTACCGCCTCTGACATCAACTCATCCTGGGAATTCTTCCAAAGTAAATTGCTCTCTCTCATGCACAGATTTATCCCATCTCGTCTTCAGTTGTCATACCCTTCCTCCCGTCCATGGTACACGGAATCTTGTGGTGAGGCTGTTGCCCAGAAACAACTTGCTTTCGTCTCCTGGAAAGCAAATCCAACGGAAGGAAATCTCATTTCCTTTCACAAAGTCCGAAACAAGTGTGTGTCCACCCTCAGGAGAGCCAGGAAACAATATCTCTCCGTTCTCAAGACCGAACTCTCTTATCTGTCTCCCTCTTCCAAATCCTGGTGGCGTCTGGTCAAATCTGTTTCTGGTGTTTGTTCCCCCTCCATCCCCTCCCTCACCTCAAACGGCTACACGGCTGACTTCGCACGTGAAAAAGCTGAATGCCTCAACTCTGTGTTTGCTCCTAAGTCTTGTGTCCCAAACCCATCCCTCTCTGTACCCACCGTACCCAGTCGTACCCAGCTGCTCCTAGACTCTGTGTCCTTTCCTCCTGACAAGGTGGAAAAGTTTCCGTCAACCCTCGACTCTGATTCTGCGACTGGACCTGACGGCATCAGCCCACGGGTCCTAAAATCCTGTTCTTCCGCTCTTTCACTCCCTCTCTCTGTTCTCTTCACCCTCTCTTTTGCTCAAGGTCATCTGCCATCTGCTTGGAAATCAGCCAACATCACCGCTTTGCACAAAAAAGGTGCAAAAACAGATCCTAGCAACTACAGACCAATCAGCCTTCTCCCAATTATCAGCAAAGTCATGGATTCCATCATTGCTTCGGATATGAAATCTTTCCTCTTCTCCAATGACTTGATCTCTGATCATCAATTTGGTTTCAGACCTGGTCACTCTACTCTGGACATGCTGCTTCTGCTTTCTCAACAATGGATGGAGGTCCTCAATACCAAACAGGAAATTAGAGCTGTCTCCCTTGACATATCACGTGCCTTCGATACGGTCTGGCACCCCGCTCTGCTCACCAAACACTCCTCCTTTGGTATCCATGGAAATCTCCACGCATGGCTGGTGGACTTCCTCTCTAGTCGTAGTCAACGTGTGGCCCTGAATGGGTTTCTCTCATCTCCTCTTCCTGTTCAGGCTGGAGTTCCCCACGGCAGTGTTCTGGGCCCTGTGCTTTTTCTGGTCTTCATCAATGATCTCTCTGACTCTTGAAAATCTTCTCTATCTCTTTGCTGATGACTCTACTCTCTGTCGCTCCATTCCTCATCCCTCAGATCGGCAGTCTGCAGCCTCCTCACTCTCTGCAGACCTGGACAAAATCACAGACTGGGCAAACAAGTGGAACATGTCTTTCAATCCTGACAAATCTCACACTCTTACGATGTCTCTCCGAAAAGACCGACTGGACAACCCTCCCATCCACTTTCTGAATAATCCTCTCCAAGAAGTTCTGTCACTCAAGCTTTTGGGTCTCACTATCTGCCATGATCTTTCCTGGGAAAACCACATTTCAAATCTGGCCTCCAAAGCCAGTCGCCGACTGGGCATCCTCCGTCGTGCGAAGTCCTTCCTTGGCACATCTGAGCTCCTCACCACATACAAGGCTTTCATCCACAGCTCAATGGAATACTGCTCTCCCCTCTGGGCTGGTGCTCCTGCCTCACACCTAGCTCGTCTTCACGCTGTTGAAACCAAAGCGTTCAGAATCAATGGAATCTCCCGCGATGAAGCTAACTCCAAGGGCCTTTCACTCACTCACCGCAGGCAGGTTGATGGTCTTTCCGTCTTCTGCCGACTCCTCTCTGGCCTTGCCCCCCCCCCCCCAGCTCTCTCTGGGCTCTGTCCCCCAAATATTCCTACAGGTCGCACAAGATCTGCCTGCAACCCTCTTATGGTTAAACTGCCAAAATCAAGACTCTCTGCTCATCTTCACTCTTTCATTCCTCTTTTCTCCCACCTCTGGAACAAGCTCCCTCACTCTCTTCAATCCCACTCCACCCTCCAGGTCTTTAAAACAGCTGTTCACCACCATCTCTTATCTTCCCCCATCCAAAACCTTGATCTTTTCTACCCCCGCTAATTTCACCCCAAATCCACTTTTTTGAAATACCAACTTCTGTCCTGGAAGTCCTTGGTGTCCTTGTGTTTTATACTTCTCCAACCCCCCCCCCCTAACCCCCCTTCCCACGCCTCCTCCCACCAAGCCCTCTCCCTCCCACACATCTCCCTGCTCTCAAATGTTGTGTTTGTGTGCTTCCCCTTCTCTCCCCATCTTGTCTTCCGCTCCCTCTTTTTATATATTTTGTTTGTCTGTTTGATTTGTTTGTGAAATAAATGTTAGCTCTTTCACGAGCCTCGATTCTGTATACAAAAAAAAAAAAAGTATGGATGGACTGAAGGAAAAGATGAACAAGTGGAAGGAATGTATGGAGAAAAAAGGTCTGAAGGTGAATATAGGAAAGACGAAGGTGATGGCAAGTGGTAAAGCATGTGGTGAGGTGGAAAGAACTGGGAAGTGGCCATGTGCTGTGTGCAGGAAGGGTGTCGGAGTGAACTCCATTCAATGTACAATGTGCGCTGAGTGGGTTCATCAAAAATGTAGTGGTCTGAGAGGGTCATTAACCAGTGTGGCAGCTGCATTCAAATGTAAGGTGTGCACAGAGGGAGCTGCAGATGGAGGAAATGTTGAGTTGGATCTTGGAGACGGCGTGAAGCTGGAAGGTGTGAAAACATTTTGCTACCTCGGAGACATGCTGAATGGAGAAGGTGGATCAGACTCGGCAACGGTTGCTTGAGTGAGATGTGCATGGAAGAAGTTTTGGGAACTGAGTGGCATGCTGATGAGGAGGTGAGTGTCGTTGAAGCTGAAGGGAAAGGTGTATGCTGTATGTGTGAGAAGTGTTATGACTTATGGGAGCGAGACATGGGTAATGAACGTAGAGCAGCAACGAAGGCTGGAAAGGGTGGAAATGCGAATGGTTCGGTGGATGTGCGGAGTATCGTTGAGAGAGAGGAAGACAAATGATGAATTGCGAAAGATGATGGGAATATAGCCTGTGATTGATGCTGTGAAGAGGAACAGGTTGAGATGGTTTGGTCATGTGTTGAGGAAGGATGAAAGTGACTGGTTGAGAAGAGTGATGGAAATGAATGTAGAAGGAAGTAGAGGACGGGGAAGACCGAGAAAGACTTGGCTAAAGATGGTGGAAGAAGAAATGCGGGCAAGGGGGTTAACAGGGAGAGATGCAGAAAATAGGGCAAAATAGAGAAGATTGTCATGGGGACCGCAAGGCTAACCCCCGCTTTAGCAGGGAAAATGGCCTTAAAATGCATGTTGTTGTTGTTGTTGTTGTTGTGACCACCATGTGGTCATTCTTGTTATTTCTGTATTTTTTTTGTTCATCTTTTGTTTATTTAACTTAAATTCATTTAAATTTTAAAGGATGATTGAAAATACAAGCTAGAGGGGTGCAGGTAGCCAAGCACAAAGAAAAGACATCAGTCAGAAAGAATAAAAGGAACAGTCGATAGTCACGGGCGACAAGTCAGCAAGAATAAGAGATTGTAGACAGGTGTGGGAGACAGCATGAGATGGCAGTAGATTACAGTCGGAAATGAAATGAGGAAATAACAAGCTATGATCGACTCAGCTTGGCAATTTCATACATGAGAAGAAAAAAAAGAATGAAGGTGTGGAGATGGGCATAACGATTGGGCTGTGGGAACATTATAAGAAACGGGCGCTGTGTTGAATGGGTACAACCTGGCAGAACAGGTGAAAGCCAAAGGGAAGACAGAAAGAGTAGAAGGAGCAAGATAGAGGACCAGGAAACCTCCAACCTGTCTGCTGTGAGAAAACAAAAGGAAAGAAAAGGATAAGACATGTGCCTAATCCTCCTTGTGGGACACACCTTTAAACCGACCGCCTTGGTTTCCACTGCCACCATCTATACTTAGAAGGATGTGTCAGGAATGATTTCACTCAGCTAACATGTCGTATTTCCGCCCCCTCATCTCCCCCCCCCCCCCCCCCCCCCGTCTCTCTCGCAGGGGGATGGAGGGGATAGTTACCCTGGGTACATCCAGCATGCATGCAAACTTTGGTGGAGATCTGAACAGCCGTGTTTTTTTCTATGATTGTCAGACGTTGCGTTTGTACGTACATAAATACATGCATATATCCAGTGTACTCCATAAGTATTGGACCAATAAAGTCAAATTTGTTATTATTGCTGCTAGCAACGGTACCCACCCTACGGGCGGGGCTTCAATTGGGAGGCCCAAAGGAAAAGGCTAAATATCAGAAATTGAAGGCTTTTTTTCTTTTAAACGATTTATATAAACATCCGTTAAATCTCGATCGGTGCAGCCGTTTGTGCGGCACCCGGGAAAATAACGTCATGCGGGAGCAAGTATCAGGAGGATGTGGCAGTGTGGGTGTCCACGTTTCTGATCCTCCTTCATGCCGAAGTAGCCCACCACTTCTCCAAGCATTCCGCTCTTCAGATCCGCCATTAGAGGATCCGGTTGATCGCTGAATTAACGCCAGGGGGGTTGACTCAGCCTGTCATCCTTCCGAGGTCGGCAAATTGAGTACCAGCTTGCTGGGAAAAATGATCACGGTGTGTACCCCGGTTTAGAATAGGTACACCATATCCCTGCGCATCGTAAGAGGAGGTGACTAAGGGTTGGCGTCAGGAAGGGCATCCGGCCATAAAAACATTGCCTCAAGCAGGGAACCATGATTGTGATGGGGCCCGCAAGGCTAACCCCCGCTGTAGCGAGGAAAATGGCCTTAAAACGATCATTCATTCATTCATTCACTGAAGACGCGTGCAGTTAGTCCTCCCGATGTCGTATGTACTCCCGATACGTGTTTCCTTCATTGTAAAAACTTCCAAATCAACAGTTAAAAGGATTTTGAGCCGATCGGTGTTACAGCCTTGGCAAGATCGATGGAGACAGTGATCTGTTTGCGTATACACCACCCAAATAGCTATGTGGAATTCTCTCATGGAGAGATTAAACTCATGTCGTTTGAACTTTGGCCAAGGTCATTATTTACTTTTAGTGATGTTTATATACGAATCAAAAAGAAGATAATTGGTTTTGGGTCGTCCTTTCCGCATATCTCATGGGATTGTAAGTTTTTGTATACTGAATCGAGGCTCATGAAAGAGCTAACATTTACTTCACAAACAAATGAACCAGACAAACAAAACATATAAAAAGAGGGAGCGGAAGACAAGATGGGGAGAGAAGGGGAAGCACGCAAACACAACATTTGAGAGCAGGGAGATGTGTGGGAGGGAGAGGGCTTGGGGGGAGGAGGCGTGGGAAGGGGGGGGGGGAGTGGGAGAAGTATAAAACACAAGGACACCAAGGACTTCCAGGACAGAAGTTGGTATTTCAAAAAAGTGGAATTGGAGTGAAATTAGCGGGGGTAGAAAAGATCAAGGTTTTGGATAGGGGAAGATAAGAGATGGTGGTGAACAGCTGTTTTAAAGACCTGGAGGGTGGAGTGGGATTGAAGCGAGTGAGGGAGTTTGTTCCAGAGGCGGGAGAAAAGAGGAATGAAGGAGTGAAGGTGAGCAGAGAGTTTTGATTTTGGCAGTTTAACCATAAGAGGGTTGCAGGCAGATGTTGTGCGACCTGTAGGAATATTTGCGGGACAGAGCCCAGAGACAGCTGGGGGGGCAAGGCCAGAGAGGAGTTGGTAGAAGACGGAAAGACCACCAACCTGCCTGCGGTGAGTGAGTGAGAGGCTTGGAGAGATGGCCGTGATGGCGGGGAGGGGGTTGGAATGCTCTCAAGCAGGGATTCAACCCGTGTCCTTATAAAAGGTCTTTGTCCGAGGTCACCGAGTCTGATCGGTGCAGCCGTGCAGCGATCGGTGCAGCCGTTTGTGCGGCACCCAGGAAAACAACATCGTCACAATGAACGTTATGCGAACACGAATGTTATGTGGGAGTCCAAACCTGAGAATGCTGGAGACCAAAGCTGAAATTGGGAAAACTAAATAGCCTATTTTACTCCTGGAGATCCCAGGATTACCCACCCAAAATATCGTTGCGATCGGTTCAGCAGTTTTTACGGTACCTTCAAACGGACAGACAGACAGACAGACGGACGGACATTTGGTGAATTATAGTAAGATAAACTCAAGAAATTTGGACGATATGAAAATCTGAATACAAGGCAAGAGTACAGAAGGTCAGCTTTTATTTCTTGGTATTTTCCGCATATATGTTTTACCATTGTAGAACAATTGTAGAACTCTACAATGCACCCCAGATCCACTTTTTTGAAATTCAGACTTCTTTCCTGGAAGTCCTAGCAGTGTGCATGTGTTTTATACCTCTCCCACCCCCCCCCCCTCCCCCTTCCCGTGCCTCCTCCCCCCAAGCACTCTCCCTCCCACAGATCTCCCAATGTCCCTGCTCTCAAATGTTGTACTTGTGTGCTTCCCTCTCTCTCCCAATCTTGTCTCCTGCTCCCTTTATCTGATGTTTTATGTGTCAGTTTGTCTTTTTGTGATTAATGTTGGCTCTTACATGAGCCTCGATCTTATATGCAAAAAATAAATAAATAAAAATTGCACTTTTTATGTTCAGTCACCATATTGTCGTTAAGTATAACTATTGGAACAGATTAACTTAAGGTAAGTTAACGTAGTATAATAGTTAGTATTTGGTTGCATATTCCTTGCATTCAATAACTGCATCGAGTCTGTGACCCAGTGACATCACCAAATTTATAAGATGATTTGCCAAGCCTTTACTGCAGTCATTTTAGTTGTTGTTTGTTTTGGGGGGTTTCTGACTTTAGTCTCCTCTTCAGCAAATGGAATGCATGCTCCATTGGATTAAAATCATGAGATTTCAAACATTCCACTTTTTTCCCTCATGAACTCCTTGGTTGCATTGGCAGTGTGTTTTGGGTCATTGTCTTGCTGCATGGTGAAGTGCCACCCAATGGGGTTTTGAGGCATTTTCTTGTACATAGGAAGACAAAATGTTTCTGTGCAGTTTAAATTCATTCTGCCGCTGCCATCTTTAGTCACATCATCAATAAAGATGAGTTAGCCAATTCCAAAGGCAGCCATACAAGTCCAAGCCATGGCACTACCTCTACAATGCTTCACAGATGAGGTAGTATGCTTTGGATCATATGTAGTTCCTTCCTTCCTCCATACTTTCACCTTTCCATCGCTTTGGTAAAGGTATATCTTGCCCTCACCTGTCCATAAAACTTTGTTCCAGAATCCACTGGCTCACCTCTGTACTTTTTTGAAAATTCTAATCTGGCATTTATATTTTGGTGCTGATGAGAGGTATGCATGTTGAGGTGTAGCCTTTGTAATTCTAGTCAGAGTTTTCTCCGAACGGTAGATTGTGATACTTTCACTCCTGCTCTCTGGAGGTTGTTGGTGATGTCACTGACAGTTGTTTTATGGTTTTCTTCACAGCTCTGATGATTTTTCTCTCATCAAATGCAGTTGTTTTCCTTGGCCGACGTTGCCATCGCCTATTGTTAAGTATACTAGTGGTTACTTTCCTTTTCAAGATATTCCAAATTGTTGTACATATTTGCTATGCCCAATTTTTGTGCTCCGGTTCTAATTTTGAATTATTCTGTTCTTTCAGCTTCTAAATTGCTTGTTTTTCTTTCACAGACAGTTTTCTGGTCTCCGTGTTGGTTTATACCTACTGACTCCAGAGGCAGACTCCCAAGGCAAAAGCAAAGGCTAAAACCAAGACTAGACAGACATTCACAGCTCTTTTACGTGTGAAAAATCAATGCAACAAGAAACACCTGTCAGTCATCTGTTCCAATACTTATGCTTACCTAAAATGGGGTGCTGAACATAAAAAGTGCTATTGTTTGCACATGGTAAAACATATATGCATAGAAATACCAAAAATAAAAGATGACCTTCTGTACACTTGCCTCATATTCAGATTTTGATCTAAAGTATAAATTTATTGAGTATATAGCAATAATAACAAATCTGACTTCACTGTTCCTATACTTATGGAGGGCGCTGTACATACATACATATACACATGCCTTATTTATTATAGAAGGATACGAGGTACAGAGCAGTGAAAATTACTTTTTATGAATATTGCTTGTTCAGGAAAATAAGTGCTTATTTATAAATCCTTAAAAGTTTGAGAAAAATCATCATCCAAGCCATACACCTACAAGAAAACACTCGTATATTCTCAAGTTTCGTTCAAATCTTCAGTGTGGATGTGGGGTATGTATTATAAAGCCTCCCCCTATACTACCTAATGCACTATTCTATAGCATAGGGGAGGGCTTGTTACTGTTGCTGGGTTTGTGTCCACAATTGGCAGGCCACATTTTTTTCTGGTAACAGAGTTTGTTATACCCCAGGAGGACTAGACCACCATTTAGAAAAAAAACTAGACTTTTACCAAGTTTGATTTAAATCCCTTCAGTTGTTCTCAAGTATCACGTTTTTACCTGACATGACTTCTTACCTTTGATGCACAAATCTAATCAGTTCATCTTTTCATCATAATATATACTTGTAATAGGTTTGAACAAAATCCCATCACTGGTTCACAAGTTAGTGCAGACCTCTGACCTTTGACCTCTTGACCCCATAATGTAATCCATTTATAGTTGCATAATTATACATACTTGTACCAAGTTTGACTCGGTTCCCTTCAGCTGTTCTTAAGTTATCGCAGTAAAAACTAGAGCTTCCAGGGAAGCAGAACTCAACTGAACTGACTGGACAACTTTAAAGTAGGTCAGTTGTCTGTACTAGATTTGACTTAAGATAGCAATGTACCTTGTGTGGTAAGAGTCTCACACACCAAGTTTGATCAAAATCCATAAGTATTTATGGACGTTAAAGTCTTAACGTCGTTTCGGAGCTGAAAACAATATGGCGGCCTATGGCGGCCATTTTGTGACGGATCGGGTTGGAATGCAATAGCAACCGACCTTGTGTGGTAAGGGTTAAACATTCTAAGTTTGATCAAAATCTGTTAATATTTGTGGACGCTTGAGTGTTAACGTCATTTTCATGACCAAAAACAAATTGGTCGCCTAAGTCCGCCATTTTTCAACGGATCGGGCTGAAATGTAATACCAACCTGGTCCTTGGGGTAAGGATGCTGCATGTCAAGTTTGATCAGAATCGGTTGATATTTGTGGACGCTGGAGTGTTAACGTCGAAAAGTTAACGGACGACAGACGACGACAACAACGACAACGACGACGACGAAGGGTTCAGTATGTGATGAACTCAAATGGACGGTAGTCCAGTTGAGTTAAAAATCTAAACGGACCTTTGACCTCTTGATGCTGAAATCAAATTAGTTCATCTTTGCATTGTAATACATACTTGTACCAACTTTGGTCAAAATCCCATAACTGGTTCACAAGTTATCGCGGCAACGAAAACCTATCACGGATGGAGAGCCGGACGTACAACCCGAAAACATAATGCCTCCAGAGACTTCGTTGGTGGAGGCATAAAAAAAAAGACCAAAAGTGTAACTAACAGCGGCGTAGCTGGGCTTGTAAAATATTATAAACCACAAACACATATAATTAGCTTTTTAAACAGTCGCTAATGCTGTTTATAACATTAAACAAAGAAATTTGGAGGCATCCCAACATCCACGAGGTAAGTTTTACTTACACAACTGAGCGAAGATCTACTGTAATCTATACACCCCACATGGGTTGGAGGTGTCCTCATTTTCCAAGCAGCTAGCTAGCGCTTGCCAAGCCAGCCGTTCCTTAAGGGTTTTGAATGGAGTGCTTGCTTGAATGCTTAAACCAAATGGCGATCTCTCCACAAGAAACTTGGTAAAAGAATACACCCAATGTTCTTGAGACCCGACCATAGATCGACTGTAATCTATATACCCCAAAGATGAATGACCCTTCCTGCCACTCCTGTAATGAGTAGAGAGTGGGTGTACTAGTAAATTAAAATGTCGGTCGGTGGAGTTAGCTGTCGTAACGACATCATAAACGTAATGACGTAATGGACACAAAACTGCCGCTACTTTAATATGTAGAAGATGAAATATTTTAACTTCCAGTACGTTTGCAGTCACTACAAAGGGCTTAGTGTTACGATAAGATTTACTATAATATTAACGTTACATTATCATTACTTCGAAAACGATATATTACCATTAAAACACCGAGGCGAATTCCTTACTACAGCGGATATTAATATTAGTGCCGAACACCACTCATCATTGATCATGAACCATACACCGCTTCAAACCATTAACTTTAGATTCACGGCATTGGGATTAAAGTGTTATGGTTATATTTACGATATTATTATTACAAAAACGATACTACTGAAACGATACACTACTGTATTAAGAAAACTGGGCTTAATTTGTCCGAAGCGGTCCGAAGATGAGGCATGCGGCTGCGGCCTAAGGCCTATACGTACCGTATTGTTGGAAGAGCCGTAACGCCGATGCTTTCGATATTTGATGGTCATTTTAACAATCGGTTTGTTTGTGTTTCACAGTGAATGAAAAACGTAAAGGTAGAGCATGCTGATTGTGATATATGACAGGTTTGACGATACGTTTTGCCGGAACGAAATTGGAATCAAAATGGTGGTGTGCGGGAGTCAGTCGCCGCACCGCCGCAATGACATCAGACGTAATAACATCACTCTGTCATGTGACCAGATCCTCAGCTCTGATTGGTGTACGTTTGAGGGGACATACATACATACATACATACATACATACATACATACATACATACATACATACAGACGGACAAACACTGTTCTAGACGGCTTTGCCCGATGGGCTACGTCGTAAAAAATTCTTCCTGTACTCTCAACACTTCAAATTTCCAAACTATCAATTTCCGAGCTGTATCTCGGAGCGGGCTGGGACTTTCTAAATGGAATTTTGCAACAATAATGTGAACTGAAAGTATGCTGGGTTGACCTTGTATTTTTAAACCTTGACCGAATTTAAGGTCATGACCAAATTGTAGACATTTTAAAGTTTTTCACCAAAATTTAACTGCGGTTTGTCAGATCAGAACGAAATTTGCCTCTCTAATCCGAGAGCTAGGCGTATTTACGAGTAATTTTCATCATACCCCACCAGGTTAAAGGTCAAGGTCAAATATCAGTCTGAACATGAAAAAAACATTTTTTGTCGTAGCTCAATTTTGCCAATGGGGAGTTTCAAAGGCCAATCGACTTTCCAAGATGTTCTTGCATCATAATAGTGTATACCTGCACTGACGTTGTGCACCTGATATTTGTTTGGTGTCCTTAATCTATTTTTTGGGAATTGTGCCGAAATTAACAAAAAACACCTTTTTGATCACAATTTGAATATTTTTCTTCCAATTGTCCGATTCATGATGTTCAGTTTTATAGATGCGTTATATATGGGGACACATTTTATTTATTTCCACTCTATCCCTAAATGTTGACGGTCAAGGTGATGTGGTGATCCGAAAAATATATGGCTATCAATGGATCGTGGGCTCGACTTACTCTTGGCGATCATAATCCTCTCCTGACCCATAGCGATAGCTTTGTGATCGCTGATATCGAGTTATATTTGCTGGCTGAATATCCTATGATTATGCAAAACATCCAAAGCTGATGAATAATGAACGGTACAAAAGTGAAAAAACATATTGTGAAACACGACGGAAGTATATCTGCTTTCTCAACTCACTGATAATACCTCCAATGAGCTTTACTTAGATAACATAAATGTGCAATGGGGAACATTGAATACAATCCCATACTCAATACAGTCTTCATTTAATGGTAAATAATTATTGACTACAATGTGATATCTCCAATGTTTCTATGACATTTTAAAGTTTTGATGCCATATAAGTCTGAAAGAAAATAAAGCGAATTCACGATGACTGAATGGTCATTTCATTGTTTGATAATTAATTTGCAACTTTTTCTTCCCCATGATGATCTAAAGGTCCAACACACAAAAAGACAATCAAACAAGTTTTCATATTAATGCGCTTTAAAAATATTTTGGGATTTCATTCAAACAAGCGTTACGCCTAGGTCCCCCGTCGGTGAAGTGATGCGAGTTGACAAAGTGGAAGACGCAAGGCGGCCATCTTGGATTTTGACGTGGCGACCCAATTTTCAATAGCGTTCTTCCTTGTGCCTAGATACACCCACACACCAGATTAGAAGTTGGTACTTCGCTTATTTTTCAAGATATTCAGCTCACAAGGTTCAGACATACATGGGGGCGGCCATCTTGGATTTTGACGTGGCGACCCAATTTTAAACAGCGTTCTTCCTTGTGCCTAGATACACCCACACACCAGATTAGAAGTTGGTACTTCGCTTATTTTTCAAGATATTCAGCTCACAAGGTTCAGACATACATGGCATCAGACATACATGGCGGCGGCCAACTTGGATTTTAACGTGGGTTGCACCCACACACCAAATTCGAATGCGGTCCTTCGCTTACGCATGCACGCACGGACGGACGGATGGACACACGGACGGAGGGGAAAACCGTAGTCCCCCTTTCGCTCCGCGGTGCGACGGGGGACAATAATCTGCCGATACAATTTTTGGAAAACGTTCTCTCAAACAAGTATAACACTCCCTTGTCTCTATTCATATTAGCCAAAAAGCACAATGGGAGTGCGATCACGAAGGTACGAGAAAATTTATCAGAGGAGGGAAGACTTCAGAATCATTGGAATCTCCCACGATGAAGCTAACTCCAAGGGCCTTTCACTTACCGCAGGCAGGTTGGTAGTCTTTCTGTCTTCTACCGACTCCTCTCCAACCTTGCTCCCCCAACTCTCTCTGGGCTCTGTCCCCCAAATATTCCTACAGGTCGCACAAGATCTGCCGCCTGCAACCCTCTTATGGTTAAACTGCCAAAATCAAGACTCTCTGCTCACCTTCACTCCTTCATTCCTCTTTTCTCCCACCTCTGGAACAAACTCCTTCACTCTCTTCAATCCCACTCCTCCCTCCAGGTCTTTAAAACAGCTGTTCACCACCATCTCTTATCTTCCCCCATACAAAACCTTGATCTTTTCTACCCCCACTAATTTCACCCCAGATTCACTTTTTTGAAATACCAACTTCCTTCCTGGAAGTCCTTGCAGTGTCCTTGCGTTTTATACTTCTCCCAACCCTTCCCCTCCCCACGCTCCCCCCCAAGCCCTCTCCCTCCCACAGATCTCCCGATGTCCCTGCTCTCAAATGTTGTGTTTGTGTGCTTCCCCCTCTCTCCCCATCTTGTCTACCGCTCCCCTTATTATATACTTTGTGTGTCTGTTTGATTTTTTGTGTGATAAATGTTAGCTCTTTCACGAGCCTCGAGCCTGTATACAAAAAAACAAAAAAAACAAAAACAAATTTTTGACTCAACTACGTTTTGTATCCCACTGATAGGCCAGGTCTAGATCCGGACTTTAACCAAGATCGAATCGGCTTGTTCTTGTCACCTAACTAACCCATCTACCTAGTTTTGTCACAACTCGTCCACAACTTTTTGAAATATGCAATAATGTATAAGTTATCGTTTTTGCTCCCATCTCTCAATGGTGAAGAATCACTTGAAAACTTATTGTATCTGGATCCAGATCTTCACCAAAATCGAATAAATTCCTCCCTGTCACACACCCAATCCTGCCCACCAAATTTCATCTGAATCCGTCCAAAACTTTGAGATATCCTGCCAACAAACAAACAATCAGATCGGGGTGAAAATATAACCTCCATCCATCACAGATGGCAGAGGTAATGAGAGGGTTCATGGAACACAATACCCCATGTAGTGTTCAAGTACTGTACTGTACATACTTCAATTGTTATAAAAGAATAATTTTAAAGATTGTTTTTTGTTTTTTTTTTAATTCGGAAGTTTAACGCTACTGAAACAGGCTTATACATCGCCGTAGTACATTGTAATAAGACGACGTTAAGTAATAGTTTACGAGATAGCGGCTCTATTGATCACCATGGCATAGAATGCAGCATCAATTGGCATCGTACACTCATACATAGCCATATAGACGACCTCTTCACCCCGATACCATACCATCTCACATGGCACACCATCTCATGCTACATCTTCTTCTTCTTCCCTTTATAAGGGGTGAAGTCCAATGGTACCATGCTCCTGCCCAGCCTTCACCACGATATTTCTCCACTCCCCTCTGTCCTCAGCCAACCTCTCTTCACTCTCCAACCCCCCCACCCACCTCCACCTTACAGATATCCCTCTTCACACAATCCTCCCATCTCAACCACAGTCTACCTCTTTTCCTCAACCTTGCTCCCTCAACCAATCCACTCTTTGCCAAATCGATATATATTATATAGCACGGTTCTTGGAAGTATTATGAAGGTGATTTGTGTTCTACAGTGTTCAAGTATATATTTCAATTTAAATAAACATTTAAAGAGGTTTAAGGGCGTATAAATAAATGAATCCTGGGTTTTACCACCATTTTAGGCAATGTCTATTACATCACCTTATCCAACACATTACATTAGTTATATGCGCGGACCTTACATGTCCATTCTAACATCCTTAAACACATTAGGTTTCCTGCTTGGAATGATCTGCTATTTTGTTTGACTGCCAGGCATCCAGACAGCATAAAAATATTATCTCGCTCCTTTCTGCGTATGGGCGATTGGAGCAAATTCAAAGCCAAAGTACAGTAAAAGGGAAAATTGACTTCCAATTCATGTTCAAAATATAGCATTTGATTAAAATAAGATGTTCCTCGATCATAAACCGACCAGACGGACAGACAGAAGGAAAGACGGAGATGAACCAATTGCTTAGCCCCGTTTTTACTTCACGTGCACAGCATTGGATGTGGCACGACTGAAGATACTTGCCTGGTAAATTTTGAAGAAAATGTAACTGAAAAATTGCCGAATGCTAGACACGGTAAAAGGATGCCAAAGTAGTCGCTTATTCTCAAAAATGGTATTTTTACTATTATTATTCCTTTATCTCTCTCTCTATTATGTGCAGCACAAGTTGCATCATTGGCTGTGGGCATGGCAGTACCACTGATGCAGTTCCCCCTGCCGGTCAGAGCAGGAATTTGGAATGTGTTCATGGTGCCCACGATATCTTGCCTACTCTTTGCTAAGGACACCATGAGATCTTTACCGTCTACCAACTAATGTCGATGCTCGTTTAACGTCCATCAGAGGGATGGTACACACATTCATTAATCATCCTGGCTGTGAAACACCGGGACGACAGTTTATAGCTGTCGGGATTCAAATCCAGGCGCGACAGAGATGAGTGCGCGTACCTCTAGAGTCCAGGCCTTTCCGTGCAGGCCCATTATTCACACTGACACTCACATACTGGGATTTCCCATTTTCCAAAATTCAAATTGCTCTTCGGTGCAAATTACATCTTCGGAGAAGGAATAACTCGTTGACAGATTTGTTTGCATTTGAATTCTCTCCGTGAAAACGTGTTTTTATTTAATAAAAAAATACATAAAAGTAATTTCAAAATAATTTGCCAGGTATAAGAGTGGGAAATACGACTTATAACGAGCATTAACAGGGTTTCCCAAAATAATTGAATGCTGACCTGTTCACTCAAGTCACTGACTGGTACGGCAGGCTGCAATTGTTTTGTTTTTTTAAAGAGGAATCTTAACATAATTCATTCACTGCTTATACATGATTGCCTTTACTAAAGACATCTGTGTGCAATAGATTAGCTGGAAAGTAACGGAATCCCTGTTAACTTATTTGGCAGATTTACCGCCAGTCGCACAGAAAATGTACATGCAGACCCAATTCATTATGATATAATCAGTCTTAAAATCATAAACCTTTAAAACACTCCATTCATTTCACATCAAAATGTTCCCTTCTTTTGTCTGATGATTCAGCATTAACATAACATTACCTCAAAGCCTGGCGCAGCCTCTGACCAACGTGTCAGTGGATGCATTTTCACTTTCATCTCCAGGAACTCGCATTTGTGACTGAAAGCTTTACGCTATCCTCTTTCATTACAACTTCTTCTGTTGGAGCAACAGTTGGATGCAAGTGAATGAACTTCGAGAGAGAGAAAGAGAGAGAGAGGGGGAAAAGAGAGGAACGAAGGATGAAAATGCAAGCAAGACAATTAGGCTGAGAAGGGTTAATTGGGATAACAAAGGTTGTGGGTATGGATAGGTAGTGCCCGGCTTGCTTGAAGTCGTGAAGGGGAAAGTGGGATAGCACAGCCTCAGGAAGGCAGATGCTCTCGAAGAAAAGAAGGATAAACTAAAGGGTTGAGGTGTGCAGTCAGCTTGGATTAGAGCTGGATTATATATATATAGTCCATGGGACAGAGCAGATGTCAGTACCACCTAGGGTGGTGGCAAAACCTCAGTGTTTTTTTTTTTTTAAAGGTCTATGGCTAGGGAACATATTTTGATGTGATGACCATTGCACAATGCCGATTTAGAAGAGTTTTGGGCCAAAAACAACGTCTTTGAATTCCAATTTAAAAAAATTGGATTTCATCGATAAAATGTATTTGATGGTGGAAAATGGTTTTCTTTAACTATCTGCAATTTTTCTGGGTGAATTCCATGCATTTTGACCTACGGTTGCCATGGAAACGGCCATTTTGGGTCAAAACCTGCATTTTTAATTGATTATTGAATGACTAGGTATGCTAGTTCACAGGACACCAAATACTAGAAATACATCACAGTCATTCGAACACGTGGATTTGATGTTTATGGAAAGACATTTTCTAAAAATACAAAATATCAATGGCAGTACAAAAATGGCGACGGCATACGATTAATAATGGTACAATACATTCTTGTGAATAAATTAAATGTGTTTAAACCAATGTTTCTACAGGATCTGGGGTAAATAAATACCTCGTTTTTTGATACGCAATTTGTAGAATTTACATTATACGTAGAAGACACGTTCATAGTGGGTTGTCAGTCAAGACATACGCTCAAAATATCAAACAAACATTTTCTGTGGTATTTAATTGGACACCAATACTTTAAAAAAATACATAAATTATTTAGAAAGAAGTTCTGCAGGGCACAAGTCCATTTTGGGGTAAAACTAGTTTTTTTTTATTATATTTCAAAAATTCTGCAAAACAGGTGAGTGTGTTTGGTTGAAATTTTTGACACTACGTCAAATGTATTCCTAGTAAATTGTCTGTGGTACTGTTCAGCTTGATCTGAACTAAACCACTGTATCGGCAGCACCGTCATCATCGCTTTCCTCATCCTCCTCAAAACGTTAATCGGGCTGTGTGTCATCACCCTCTGAATCCAAGATGAATGTGATGTCAGTACACATATGAAGAGCAGATTTTGTCACCAATGACATTGGATTCGTTTCAGATGAACAGATTGCCTTTAAATTCTTCTTCAGCTCCAATTGTCAAAGACCGGTTCATCCCTTGGCCGCTGCTATTCTGAACAATACGACGCGATTTCCCAAACTCACACTCCAACTTGCTACGAATGTGCTTTTTCCTTGAGTCTTTAACCTCGTGAACACCGTACATTTTAATTGAAGGAACAATGTGTGATGCGAGGTCGATCGCGCGCATCACTTCAGGCATCAAACAGAGTTCATTACTTATGAACGTAAATACAGCTCTGTACGAGTTGTTTTCTGCTGCCCGATTGATAGCGTCATCGTCCTCACTACTACCTTCCATGCCATCGCAACTGCCTGACGCAGACTCCTCTTTTGTGTACACACGGTAGCATGACCTATGGTATTGGCTTTAAGCTGCCACAAGGTCCCCGCTTACAATAGCAAACATCCATAGGTCCATCTTTCTCACAGCAGCTTGTCTGACTGCTGCATCAGCGGGGAGCTGAGCGCGTTGAACCAGACGCCCCTTCGGGTTCTGTCCCCTTAAGGTATTTGTTAACCTTCTGGAAAAAGATACACTTCGCCTCGTAACCTCCAGATGAACTTGCCTCTTGCCTGGATGAACCCTGTCGAGAAAGTTCATGATCATCAAAGTCCTCAATGTTGGTCCCTTTGGCAGTTATTTCATCGAGAAGTTTTTTATGGGTAAATTTGCTGTGGCATTTACGGATGGTATTCCACTGATGGGGTGTCCCCCTCTGGCAGATCCTTTGGAATGTTCAAAATCGAGTCATGATTTCTGATTTCTACTGCCCTCAACAAACTTTGCCACGCATCTAGGTTGTGTGGTGATACCAATTTAGAATCGTCCTCAGTACTGTGGAATAAGCAGTTCATACGCAGCCGCACTGGTGGCAGTCGACGACCTTCACCTTCCATTGTTAACAAGCCTTATCTTGAAAAATTACAAGAGTAAACATTCATCAATCACAAGAGTTTATCAGTCTATATATCAATCAGTAGTGCCTTTGCTCTCTTGTATATTCATTGTAATGTATTTATAGTATTTGGTGTCCTATGAACTACCATACCTAGTCATTCAATAATTTGATTCTTTTGAGTTATTTCAAATTGTTTTAAAAATGGTTTATAAATTCAGGTTTTGACCCAAAATGGCCGTTTCCATGGCAACCATAGGTCAAAATGCATGGAATTCATTCAGAAAAAATTGCAGATAGTTAATTAAAACCATATACCACCTTCAAATATATTTTAACAATGAAATCCAAATTTTTAAATTGGAATTCAAAAAAACGTTTTTGCCCCAAAACTCATATAAAGCTGCCATTGTGCAATGGTCGTCACACCAAAATATGTTCCCTAACAATAGACCTCTCCAAAAAACCCACTGAGGTTTTTCCACCCCAGGTGGTACCGACAAGTCAAATTTCCACACTTGGCCCATGGACTAACATAGAGGTTAACTGGGTTAAAGCGCATGCACCCATGGAGAGCTGGGAAGGGTCTGAGAGCTGAGAGAACGCAGGGAGCTAGACCGGAATAAAGTTTGGTGTGTGTGTGTGTGTGTGTGTGTGTGTGTGTGTGTGTGTGTGTGTGTGTGTGTGTGTGTGTGTGTGTGTGTGTGTGTGTGTGTCTGTGTGACTGGCTCTGGCAAAAGCAGAAACCTGGGGGCAAAAATCAAAATTGAGATTTTCATATCATTTTGATATCATCTGATCATCCTCAGTGCAGTGGATGAAGCAGTTCGTACGCAGCCGCTCTGGTGGCAGTCGACTAACTTCACCTTCCATTGTTAACCTTACCTTCACCTTCACCTTCACGACTAACTTCACCTTCACCTTCACCTTAACAATGAATTCCAAGAACCCATGCTTTTCTCTTTAATTTGATATATACATTATGTTAATTGGATGAAAATTAACTAAGTTATGGTATTTTAATGACAATTATATTTTCGTTTAAACAATGGGGATAATTAGGTTCAAAGTTCACAATACAATATACAATAATGTTTACACGTCGAGCTTTTCATTCATACCAAACATGTATGTCAGGGACCTCCTTCGAATTACGATGTATGGCTTATGTATGGCTCGTAGTAAAACATCGATATTTCGCGATCTACGTGACTTTCTGAGCACATTTTGAGAATGACATTTTAGATTCTTCGGCGAATTTCACAACTTTTCTGTTGTTTCTTGGAAAAATGTTTTGATGCATAATAATCTGGAGAAGTTACTCTTTCCATCCATATAAAAATCTCAATTTGGTCCATGTGGTCATATTTTGACTCTCTTCGGCTTTTTCTCGCTAAGAGAAATGCCGACAAGTGTCTGGTTTTGCCAGAGCGCGTCACATATATACATCTTACTATAATTCACAAAATGTCCGTCTGTCTGTTTGAAGGTACCGTAAAAACTGCTGAACCGATCGCAAAGATATTTTGCGTGGATAATCCTGGGACCCCTGGGAGTAAAATAGGCTATTTAGTTTTCCCAATTTCAGCTTTGGTCTCCAGCATTCTCAAGTTTGGACTCCCGCATAACATTCGTGTTCGCATAACGTTCATTGTGACGATGTTCTCATTGTGACGATGTTGTGACGATGTATGTGTTTAATGAACGTTTAATGTTTAATGAACGTTTAATGTTTACTGAACGTTTAATGTTTAATGAACGTTTAATGTTTAATGAACGTTTAATGCCCTTCGATGTCCGGGGCCGCACGCGCGCTACACTGGACGGGCCAGCGTGTACCTTGCCCTTCGCCGTCAGTCTAGGGTAAACCGCTGAGCCCCATCCTCCGTGATGGGGACTGGGGCTTGAGACAGTGTCCCACGAACGAGGAATTCCCAGTAAGCGCGAGTCATCAGCTCGCGTTGATTAAGTCCCTGCCCTTTGTACACACCGCCCGTCGCCGCACAAACATCACAATGAAACAATCACAATTCACATATTCATGCAATTCAAATAAATACGAATAAATAAATTTGAATGGTAAATAAATAAACACATCAGTGATGTGGCTTTTATTGAAATTCTAAAGATACTGTTTTGATTTTGGTGATTTACGTGTGATATGATTTGACAGATGTTTATATGAATCGTTTAAAATAAAAAAATTCTGCCTTCAATTTCTGATATTTTGCCTTTTCATTTTGGCTTCCCAATTGAAGTTTGAGGTTTGTCTGTCTGTCTGTTCCCAGGTACTGCAAAAACGGCTAAACGGATCGCAACGAAATTTTGGGTGGGTAATCCTGGGACCCACTGGAGTAAAATAGGCTATATTGTTTTTCCAATTTTCAAATTTTTCCAATTTTCCAGTTTTTCCAAACACGATGGAATAATATTGACCGATATGAACAGTGATGTGGCTTTTATTGAAATTCTACAAATACTGTTTAGATTTTGATGTGATATGTGTGATATGATTTAACGGATGTTTATATAAATCGTTTAAAATAAAATAAAAACCCTTCAATTTCTGATATTTTGCCTTTTCATTTGGGCCTCCCAATTGAAGCCCCACCCATAGGGCGGGTACCGTTGCTAGTATATTATAATTTAATAGTATAAAAAAGTCACCATCTACCTGTCTGCAATAAGAACAATACACCACGTGTTTCGGCCTTATAGCGAGAGATGCCAATAACACCGAGAGCTTTAAATTCGAGCGTCGAGAGGCTTACCCACTGCTCAGGTTGATCAATAGTGAAATCCTGAAGTTTTTTTTTTTTAACCAGGTTGTGCTAAATCTCAGCTGTTATCAGATACAAGTTGTGTAATCAGGAAACTACATCACTGTGCAACACTACTATTGTCAGAGAGAACACTCCGTTTTTGGTGCGTCAACATAAGCATTACAACATCGAGATCTCCTTGATCATTAATATATATATATATATATATATATATATATATATATATATATATATATATATATATATATATATATATATATATATTACATACGTACAAACTAAAAGCCCAACACACGTCGCTCATCGATAAATGGTGGGAACAACCATCAGCTCTGGCATGATGAATCATCCCCAGCTATGTCTAGGACTACAGTATGTATATGTATATGTGTGTGTGTGTATATATATATATATATACACATACACATACACACACACAATCATTTATTGTGAATGTCAGATTAATTTGTTTGCTGCAAACAGCAACGTAACAATATTATGATTTATTAACAAACAACATAATGTCCCGTAAACGTGGTTGAAATCTTTCAATACCTGAAAACAAAAAGGTTCCATCACAATGAATAAATAAATATATATTACTAAATAGATAAATGAATGAATGAATGTTTGCGAGTGGGAAAATGAATCGTCTGGATCTTCATCGCCAGGCCACCTTCAGCCCACATCAGCAGTTCATTCTTTATTCATTCTATTGCCAAAACAGAAAGTGTTGCAGCAAAGTTCAGAATTTTACTTCTAGTTCTAATCGTTCGGTGTGATCAAAATAGAATTTGGCTTTTGATGGTCGAAT
Source organism: Myxine glutinosa (assembly GCF_964187855.1). Classification (NCBI taxonomy): domain Eukaryota; kingdom Metazoa; phylum Chordata; class Myxini; order Myxiniformes; family Myxinidae; genus Myxine; species Myxine glutinosa. The sequence continues at coordinate 126,346,617 of NC_136262.1, read as the reverse complement.
GAAAGAATAATATGGATTTTCCAACTCAAAATTCGGTCACGTGACCAATTCTGTAGTACAGTGTCCTCAACCTTGAAAACATTGAGACTTGTAGTTGAAGCGTTTTTCTCAAACTTTTCTGAACGCCCAACCATAGATGGCACCCTGACCTGTCGTGGTGGCCTTCACACCCGTGTGACCTTCATACGAGGCCAATGAATTGCAATGTGTGACCTATCAGTATCACTCACACCTTCTGGAAACCCCCTTCCTTGCGAGTGGACTAATGTCGGACAACGTTATGCAAAGCCAGGTCGCCTTCCTGTACGACTCAAAGAGGAACGGGAACTTCGGTAATCTCGGGCCACAGACCCCAACGAGCGGCCCGGGGTCTCCGGGTACCGGGCGCGAGTAACGGGGTCTTCGGGCATCACATGCAAAGATGGAATGGGATTAGAGCAACACAGACGTGGTGGGCAAGGGTAACCGCAGTGAAAGCACTAAGGGGTGGGTGGTGACGGTTCACAGGGATTACAAGACCTACAAAGGAATTCGAATTGGGTCTTGAGCGCCGGTGGTGCTTGGAACATAGATCGAGCTTTTGCATGTGATGGTGGATGAGATGTTACTGTTAGAGACCGAGTGCGATGCTCGATGCACAAGGCCTGGATGGATCAGCGCCAAGACAAGAGCGTGGTTCTGAAGGGACGATGAAGACACACGGGTAATTTATTCAGGTCGAACATTAGACACACGCATGGTAATGGCATCTAAAACTCAGGTAAGCGAAGAGCGACTATCAAAGTGAGTAAAAGCCATCGAGGTGGCAGCGCCGCCATCAGACCAACAAAGGCCTTTGTGTGGGCGCGGCGTGGCGGTCGCAAGGACATCGCCCGGACGGTCTCACCTCTGCTTACTGAGAGACCTGCTTTTCACCGGGAAGGTCAAGCGACACCGTCGACCTTCTCCCTCGGCCGAAGATCACGGATCATAGTGGGTTTACTCCAAATGATCTCGAAAGTCTCCCTTCGGTCGCCTCAACGAGGCCGCCGGGCGGGCGCCATGAGCCACTGGCTCCTCAGTACTGGCGCCGTACCCACTTTGGAGACGGGAGACGCCTTGCGGGCGGAAATGTGCCTGGACTTGGGAGAATGCCGCAGTGGGATTTAGGCCTCTAGGGCAGTTTGTATTTTTATAAAGTGTACCAAGACCGAACCTTGCTGCGTCCCCGCGATGTGTAGGGGGCGGGAGCTAGTGAAGTGAGGTGGAGAGCTAGCTGGACATCGAGGTGAAATTATTATTATTATTATTTTTAAAGCTAAAAGAAAGATTCATGTGCGAGTCTCAGAGCGGTGAAAAATCGCCATTTTTAATGAGAGATCTTGACAGAGTGCGACCTGAGAGATCTTCATATGGGAATCACGGTCATTTGATAGTAGAGTTAATGTGCACGCGGGTTTGGGAGGAGGTGGGGTGGGGGAATAGTGGGAGTTTGGGCGGCAGAAATAGGGTGGGGCACTCAAGTCGGACTGAGAAAAGGTGTGCGTGAACTGTTCACAGGTGATCACAGGTGAACTGGTTGAGAAAAGGTGTGCGTGGGCAGCACGTGAGCTTTAGGATGTTTGGGGGTGCTGAGACGATTGGGGTCTTCGTCCACCAATTATGCTTCTGGACAAAGTTCTATCATGAACAATTGTGAACCATTGTTCAAACTTTATTATTATTTCGACCAGCCCACATAGTGCTTTATTTATTAATAAAATAACTATTCGCTTTGGAAATACTTCAAGCAAAAAGAGAAATAGCAACACATGTTGTAACTACCATATATATATATATATATATATATATATATATATATATATATATATATATATATATATATATATATATCTGTGCAGTGTCTGTGACTGTGTTGTCACTGAACTACTCCCTCAAACTTTTGTGAAATCGTACCAAACTTCTGGTATGCACATATCTCTCCCGTCGGTATGTCCTAAGGGTATTGTTTTTGAAAAAAATTTCCAATATATTATTTTTCTTTTTGGAATTTTTTTGGGAAAGAATTTTTTGTTTCAACTTAAGTTTTCAACTCCAGTTGTTTATAAAAGGTAATATCACGTATATTACAAATACATTTGTGCAAAATAATTGTTTGAATTATGATTGGTGTAAACCATGACAAAACGGCAACTCGGGTACAGTCATTTATCTGTATATCTACATATCTGGGCAGTGTCTGTGTTGTCACTTAACTACTCCCTCAAACTTTTGTTTCCGTGGTTGTGAAGTGTTTTTAATAACGTGGTGGTGAGGTGTTTTTAATTCTGTGGTGGTGTGTTTTTAACTATGTGGTGGTGAGGTGTTTTGAATTAGTTGATGAGGTGTTTTGAATTACTTTGGTGAGGTTTTTAAAATTACGTGGTGGTGAGGTATTTTAAATTACGTGGTGGTGATGTGTTTTAAATTACGTGGGGGTGAGGTGTTTTAAATTACTTGGTGGTGATGTGTTTTAAATTACGTGGGTGTGAGGTGTTTTAAATTACGTGGGGTGAGGTCTTTTAAATTACGTGGTGGTGAGGCGTTTTGAATTACATGGTGGTGAGGTGTTTTGAATTACATGGTGGTGAGGTGATTTGAATTACTTGGTGGTGAGGTGTTTTAAATTACTTGGTGGTGAGGTGTTTTGAATTACGTGGTGGTGAGGTGTTTTGAATTGGTGGTGAGGTGTTTTGAATTACTTGGTGGCGAGGTGTTTTGAATTACGTGGTGGTGAGGTGTTTTGAATTACATGGTGGTGAGGTGTTTTTAATTTTGTGCTGGTGAGGTGTTTTTATTACGTGTTTTATGTCTGAGGTGTTTTAAATTACTTGGTGGTGAGGTGTTTTGAATTACTTGGTGGTGAGGTGTTTTGAATTACGTGGTGGTGAGGTGTAATCATCCCAAACTTCCAGTCTGCACGTACCCCTCCCGTATGTATGTGCTGAGGGGTTCTTTTTTGAATTTTATATATTTTTTCAACCTAAATTGCTTATAAAAATGTAATATCACAAACACTACAAATAAATTTGTGCAAAATAATTGTTTGTATTATGATTGGTGTAAATCATGACAACACAGCAACTCAGGTACAGTCGTTATCCTCAGCTAAAATAAGCCCGTTCCTAAGTAGCAACGCTTGGTGAGGCGAGCGCAGCGAGCTGAGCCAAGCTAGTATATATATATTGTCATGCAAATCCCTCAAGGTTAACACCAGGGACCGCAGAAGACCAAACGGATTTAACGGAGGCGACGACCAAAGACGGATATTGCTATCAACCGCGGGAAGAAGAAGGGAAGAGGAAGAGGCAGCAGTGCTTACCTATGGCGAACCGACGGCATCTCCGATCCTGCAGGGGAATGAACTCAAACAGGAATCCGGGGTGAAATGTACAAAAACAATGATTTATTTGACGGAACCCGAAACAATGAAACACGACGATGAATAAATAATGAGCCTAAATTGGGATCCCACACACCTCACTTCAGAAACGAGACGGGGGCAAATGATTTACGAAAATAAATGTTTCGTCGTGGAATGTTCTGTGGGGTGCGGCCTTATCTGTCTGTGGTATGTCGTCCAACGTGGCTCCCTCCACCGGCGCGAAGAAACCCTTCGTCCGCTTCGCCCACGCCCTCCGCCAGGTCCGAGCCAACGCCACACTCCAGGCTCCTCGTCGACCACCCACGAGGTCCGTGCACCACTCCAAGCTTCAGAAGCACCGAGCACCGCTCCAAGCACCACGAGCGAACCATCAGCACGAAGAGGAGAAGCGCAGAGACCAACAGATGTCGTGCAGCCCAAGAGACCAGCGAAGAACCCAAAAGCCGCTAAAATGTCGTGCAGTGCGCCCTTTTATCACCTTGCGTCCACTCTCCGCCAATGTTCCCTTTCGCTGGCGCCCTCTCATTGGCCGAGTGCCTCCCACCTGGTATTGCTCGCCCCTCTCCCTGCCCAGTCAACAGTCCTGGGCGTGGCGCCCAGCCTTGCCACGAGGCTGGTTGCTAGGCCAGCTGGTGGTGTGGCCAGCTGCGGCCCCATCGGCGGCGCCCCGTCCTGGCTTTCTGCCTGTCTTCCACAGTCTTTGTTAGGGAAGGGAATTTATTAATGTGTGCACTAAGGACCTAACTAAGTGTTTATAGGAGTGCGTTGCCACAAGGGACAAAGGAATGATTACCAGGTCTGACTCACAGGGGTTTGTCTTAGTCCCAACACTATTTAACACCTGAACATCCTTATATGCTCACAGGTATACTCTTATCCGACAAAGCGCCTAAAACACAGAACTTATTACAGGGTGGATTCCCTATCGCGACAGTCGAAGCATGTTACCTATACAGATCAACCTGGCTCTAGATATTCCTTTACCCCCCGACATAATATATTGTTGTGGTTTTTAGAACCCTCCACTTTGTAAATATTGGTAATAATCCCTTATAAATAATCTCCTGTAAATATTCCCATTTTTGTGTAAAGATCAAAGGTCGCACCCTAGTTAGGTCATATTGCAACATGTAGAACACCATAGTGAAGGAACTGCGCTCCAACGCGAGTCGAAAGAATTGACGCGACCAAAGACGGAATTCGTCCGAGTTGCTTTATTGAAACAAAACAGCTCAGGTATTCTGACAAGCCCGTTTATCGGGCAGCAATATATATACACATTTATGTCGGGAAGTTTGCCCGGCAAAAGCTATACCGGGCATGCCCGGGTGTCAAGGGCGAGCCTTGGAAAGGCGAGTCTGGACCTGCCCGGGCGTGTTTGGCTGCGGCCTGGCAAGTCGAGGCTGGGCGTGCCCGGGCGCTCTGGGCGAGCCCTGGAAAGGCGATAGCGGGCATGCCCGGACGCTCTGGGCGAGCCCTGGAAAGGCGATAGCGGGCATGCCCGGACGCTCTGGGCGAGCCCTGGAAAGGCGATAGCGGGCATGCCCGGACGCTCTGGGCGAGCCCTGAAAAGGTGATAGTGGGCATGCCCGGACGCTCTGGGCGAGCCCTGGAAAGGCGAGAGCGGGCATGCCCGGGAAAGACGAGACCGGGCGTGCCCGGGAGGTTCGGGCGTGCCCGGGAACAGTGAGTCCGGGCATGCCCGGGAGAGGCGCGTCTGGCCGTGTTCTGGCCGGTGCAAGGCGATTGTGTGCATCCAGCGGTAACCGCTACACACGCCCCTCCAGAATCGACCTGCACCGGCAGGGTCAATTTAAGGGGGGTCCGGATGACCCGGCCGAAGCAACCCCTGGAGGGTCGTGGGGAGGGGTCCGACGTGGTGGTGGGTGGTCGAGCGGGGGGAACTGTGGACGGGGGGCGGCCTCGCCGCGGAGGAAGGGCCAACCGTGGTGGTCGGTCGACGTCCATGTGCGCCGGTTTGAGGCGGTCCACAGAAATCCGGTCCGGCCGGCCGCCGAAGTCGACGATGAAAGACTTGTCTCCCCGTCGCAGGACCCGGAAGGGCCCGTCGTACGGCGGCCGGAGTGGCCCCCGGTGCGCGTCATGACGCACAAAGACGTACTCCGCTGTGCGAAGCGCCGGGGGGACGTAGGACTGGGGGCCACCGTGGCGGGACGTCGGCACGGGGGCAAATCGTCGGGCGGCCTCCTGGAGGTCCGAGCGCTGGCGAGCGGCGGACCAGGGACTGGTAGCGTCGGGCACGAATTCGCCCGGGACGCGGAGCGGCTGGCCGTAAACGAGCTCGGCGGCGGATGCCTGGAGGTCTTCCTTGGGGGCCGTGCGAAGGCCCAAAAGGACCCACGGCAGCCGGTCGGCCCAACCGTCGTCCTGAAGGCCGGCCATGAGTGCGGCCTTCATGGAGCGGTGAAACCGCTCGCACAACCCGTTGGCTTGGGGATGGTAGGCCGTGGTGCGGTGCAGCGTGACCCCCAACGAAAGGGCGACCGCGCCCCAAAGCTCAGACGTGAACTGTGGGCCGCGGTCGGACGAGATGTCCGCTGGTGCGCCGAAGCGCGCGACCCAGGTGGCGATGAACGCCTGCGCCACGTCGGCGGTGGTGGTGGAGGCGAGGGGCACAGCCTCCGGCCACCTGGTGGTCCTGTCCACCATGGTGAGCAGGTGGGTGAACCCCCGCGAGGGGGGCAGGGGACCCACCAGGTCCACGTGGACATGGTCGAAAAGCCGTTCAGGCACGGCGAAAGGTGCCAGCGGGGCCTGGGTGTGGCGGTGGACCTTGACCCGCTGGCAGGCCGTGCAGGCGTTGCCCAGTCGCGGATGTTTCGTCGAAGGCCGTGCCAGACGAAACGCGCCGACACCAGCTTCTGAGAAGCTTTCCGGCCCGGGTGAGAAAGGCCGTGGATGGAGGCGAAGATGCGGCGCTGCCAGGAAACGGGCACGATGGGGCGAGGCTGGCCCTGGGAGACGTCGCAGAGCAGGACGGTGCCTGCGAAGGGAATGTCGGCCAGGCGGAGGCCCGTGTCCGCCGCACGGAGTGCCTGCACCGAGGCGTCGGTGGTCTGGTCGGCCGCCATGAGCGCGAAGTCCACGCCGAGGTGGACCGCGTTCGCGCTGGCCCGAGAAAGACAGTCGGCCACGGCGTTGTCTTTGCCGGCGACGTGCCGGATGTTCGTGGTGAACTCCGACACGGCGGAGAGGTGGCGCTGCTGGCGGGCCGACGGGGGGCGGCCTCGCCCCCCGTCGCTTGCTCATGGACGGCGCCCACCGCGTAGTTGGAGGCGTCCGTAGTGAGGGCAATGGGCGCGTTGAGCACCGGGTGAGCCAGCAGCGTTGCGTCGGCGAGGGCCCGTTTGGCGCTGGCGAAGGCCGCGTCCAAGGCCGCGGACCAAACAATGTCATGCTTGGCCGGCTTGCCCCGGAGGGCCTCGTAAAGGGGCCGCATGAGCTGAGCAGCGCGGGGCACGAATCGGTGATAAAAATTCACCATGCTGAGGAACTCTTGGAGGGCCTTGATGGAACGGGGACGCGGGAACGTGGTGATGGCCTCGACCTTGGTCGGCAGCGGCACGGCCCCGGTCTTGGTGATGCGGTGGCCCAAAAAGTCAACGGTCGTCGCGCCGAAGTGGCATTTGACCGGGTTGACAATTAAGCCATGCTCGCTGAGGCGACCAAACAGTGTTCGGAGGTGGAGGAGGTGCTCGGCGCGGGACGTGCTGGCGACGAGGATATCGTCCAGATAGACGAAAAGAAATGGCAGGTCGCACAGCACGCCGTCCATCAAGCGCTGGAACGCCTGGGCCGCGTTCTTGAGGCCAAACGGCATCCGCAAAAATTCGAACAGGCCGAACGGCGTGATGACGGCCGTCTTCGGGACGTCGGCCGCCCGGACAGGTACCTGGTGGTAGCCCCGTATCAGGTCAATTTTCGAAAAGATGACCCGTCCCGCCAAACGGGCGGAAAAGTCCTGAATATGCGGGATCGGGTACCTGTCGGGGGTGGTAGCATCGTTGAGACGGCGGTAGTTGCCACACGGGCTCCATCCACCCCCCGGCTTTGGCACGATGTGCAGTGGCGAGGCCCACGCGCTATCGGAGCGCCGCACGATGCCGAGGTGCTCCAACGCGTCGAACTCGGCCTTCGCCACGGCGAGCTTGGCCGGGTCGAGGCGGCGGGCCCTGGCGTAGACCGGCGGGCCCGTAGTGGGTATGTGGTGCTCGATCCCGTGCCGCACCGCGACGGCCGAAAATGTCGGCCGCATGAGGGCCGGGAATTCCGCGAGCAGGCGAGCGAACTCGTTCGCTGCCGGGAGGGCGCACGCCAGTTCGGTCGGCGCGGAGCTGCTCATCGTGCATGCCAGGGAGCTGAAGGTCTCGGCGTTGACAAGGCGACGACATTTGACGTCGACCAGCAGCCCGTGCGCGCAGAGGAAGTCGGCACCCAGCAAAGCCATGGGGACGCAGGTGGTCACAAAAGTCCATTGAAAACGCTGGCTGCCGAAGCAGAGGGTGACGACGCGTGGGCCGAAAGTGCGTATGGCCGAGCCATTAGCAGCGACCAAAGAGGGGCCGCAAACGGCGTCCCGCCTGTCCTGCTCGGAAGCGGGTATGACGCTCAGTTGGGCGCCGGTGTCACACAGGAAACGCCGCCCAGACGCTTTGTCCCGAATAAACAGCAAGTTGCCCAAGTTGCCGGCGCTCATGGCTGGGAATGAACGCCGGCCCGGCCGTTTCCCGACCTGCCGAAAGTGCACGGGGGCCGGCACGTCCGAGCCTTGTGTCCGAACCTGGCGTGGTAATAACACCACGCACGGTCAGGTGGAGGCCCCGGCCGTCGTGTCGGAAGCGGGCGGTGCGGCGTGGCGGCCGCCAGTTGCACCGGCAGTTCGGCCTACAACCGCGCAGGGCGCTCGGGCGTCGTGGGCATCGCCTCGGACGACGGCGGGCTCCAGGTAACCGCGACGATGTGCTGGCCCGCCGAGGAGATCTTATCGGCTTCCCTGGCGAGGGCGCGGGAATCCGTGATCAACGTGCCAGCCAGGGCGAGGCGTACCGGGTGAGGCAGCTGGCGAAGGAACAGCTCGCGGAACAGAAAATCCGGAGAGTGCTCACCGAGCAACGAGAGCATATAGTCCATGCGTTCTGACGGGCGCGTGTCGCCGAGCTCGGGCAGAGCGAGCAGGCGCCGTGCGCGTGCTGCCGGTGAGAGGGCGAAAGCGTCGAGGAGGAGTGTCTTCAGTGCGTCGTATTTGTCAGCAGCCGGCGGGTGCTGGAGGAGGCTCAAGGCGCGGGCCGCGGTGGCAAAACCGAGCGCCGCCACAACATGGTGGAAGCGGGTGTCGTCCGCGGTGATGCCTCGCAGGGTGAACTGAGAGTCCGCCTGAGCGAACCAAACAGCCGCGTGAGCCTCCCAGAAGGTAGGCAGTTTAAGCGTCACTGCCGTATCCATGTCGGTATGTCACCAATGAAGGAACTGCGCTCCAACGCGAGTCGAAAGAATTGACGCGACCAAAGACGGAATTCGTCCGAGTTGCTTTATTGAAACAAAACAGCTCAGGTATTCTGACAAGCCCGTTTATCGGGCAGCAATATATATACACATTTATGTCGGGAAGTTTGCCCGGCAAAAGCTATACCGGGCATGCCCGGGTGTCAAGGGCGAGCCTTGGAAAGGCGAGTCTGGACCTGCCCGGGCGTGTTTGGCTGCGGCCTGGCAAGTCGAGGCTGGGCGTGCCCGGGCACTCTGGGCGAGCCCTGGAAAGGCGATAGCGGGCATGCCCGGACGCTCTGGGCGAGCCCTGGAAAGGCGATAGCGGGCATGCCCGGACGCTCTGGGCGAGCCCTGGAAAGGCGAGAGCGGGCATGCCCGGGAAAGACGAGACCGGGCGTGCCCGGGAGGTTCGGGCGTGCCCGGGAACAGTGAGTCCGGGCATGCCCGGGAGAGGCGCGTCTGGCCGTGTTCTGGCCGGTGCAAGGCGATTGTGTGCATCCAGCGGTAACCGCTACAATAGGATCTTTAGTTATTTCATTAGTATGTGTTTCAGGTAAGGATCTGTTTCCAATAGTTGAATCTGCGTTGTATTAATTAAATAAGAGTAGGCCCCAAAGTTCCTTTCAACATCAGTGTGAGTGGTCTTCTATCCCGCAAGCCGCCATAAGCCACGTGGCAGAGTTGGAGAAGAAGGGAGGAGCGCCAGGAACGGAGGCGTGGCCCCTCAACGCAACATCAAGGGGCCCTCACGACCAATGAGGGCCGAGGCAGCTCACCAATGGGCGTATCCAAAAAGGCAAGCGGCTTAATACGCGATCGGCCAATATAAGCGGCCGCGTGGGACTACTTAGGGAGATGAGTGATACGGGAGAGGACGGCAGACGCGGAAGACCCGAGAGTGGTGAAGGAGTCCCTGCTTGCCGTTGTCACGGACCATTGGAGGCACACAACTGGCCGAAGGCTAAGGGTCAATTTATTACGTACGCCACATCCCGGTCTTCCCCTCCCACCCCCCGCGATATAATTGTCCGCTCACGTTGAACGCCACGCGAAGCTGCCGGCCGCTCGTTGCCGCGGTACGAGTGAACAACCGGAGCGTGGACCGGAGCGCGAGGTCGGAGCCGGACCTCACCGCCTACCATCGACGCCTACCTACCACCTGCCCGGACCCTTCTCTTCCTTCCCACCACCACCACCACCCTTTTTGTGTAAGTGTGTTTGTTCCGTCCTGGGAGTGATAATATAAGAGTGTATAAGCGCCCTGTGTATCTGCCTCTTCTTCCCTGTACATTCCCTTTCGTTTCTTCCTTGGTTTTGGTTTTTGTACATAATTAATAAACCTGTGTTCTTCCTTCTTATTCTTTGGGTTTCCTCTCATCCGGTCGCTTTAGTGATTTCTCCATTGATATACGTGGCACGATTTGGCCGACCGTTGTAATCGGGTTTAGTCTTTTGTTAACGGCTCGGATTTCGGACTGCTAACCGCTCAGCAAACTCCATCTTGTCCGGGTCCGAGCAGGGAATTATATATCCCTGCTTTGCGGAGAGATTGGTGAAGGTATCTGGGAACCCCTTGACCAACCACCCTGGCCAATCTCACCCCGCAATGGAGCGTGTAATTTCCAGGAACGGAGGATCGGCCAGTGTAAAAGACAAGGGGATTACTCCCCCCCCCCCCCCTTGGTAAGGGGAGCGCCGACCCCCGGTTCCGCAACAATTGGTGTCGGGGAGTGGGATTTGAAGCCCGAACCAAATTTTTTAATCCATCTAAAAAATTTGGTCAAAAATTAGGAGCGGCCAAAATTATTTTTAACAACCAAATTGAGTCGTGCCATGGATACTCAAGGCGATCGGATGCCGGTGGGGGAGATAGAAGGGGTAGAATCGACCCAGGACCCCAGGGAGGCAGTGGGAGTAATGCAGGAGGAAAGCAAAGAAGGTGCGGTAGTGGGGGTTGCAGGTGAACAAAATGGCGGCGCCTCGCACATGGCCACGAGGGCCGCGCCCATTGCGCAAATGGGGGTTGGAAAGGGTGAGGTAGCTGGCAAAGAAAATGGCGGCCTCCCGTACATGACGGCGATAGCCGGGCCCGCAGTGCCAATGGACTGGGGCCTTTTGATGGTGCATTTCAGTGCCTCTCTGAGGGGTGACAGTAAGGGATTCGATGCAATGATGGCTACCCGAGGGATAGACATGGAAAAAGTGAGGCACGAAGCAAGGTACAACCCGGATGGATTTCAGGAGCAAATGAACGCACGCACCATTCCCCAACACTATTGCCATTCGTCCACTACACTTGAGCCTCTCCGTGCGGATATACATTGTCATGGCTCGACCTCGAAAGGCCGAGCGATCCATGTGGTTGGTTGGTCGCCTGTAGGTTGGGTCCGTCCGGCATTTTCGATCCAGGGGAGGAGGCATGGATGGGCCGAGGTTCAGGGGCCCATCTCGGCGCGGGGCCTCGCGGTCCCACACACGATGACCCCAACCGCCCACGGTCGGAGCACCGCACCCGCCAAGGTGCGTGGCTCCGAAATCTCCTACCTCCCCTTGAACCTTGCCGTTCGCCTTTACCGCCACGGCGCGGCACCAACCATACAGGGCGGGGGCCGGCGCAAATCGTGCACATCGGTCCTTGTGACACGGCCGTGGCATCGATCCCCGCCGGTCCCTGCCGCACACCACTCACCGAGGGCTCAGGTCGGCTATCCGTCGCGCTAAACGCTACCCCGGTCGGTGTCGATGCTTGAGCCGCGTTCTCACCACTCGCGACCCACTCCGCGCTCGCACACCGAGGCGTCCCTGCGCCTCCCATACATTCCGTTACCGCACACTCTCCATCCACGTCTTCTGGTGTGCATTCTCCCTCGCACACCGTACTCGCACCTGCACACCTAGGCGCACTCACACCTTTCACAAACTCCGTTACACACTTTTCTGTTACACACTCTGTAACACCCATGGGTGTGCACTCTCCTGTTGCACACCCAATCCTCACACACTTTTTCTCCACGCACTCTTCTTGTGCACCTTCCGTAACACAATCGGCCATCGCACACTCTTTTTCCACACTCTCGGGTGTGCACTCTCGCTCATACTTCGGTGTGCATTCTCTCTCACTCTCCTCGGCCATCGCACACTCTTTTTCCACACCCCCAAGTGCGCACTCTCCTGTTACACACTCCATAACACACTCTTCTCTGACACACTCCGGCGCACACTTTTCTCTCTCACACCCGCGCTCCGGTGCACCTTTTCTCTCACACACGCACCAGTCGCCCTCGTACACCGCACAATGGACCTTCCACGACCGCCCGGGTTTCGTTTCTTTCCCAAGCGCGCCAAAACCCTTTTCGTGCCAAACACATTCGTGCCATTATTCCTACTCACCTTGGGGACCTCTTTTCCCGTCAGCACCTGCAAACTTTCCATTTGGTTAGCAAGCCCGACATCACGATGCAAATACAAACTTTGTGCGCATTCCATCTCCTTCTCCCGTGATATATTTTCTGACTCTGCCGTCTCTTCGGCCCCAATTGCTCCTTCAATTTGAATTATTTCTTCGATTCTAATGATTTCCTTTTCTACCCCGACCGTCGGCGCCCATAAAATTTCTTTTTTCGATTCAACCCTCGTCGGTTCCTCTACACTCCGTGTCGCTATTTCATTATCCCCGGTCAACTTAGCTGCGCTCTGCCCAAGCTCGCTCTCCATGCGCTCCTCACACCGCGTCACCTTGTCGTGTCCCAATGCGACCTTTCCGCTCAACTTGCGCCCAATATCCTCCCCCATTGTGTCCATGTTGCACCTGGATTCGATTATTTTGGTGTCCATTTTTCCACTCATCTTTTTATTCTCCTCACGTCTCGCCTCCCTCTCCCTATCCATTCGATCACTGAACTCGTTCACGAGTGCTAATACTTGTCTCATGAATTCTTGCTCGTACCCTCGTATCGCGGGCTCGGCTCTCGCCGCAACGTGCGAGGCGCCGCCATTGTCTTTGCCAGCTGCCGCCCCCTTATCAGCTTCCACTACTACCACCCTGGTACGAATACAAAATTTGGATCTTAAATTAAATTTCGTCCGCTCGCAATTTGGAGAATTTTTGGTGTCCAAAAATTTTGTCCGGGGTTCCAAATCCCCACTCCTGACGACCAAATGTTACGGTTTTCTGCCGCCCTTCTTACCCTTACCAAGGGGGGATTAAGCCCCTTGTTCTTTCTGGACCTGGCGTAACCGAGAGACTTGAAACGCCTCTTCCGGGCAAACGCAAGGTAGGGTTTTGGGACCAAGTCTCGCTAGTACCTAAATACCTGTGCCACCACGGAAGTGGGGAACCAAGCCTCGCACGAGCCACGTGTAATTTGAGTAGACCGAGCAGATTGCGTACCACGTGGTCCGTGCAGTCACCGTTAATATTGGACCCCGATTAGAGCGGTTTTACTCGTACCACGCTTAGTCAATGATGGAAATCACAAAAGTGGTAGAATCAAAGGAAGAACACAGGTTTAATTATTATTTACACGTATGTACAATTTGGTAGAAAGCAGACACAGAGCAGAACTTAAGCAGCCTTATCCTTAAAGCCCAGACTCGGGCCCGGTCACACTCACACAGGGAATTGCAGGCAGGATGATGTTCAGGCCAAACGCGCCGACTTGGTCGTCCAGGAACGGCCCCGTCCGGCTCTCCTCGGTCACATCACGTCCCGCGATGATGGCAAGCAGGCAGTGGAAGGATCCTCGTAGCGCGTCTCTCGGCCAAAGGGCAGATGATGAGGCAAGAAGGAAACGTACGCGTCTCTCAGTGCGGCTGGGCAGTTCCACAGCGCGTTTAGTAACCAGCGCGCTATCGCTCGCGTAACCCAATGCAATATAGCGGCTCGGCTTCAAGCTCAACCGAGCGTCACTTTAATATGAGCGCGTATCATGGTTCATGCGCATCTTTCTCCGATCTCGTATCTCTCAAACTCTACTGCTGACCGCGCTCCTTCAACTCCTCTTCTCTTCTGTCAGTCCTCGTGGCGGCTTTGCGTGACGGGTTATATTTGCCACGCCCTGAGCCTTCTCGAACGTTCCAACCACGCCCTGTGACGCAGTGCTGCAGCCACTCCCTGTGAGCCCTGATTGGCGGCTCGCGCTTACCGTCAGCTTCTTCGCCGCCCTCATTCGGTCCCGACCCGACCTGCTAGGCCTGCCTCATGTTAATTCGCGCCAAAAAGCCAAAGACAGCACAAAGAGGCATAAGGCAATGGAGGCGGTATAAGGCAAGGGAAGTATGAGAAGGACCTACTCTCATTATTCTACTCAATGCAAAACTAACACAGGAAAAGGACTATTCTCACACATACGTAGTGTGTTCAAAAAGTATCCGACCTTTATTTTTCGTGCGTAAAAAAAAAAGAAGCTAGGGAGGCGTTGATTGGTGCACGTATGTAGGCGATCCTAATGCGCACGCGTGAATTTTTTCCCTCCTACAGAAGCTGTCATTCGACGGCAGACCGCCGATGAGTGAGGACATGTAAGCGAGCGCCGTCGGATTTTCGTTTTTGACAAAATGACGGAAAAACTTGAACAACGCTACTGCATCAAATTTTGTGTAAAGCTTGGCGATTCCCAAGTGGAAACGATCCGCAAGATTCAACACCATTCATTCCATTATGAAGGAGGATTTGGGCTTCAGGAGAATCTCAGCGAAGTTCGTACCAAAGCTGCTAACGATTGAGCAGAAGCAACTCCGTTTGGAGATCGCACAGGACATGCTGGAGACTGTGAACAGCGATCCCAACTTCCTCAACACAGTGATCACTGGCAATGAGTCCTGGGTTTATGGGTACGACCCAGAAACCAAGTTGCAGTCATCACAATGGAAGCATCCAACATCCCCGAGGCCAAAAAACACAAAATTTGATGCAGTAGCGTTGTTCAAGTTTTTCCGTCATTTTGTCAAAAACGAAAATCCGACGGCGCTCGCTTACATATCCTCACTCATCGGCGGTCTGCCGTCGAATGACAGCTTCTGCAGGTGGGAAAAAATTCACGCGTGCGCATTAGGATCGCCTACATACGTGCACCAATCAACGCCTCCCTAGCTTCTTTTTTTTTACGCACGAAAAATAAAGGTCGGATACTTTTTGAACACAGTAGTACTATGAAATAACTGAACTATCACGAGGCTAGGTGTTGTTGTGTGACTAACTATGAGGGGGAAATTCAACCTTTATTATACAAAACTCAAAACCGCAACTATATATATATATATATATATATATATATATACTGTATATATATATATATATATATATATATATATATATATATATATATATATATATATATATATATATATATATATACATACATACATATATATATATATATATATATATATATATATATATATATATATATATATATATATATATATATATATAACGATGAGAAATAGTAGAAACTCCACAGTACGAGCAGGGCGTCTCATTTGCATTAAATAAATAATCGGGAGCTTAAATCAGATGCGACGTAGCTTCAGGATGGTCGATCTTTAATTTTCGACAAGCTTTCGTTCGACCAACAAAGGTCTTCTTCTTAGTCTACAGAAACAACAGGCATGTATATCAGACAAGTATGTATAGTGATATGTGTGTAAGATGTGTGATATGTGCAGAAAATGCATACAAAAGGAAGAGCCACGCTAAAGCTCTCACCATCCCCAAGTTCAGCGAAAGTGAAGCGCAACTTACAGTTACCGTTCGCGTTACAGTTGGTGCATGTGCAAAAAACAAATATAGAGATACATACATACATAAACACACAAGCATATATTCATATACCATTTATATTCATATAATATATTTATATATTTATTTATATATTTATATAAATGACATATAAAGGTAGAATGAGTGAATGAGTGAGTGAATGAATGAATGAATGAATTGCGGTTGGCCAAATCGTGCCACAGGTACTCGATTGGAGACAGGACAAAAGCGATTGGGTGAGAATGAATCAAAAAGAGTAAAGGAAGAACACAGGTTTATTAAGGTTGTACACTAAACACAGGTTGTACACTAAATGAAGAGGAAACGAAAGGCAAATAATATACAGAAGAAGAAGAAGCAGGACACAGGGCAGCCTTATACAGTCTTACTTAGAAAACGCCCCAGACAGAACGAACACACTTACACTCAAAGGGATGGAATGGCAGGAAAGGCAGGAATGGCAGGAATGGCAGGAAAGGAGGAGAAGGTCCAAGCAGATGGCACAGGCATCGAGGTCCACTCCAGGTCGCGCTCCGGTCCACGCTCCGGGCTTGAGCAAAAACCCGGCGGCAGCTGCGTGTATGGTTTGCACGTGGTCGGACAATGCCAATATATTTCTCGGGGAAACTGGCCTCCTGCTTATGTAATAGGTCAACACCGCGCTTCTCTCCTCTTGCTCGAACCTCTGGTGTCGCCGCCGTGCTCAGCTCTTGAAGCAGTCCCTCTTGGCCGCTTTTATTGGGCATTGTTAGATCAAGCCGCCGGCTCCCAGGACACGCCCAATGGTGAGCTTGCCTCGGCCCTGGTTGGCTCCAAGAGCTTACAGGTCCCGCCCCTCGACGAGACGTTGACAGGGCCACGCCTTGTTCTTGGCGCCCAACTTACTCCTCCCCATTTTTCCTCCAGAGGACCGAGTGCGTGATGGCGTTTCCACGGGTTGTAGAAAAGCACTCTTACTGCCATTGAAGAGATTGGGGCCTATTCTTATTTGATTGATGCAACGTAGATTCAAACTATTGGGAACACAGCCTTAATTACACACATACTAATGAGATATCTATAGAGATCCTAAGGTGTGCTACGTGTTGCTCGTGGACTAGCTATGGGTGCGATCTTTAACGTTAGGCAAATGGGGGTATTTACAGGGGATTATTTATAAGGGAACATTTACAAAAATTTACCAAGTGGAGGGTTCTAAAAACCGCAACACTGCACCCTCATTTCCTCACGGGACGTGCCGGCCCGAAAACTTTACTTTAGTGTGACACTCAGGTGTGGTAACCCTCTACTATTAACTTCACCCTGAGTGCGACATTTTTAAAACAGTTAAGTATGTCCCGCCTGCTACGTTGCATCCTACCTAACAGATTCACACCGACAGACTAACCAAATTGCGGAATTAATTTTCAAACGAAACATATACGGTGGGGAGCATGTTATTTACAAAGACTATTTGGTATTTACAATGCGAACCTGGGACCTGTCATTTTGGGAGACAAAAGCAGAACTTTTGAGAAGAGGAAGAGCATGTACTGCACTGCACCGATACACCATACCCACATGCCCGGGGATGCACAATTGATATTGCAGTGCACCCCCGAGCACGAAAGCACCAAAAGCACCAATCAGCACCAAAAGCACAAAAAGCACCATCCAGTGCTCAGTCATACATTGCAATAATAACAAACTGATGACTCTTTTCCGCTCTGCTCCTGCTCTGCTGGGCCGATGTTTCTTGATGTCTTACTCTTGATGTTCTGTGCTTGCGGCCTATTTGATGGTAATAAGCACAAAGCGCGTCCGCTGTTCTTATGGCCAGCAGGGGCCAACTAAAGGTGGTCTGCCTGCATGGCTTAAATGCCACCTCACCGTGGTCCGCAAGCAATGATTTTCTCTGGCCACAATGGCCGGTTCCATCAGAGGGGTCAGGCCCCAACCCGTAGGGTCCATGTGTGTGGTGCTTGGCCACAGAACCGTGGTCCATATGGCGGTGCTAGGCCGCAAGACGTGCGGTCCATATGTGGTGTACCAGTCCAGGCAGGCAGGCAGGCAGCGGCGGCTCGGGCACACAACTGCGGCTACCTGCGTACTCCCCCCGGGCCCAAAATAATTTTGGGAGACATTTTGGGAGATGTCGGGAGACATTTTGGGAGCTTTTGGTTATGACTAACTTCCCTGCAAATGTCTGCTGCTCTTCTTCTGCTCCAATCGGTTCTTCTGATCATGTGCTTGTTAAAGTGGACATCTCACTGGCCATTCTCAGAGAGCCTCCTCAGCGCCGACGAGTCTGGCATTTCACTCAGGCTGACTGGCACGGTCTGCAAGCAGCCATCAATCAACTGGACTGGTCTCCCATCTCTAATGCCTCTGACATCAATTCTTCCTGGGAATTCTTCCAAAGCAAACTGCTCTCTCTCATGCACAGATTTATCCCATCTCGTCTTCAGTTGTCTTACCCTTCCTCCCGTCCATGGTACACTGAATCTTGTGGTGAGGCAGTTGCCCTGAAACAACTTGCCTTTGCGTCTTGGAAGGCAAATCCAACTGAAGGCAATCTCAGTTCCTTCCACCAAGCTCGAAACAAGTGTGTTTCTACCCTCAGGAGTGCCAGGAAGCAATATCTCTCCACACTCAAGATTGAACTCTCAAACCTGTCTCCTTCCTCCAAATCCTGGTGGCGTCTGGTCAAATCCGTTTCTGGTGTTTGTTCCCCCTCAATCCCCTCCCTTACCTCAAATGGCTACACAGTTGACACCGCACGTGACAAAGCCGAATGCCTCAACTCTGTGTTTGCCTCAAAATCTTGTGTCCCAAACCCATCTCTCTCTGTTCCCACCTTTCCCAGTCGAACCCAACTGCTCCTGCACTCTGTGTCCTTCTCTCCTGACAAGGTGGAGAAGTTTTTATCAAACCTCGACTCTGATTCTGCAACTGGACCAGATGGCATCAGCCCTCGGGTCCTAAAATCCTGCTCTGCCTCTCTATCTCACCCTCTCTCTGTTCTTTTCACCCTCTCTTTTGCTCAAGGTCATCTGCCAGCATCTTGGAAATCAGCAAACATTACTGCTTTACACAAAAAAGGTGCAAAAACAGATCCTTACAACTACAGACCAATCAGCCTGCTCCCAATTATCAGCAAAGTCATGGAATCCATCATTGCTTCGGATATCAAATCCTTCCTGTTCTCCAATGGCTTGATCTCTGATCATCAATTTGGATTCAGACCAGGTCATTCTACTCTGGACATGTTGCTTCTGCTGTCTCAACAATGGATGGAGGTCCTCAATGCAAAACAGGAAATCAGAGCTGTCTCACTTGACATATCATGTGCCTTCGATACGGTCTGGCACCCAGCTCTGCTCACCAAACTCACCTCCTATGGTATTCATGGAAATCTCCACTCATGGCTTGCGGACTTCCTCTCTGGTCGTAGGCAACGTGTGGCCCTGAATGGATTTCTCTCATCTCCCCTTCCTGTTCTGGCTGGAGTTCCCCAAGGTAGTGTTCTGGGCTCTGTGCTATTTCTGGTCTTCATCAATGATCTCTCCGACTCTCTGGAAAATCCTCTCTATCTCTTTGATGATGACTCCACTATCTGCCGCTCCATTCCTCATCCCTCAGATCGGCAGTCTGCAGCCTCCTCACTCTCTGCAGACCTGGACAAAATCACAGACTGGTCAAACAAGTGGAACATGTCTTTCAATCCTGACAAATCTCACACTCTTACAATGTCTCTCCGAAAGGACCGACTGGAAAACCCTCCCATCTACTTTCTCAACAATCCTCTCCAAGAAGTTCTGTCGCTCAAGCTTTTGGGTCTCACTATCTGCCATGATCTTTCTTGGGAAAACCACATTTCCAAGCTGGCCTCCAAAGCCAGTCGCCGACTGGGCATCCTCCGTCGTGCGAAGTCCTTCCTTGGCACACCTGAGCTACTCACCACATACAAGGCTTTCATCCGCAGCTCAATGGAATACTGTTCCCCCCTCTGGGCTGGTGCTCCTGCCTCATACCTTGCTCGGCTTCATGCTGTTGAGGCCAAAGCTTTCAGAATCATTGGAATCTCCTGCAATGAAGTCAACTCCGAGGGCCTTTCACTCACTCACCGCAGGCAGGTTGGTGGTCTTTCTGTCTTCTACCGACTCCTCTCCGGCCTTGCTCCCCCAGCTCTCTCTGTGCTCTGTCCCCCCAATATTCCTTCAGGTCGCACAAGATCTGCCTGCAACCCTCTTATGGTTAAACTGCCAAAGTCTAGGCTCTCTGCTCACCTTCACTCTTTCATTCCCCTTTTCTCCCACCTCTGGAACAAACTCCCCCACTCCCTTCAATCCCACTCCTCCCTCCAGGTCTTTAAAACAGCTGTTCACCACCATCTCTTATCTTCCCCCATAGAAAACCTTGATCTTATCTACCCCCGGTAATTCACCCCAGAGTCCTTGCAGTGTTCATATGTTTTATTCCTCTCCCACCTCCCCCCAAGTCCTCCCGATGTCCCTGCTCTCAAATGTTGTGTTTGTGTCCTTTCCCTTCTCTCCCCATATTGTCTGCCGCTCCCCTTGTTTTTTGTGTTTTGTGTGTCGGTTTGACTTTTTGTGTGATTAATGTTAGCTCTTTCACGAGCCTCGATCTTGTATACAAAAAAAAAAAAAAAAAAAAAAAAGAAGAAACAAGCCGTGAGTGGGGAAGGAAAGACAAAGCAAGCATCGGGGCAAGGTCGCAAGGGTACACATCATACAAGGTAATGCAGGCAGGAAGGGCACTGGAGAGCGAGCGGAGAAAGCTCATCCCTAGCGTACTTTCCCCCCCTGTCGCCTATCCTACCCTTGCCCTTACCCCGTATTTATAAAATCTACACATTTACAAATCCGTCGCTACTGCCTCGTCTTCCCCATATCTCCCCTAATCCAAATTGGTTACCAATCCCTCTAAACCAAATTTGCCACCAACCAATTCATCATCAATCCCTCCTAAGGAGGAAGAGATGGAATAAAAACAAGCACAATGTCACCCCACGTCATGATGCGTCTTACATCCAAACATTGCAAAAATCACATGGTGTGGAGTCTTATCACCTCAGTGAGTGGATGCATATGGTGCGAAGGGATTTTTAATCCTAACTACTTTCTAAATGACTTTAATACACTTTACACTACCCGGGTACTTTCCCTGCCAAACCATTGGCCATTTTACACTATGTGGTTCTAAGAACCGAACTCCCATTGAACATACTGTGGTGCTCTCCAATTTGGGGTCTCACTCCCCCGATTCTTCACCCTGTGCCTTCGCACAATTTCAAGGCTGGGTCGTGTGGCGCTCCTAACAGGCCTACCTACCTGTGCACCTCCGCCACTGCACGTTGCCACCCGAGCTTACCTGCTCCTCACCCTAACCTACCGACCTGGGGAAGGCCCTCCCTGGCACTTACCCACTCGGTGCCCTCTCTGGCACTGGGCTACCCGGGTCCTTCCCTGGATCCTCAGGCCCCATTGAACTCTACCTGGCTCCCAGAGCCTACCTGCGGCCTCACCTGGCCGACAGACTAACAGTGGCGGAGTGCTCATTTAACCATACCTCTAACAGGCCACACGCCCAGCCAATTTACTCCATTAATGCACCGAACAAGCAGTACTCTGCTACTCTCGCACCACAGATGCCAATATCCTACCACAATTTACCTACTCCCTCTACCTACTTTTCAGCTACCCGACCCGGGTACTCGTGAAGGGGTCCATCCTTCCCCATCCACTCCTTTCGCACCAACCACTCCACTCCACATATTCCACACTACTCACTCCACACCATCCAATCCATGCTCCATTCACTCCAGACCATTCATTTCATCCAACCATTCTCCATACACCTGTGCTTCACCTGCACTTGCACACTCACCTGGTGCTCACACACACCTGGTGGCACTTGCACCCTCCTTTACTCCCAGGCTTCTTCATTCACTACAATGCCATTCACCCACACTCACAATACTCTGCTCAATACTCTTTCTACACACACACACACAGCATCATCTGATCTAACTACTCCCTTCTGAAAATCGCGCTCCCCGTCTTCCCTTATACTAAGCGCTCCCACGTCATTATAATCCAACTACCCTACTCTACGTCCGCTCCTTCCTGTACCATGTTACTACTTAAATCTTGTCACCTATGGTCATCTTTCTAAATTCAATCATTTTATCCTAACCCTCCCAGGCTAGGTTTTCACTGCCATAACCCCATAAACTATAGCTCATGTGCCCAGGTCAATGTGAGGGATGGCAGAGCCACCATCCCCCTGCACTGGGTATCAATTTCCAACCATCACTATTCCCAATTTCGAATCACTAGTAATTTCAAGCCAATTCCCTATCAATTCCAAACAATAACACTATTATCATCACAGTCCACTATATCTGAGCCTCCTCGGTACGTCCATGCATTCTTTACAGCTCGGCTTCGCAAAGCCGAGCAATGCATATGGGTGGTTTGGGTCTACTGTAGGTTGGGTCCATCCGGCACTCGATTCAGGAGAGGAGGTTTCGTCGGGCCAAGGCTCAAGGCACCATCCCTACGCAAGGCCTTGCGCTCCCATGAGCGATGGCCCAGCCTTGCCTGGTGGAGCGCCGCCACCACAAGGGGGCGCCGTTCTGACCCCTCCTCCTTCCTCTCGAACCGGCCCACCCGCTTTGCCTGGCAAAGCGCGGATTCGGCCGTGCAGGGCGGGGCCCGGCCCAGATCGTGCACGGCGCTCCGAACAGGAGTGACGCGGCACCGATCCCGGCCGGCTCCCGCAGTACACAACGCCCGGCATGGACCGGGAGCTCGCGTCGGCTATACGTCGGCCTAAACGCTGCCCCGGTCAACGTCGATGCTCCCCGTACATGCTCACACCACGCGTTCCTTTTCCTCCTCACACATCCAGGTGTCTCAGCGCCTCTCATGCAACCCATACATTCCCTGCACTCTATCACCGCACTCTCTCTCTGTGCACACTCTTCTCTCGGCACACTCACACTCTCCGTTACACACCTTTCTTCCCCCGTTACGTCCTCCGTAACATTCACCACGGGTGTGCACTCTTCTGCACACCCAATCATTACCGCACACTCTCGTGCCAACTCTTGCGCGCACACTCCGGTTACATCCTCTGTAACACTCCCCCATCACGCGCTCCAATGTGCCCTCCCGCACACGCGCCACAACCAACTCAGGTGTGCGTTCTCGCACACTCTCTCCATCCATCTCACTCTCCTGGTCACACTCACTCCTACTTCCACACTCTGTATCGCATTCATCACTCATACACTCCGACGTGCGTTCGCTCTCGCACTCGGTAACACACTCGCGCCTCGACGCCATTCGCACACGCGCGCCGTTCACCTTCACACACCTTTTCCTCACACGCGCACCATTTTCTCTCACACCACTCACAAGGGACCCTCCATAAACGCCCGGGTGCCGTCTCGATCCCAAGCCCGCGAAAAACCCTCTCGCACCAAACACTCTCCTGCAAAACCTCCCCGCACAATATACAGCCCGACTCACCTGGGCGCTTCTTCCTCCTCGCTCCAACACCACCTGCAAATCTTTATTCGGGTTACGAAGTACAGCATCACGATGTGAGCACAGACGTTGTGCATTATCCATTTCTCCCCTCAATTCTTGGACTGCCTCCGTCGTCTTTTCAATTTCAACTATAATTTCTTTGATTTCTTTTTCCTCGACGACTGCTGGCTCTACTACTATAGAATTTTCCAATTCTGCGGCCGCCGGCTTACCCATACCCCGGGTCGCGATTTCTATACCGGTCCACCTGGCTGTGCTCTGCTCCAACTCGCTTCTCCCGCGCTCCTCGAGTCGCGCTACGTCGTCGTGCACCCCCGCAACCCTTCCACCCGATCTGCGGTCTGCCTCTCCCCAATGCTTTTATCTGGCCACCCACTCTGTCCTCAAAACCCCGTTAACCCGTCCTTCATTCTTTTCACTTGATTTTCCCGAGTGTCCATCTTGCTTTTCACCCTCATTAACCCCTCGTTCATTTGGCTACTCACGTCCTCCAATTGGCCCCCTAATCCTCCCAATTTGCCTTCTAGCCCCCCAATTTGGCTTTCTAATCGCTCCCCCTGAGTATCCATCTCAATTTTCAATCCCCCAATTTGGCTGCCCAATTCATTCCTCTCCCGCATGGCTCTGTCCCCCTCCAGTTTGATGGACGCCTGTATTTGCGTCATAAATTGCTCCATGAGGGCTTGCATGTCGCCCACCCCCATTTGTGCAGCGGGCACGGCCCTCGTCGCCATGTGCGAGGCGCCACCATTTTTAACGCCTGCAACCCCCTCTACCGCCTCCTCATTGCTCTCCTCCTCCATTGTTCCCAATTGTTCCCTGGGGTCCTGGGTTGACTCTACCCCCTCATTCTCCCCTACCGGCACCCGATCGCCTTGATCATCCATGGCACGATTCAAATTTCGGATCTTAATAAAAATTTTGGGCACTCAAATTTTGACCAAATTTTTTTTTCAGATGATAAAAATTTGGTTCGGGTCCAAATCCCACTCCCTACACATTGTTACGGATCTCGGAGTACGGCACTCCCGTTAGCAAGGGGGGGTTAATCCCCTTGTCTTGTTAAGCTGGCCGTCTCCGGTCCTGGAACTATCCCGCTCCTTTGCGGGGTGAGATTGGCCAGGGTGATTGGTCAACGGGTTCCCAAATACCTTCACCAATCTCTCCGCAAAGCAGGGAGATGAGTCCCTGCTTGAACCGCGGATGTGATGGTAATTGCCGAGCGGTTTAGCAATCCACGATCCGAGCCGTTAACAAAAGGACTAAACCCGATTAAAAGCGGTTGGCCAAATCGTGCCACAGGTACTCAATTGGAGACAGGACAAAAGCGATCGGGTGAGAATGAATCAAAAAGAGTAAAGGAAGAACACAGGTTTATTAATTATGTACACTAAATGAAGAGGAAACGAAAGGCAAAGAATATACAGAAGAAGAAGAAGAAGCAGGACACAGGGCAGCCTTATACAGTCTTACTTAGCAAACGCCCCAGACAGAACGAACACACTTACACTCAAAGGGATGGAATGGCAGGAAAGGCAGGAATGGCAGGAATGGCAGGAAAGGAGGAGAAGGTCCAAGCAGATGGCACAGGCGTCGAGGTCCACTCCAGGTCGCGCTCCGGTCCACGCTCCGGGCTTGAGCAAAAACCCGGCGGCAGCTGCGCATATGGTTTGCACGCGGTCGGACAATGCCAATATATTTCTCGGGGAAACTGGCCTCCTGCTTATGTAATAGGTCAATACCGCGCTTCTCTCCTCTTGCTCGAACCTCTGGTGTCCCCGTCATGCTCATCTCTTGAAGCAGTCCCTCTCGGCCGCTTTTATGGGGCGTTGTTAGATCAAGCCGCCGGCTCCCAGGACACGCCCAATGGTGAGCTTGCCTCAGCCCTGGTTGGCTCCAAGAGCTTACCGGTCCCGCCCCTTGACGAGACGTTGACAGGGCCACGCCTTGTTCTTGGCGCCCAACTTACTCCTCCCCATTTTTCCTCCAGAGGACCGAGTGCGTGATGGCGTTTCCACGGGTTGTAGAAAAGCACTCTTACTGCCATTGAAGAGATTGGGGCCTATTCTTATTTGATTGATGCAACGTAGATTCAAACTATTGGGAACACAGCCTTAATTACACACATACTAATGAGATATCTATAGAGATCCTAAGGTGTGCTACGTGTTGCTCGTGGACTAGCTATGGGTGCGATCTTTAACGTTAGACAAATGGGGGTATTTACAGGGGATTATTTATAAGGGAACATTTACAAAAATTTACCAAGTGGAGGGTTCTAAAAACCGCAACAATATTCATATAATATATTTATATATTTATTTATATATTTATATAAATGACATATAAAGGTAGAATGAGTGAATGAATGAATGAATGAATGGGTTACGGTTAATGATTTGATTGGGTTGATGTAGGAACATTCTTTAATCATCAAAATTTATGCCATGAGGGATTTTTGTCCGAAGTTTATGTTTCCAAAAGGACTCACGTTTCAGAATCGTGGTGTGTGATCGATTTGTGATTGATTCAATGGCAGAGATCTGAATGTCATTTATAGAGTGATCCGGTTGATTAAAGTGTATCGTGTAAGGTCGAGATTTGCCCTGACTGGTGTGGAAGTTATTGATTTCTGACCGGGTGTTATTAAATCGTGTGTTGAGTGTATTCTCAGTTTTTCCAACATATTTGGTGCACTTTTGGCAAGTGATTAGGTATATAACCCATGTAGATTTGCAGTTCATGTAGGAGGTGATGGGGAATTTTTGTCCAGTGCTAGAACTACAAAATTTGTTTCCTTCTAGTAAATGCTTGTGAATAATACATTTGTTTGCTGTGCATTCATAGAAGCCAGGGATCCTAGTTTCTTTGTTGTGGGGCTGTGGGTGCTTTGCTTTTACCAAGAGGTCCTTGAGTGTCCGACCACGTCGAAATGATGTTAGTGGAGGTTGAGGAAATGTGGTGCTGAGTGTTTCTGATTGATGGAGGAGAGGAAGGGCCTTATTCAGAATACTTGGCAATTGGGATGAGGTAGCAGACAGAGTAGGTGGTTACCAGTGGGACACGGTTAGTTGCAGGTTTGGGTTTGTAAATCAGAAGGTCTGCTCTCGGTATGCGTTTTGCTCGGTTTATTGCTTCTTTCACAGAGTGAGGATCATAGTTTCTTTCAAAGAAATTCTATTCTTGCAAAGAAAAAAATATCAATTATATTTACTTCACGAACTTAACGATGTATATATATATATATATTCACGATGTATATACGATGTATACATCGATGTCGATGTATATCGATGTATCACGATGTATATTCACGATGTGTGTGTATATATATATATATGTATGTATATATATATATATATATATATATATATATATATATATATATATATATATATATATATATATATATATACATACATACATACATACATACATACATACATACATACATACATACATACATACATACATACATACATACATATCGATATCATTTCTATTGGCTAAAAATTGACGATTTACTTTGACGTTGACCTCAAAGCTTCCAGCTTCCAGGTTGTTGTCACCTCTGGTACATGGTTAAGTTCGTGAAGATTGGAATGAAAAATGTGACCTGTTTGTGAAGATCGGAGTAAAAATCTGACCTGTAAGGTGATTGACATACAAAGAGAACAATAGACCAGAACAACAAAATACTTGTGAATATTCAATTTCGCAAATAAAAATGGCATGCAATATGACCCAAAATGTAATATGATTGTACATGCAGGGCCGAATTAACAAAAGGTGTTTAGAGAGCATCGTGCTAACACACGTCTAACCCTTAAACACTGACAAAAACATATTTGCAATGCACAGCTAATTACCCGTTTAAATCGCAATTTACGAAGGGAGATTAACATCCATTTAGTTGTTTGTGTATAAACAACCGATTAGCCTGTGAAATTGCACGATACTTGAACACGATATCTCTTTTTTTTTCATTCCAAACAACATAACTCCAATCACAAATTAATCACAAAATAAACTTTTAACAACATTGTTAGTGTTTCCTTCATTGTAAAAACTACCAAGTCAACAGTTAAAAGGATTTTGAACCGATAGGTATTACGGCCTTGGCAAGATCGATGGAGACAGTGATCTGTTTGCGTATACACCACCCAAATAGCTATGTGGATTCTCTCATGGAGAGATTAAACTCATGTCGTTTGAACTTTGGCTGAGGTCATTATTTACTTTTAATGATGTTTTAAACGAATCAAAAAGAAGATAATTGGTTTTGGGTCGTCCTTTCCGCATATCTCGTGGGATTGTGAGTTGGAGAGACGACCGAGATGGCGGGGAGGGGGTTGGCATTCTCTCAAGTAGGGATTCAACCCATTTCCTTATAAAAGGTCTTTGTCCGAGGTCACCGAGTCCGATCGGTGCAGCAGTGCAGCGATCGTGCAGCCGTTTGTGCGGCCACCGGGAAAATAACGTTATGCGGGAGTCCAAACCTGAAAATGCTGGAGGCCAAAGCTGAAATTGGAAAAACAATATACTCTATTTTAGGCCGAGAAAAAGATATTTCCGGTCTCTGGTCAGCGTGCGCATCGATTTTGACCCTGCGCGTCAACATTTTTTTTTTCTTTTTCAAATTTCCATCGGTACCTACAACAGCGCGTGCCTGTTGTTGTGGGGCCGGCGCGCTGTCTCGGGAAATACGGGTCTTTGAAGGTCGCCATTGGTATCGACGTTCGCGCACGGTTCTTCCCTACAAAGCTACGTTTAGTTTGTCCAAATCCAACCAGCCGTTCCAAAGATATGAGTAGTTTTGTGTGCCGTGCCATCATGAATCCAATCGGCTGGATATTGTCATTTATTGAAACGAAGACGTTCTTTGTCAGGTTCGTGTGAAGCAACCAGAAGGCGGTAGAGAGCTGTGGGTGGTCTCGTTAGTTAGGCCTGGATCCTATCTCGTTTGTCATGAAGTTGTAAGTGTCTGTGATAATCTGGTGGACTGGGAGAAGAAATCGTGGGAGACCATCGGCCTGTTGGACCACTTGCGCATGCGCAATGTTGACGCGATCGACGCATTGGAATGTTTGACGGTACAGCGAGGCGATCTCGAGAACGAAATGGCAGTCTATGATATGCTTGAAGAACTTAATGATTTTCAGAATAAATACATTTTAAAATAACTTAAGCTTGTGTTCATTATTTTTTTTAAAGGCCGACTTGTACCATTGGCTGTCTTTAATTTCTCTCTGGATGGCGCCATGGCAGATGAGGACGGCAAGGCATGAGGACACAAAAAACAACACATTTATATGTGCAATCCATGCTTTTCAAAAAAAACCAAAAAAAAACCGCATCGCCGCATCAATTCTGGAACTTTGGTCTGACCAGAGACCAGCAATATATTTTTTTCGGCCTTACTCCAGGAGATCCCAGGATTACCCACCCAAAATATCGTTGCGATCGGTTCAGCCGTTTTTGCGGTACCTTCGAACGGACGGACAGACAGACAGATGGACGGACAGACGGACGGACAGACAGACAGATGGACGGACAGACGGACGGACATTTGGTGAATTATCGTAAGATGAGATTTCATTATCAACAATTGTCCATTATTAAGGTGAAATGAGTTTATTATCAAGAATTGTTCATTATTAAGGTGAGATGAGTTTATTATCAATAATTAATTGTTCATTATTAAGATGAGATGAGTTTATTATCAACAATTGCTCATCATTAAGATGAGATGAGTGGTGACCACTTATTAATTCAGAGGGAGTACACATAGTTGCTTTAACGTGTAAAAAAATAATTGATCGTTTTTATTTTACAAAGTGCAAAAAAAACCATTGAAATTGTTCTATTTTTGGAATACTATTCATTATTGCGAAGGAAATAAAGGAAATGAAAGACGAGGTGAATTACCTGGCCAAAGGAAAAATCAAGGTGACAACAGCAAAGCCTTTGCACTTTCAGAATAATCATTTCAACACAAAATTCCCGACGGAATCTAAGCGCAACTTATATAATGGTCACCAAGGACACTCTGGAGGTCCAGTTGCGTTTATGCTTGTAATTCACTGCAGTTCCACCAGGGGGTGCTGCATCTTGGGGGCTGTGCAATTCAGAGAGACGTGGGCTGCCCGTCCCATTTGCGTTTGGGTATAAATCTCACATATAGTATTCACACAAAACGAGAAAAATGGAATCCTCATTGAATTAAATAAATATGTTGTACATACGATGCAACGACCGCTATACCTGCACTTACACACACCTATGAGCCATGTCGTCTGTGTTTGATTCCCAACTCAATTCCCGAATTCCCAATTCCACTCTCTGCCGCTCCATTCCTCATCCCTCAGATCGGCAGCCTGCAGCATCCTCACTCTCACTGGACAAAATCACAGACTGGTCAAACAAGTGGAACATGTCTTTCAATCCTGACAAATCTCACACTCTTACGATGTCTCTCCGAAAAGAGCGACTGGAAAACCCTCCCATCTACTTTCTGAACATTCCTCTCCAAGAAGTTCTGTCGCTCAAGCTTTCGGGTCTCACTATCTGCCATGATATTTCCTGGGAAAACCACATTTCCAAGCTGGCCTCCAAAGCCAGTCGCCGACTGGGCATCCTCCGTCGTGCGAAGTCCTTCCTCGGCACACCTGAGCTCCTCACCACATACAAGGCTTTCATCCGCAGCTCAATGGAATACTGCTCTCCCCTCTGGGCTGGTGCTCCTGCCTCACACCAAGCTCGGCTTCACGCTGTTGAAACCAAAGCTTTCAGGATCATTGGAATCTCCCGTGATGAAGCTGATTCTGAGGGCCTTCCACTCACTCACCACAGGCAGGTTGGTGGTCTTTCTGTCTTCTATTGACTCCTCTCCGGCCTTGCCCCCCCCCCAGCTCTGCCCCCCCCCCCCAAATATTCCTTCATGATGCACAACATCTGCCAGCAACCCTCTTCTGGTGAAACTGCCAAAATCAAGACTCTCTGCTCACCTTCACTCTTTAATTCCTCTTTTCTCCCGCCTCTGGAACCATCTCCCTCACTCTCTCCAATCCCACCCCTCCCTCCAGGTCTTTAAAACAGCTGTTCACCACCATCTCTTATCTTCCCCCATCCAAAACCTTGATCTCTTCTGCCCCTGTTAATTCACCCCAGATACACTTTTTGAAATACCAACTTCTTTCCTGGAAGTCCTAGCAGTGTCCATGTATTTTATACCTCCCCCACCCCCCCCGCCCCCCCAAAGCCCTCTCCCCCACACAGATCTCCCGATGTCCCTGTTCTCTACTGTTGTACTTGTGTGCTTCCCTCTCTCCCCCCATCTTGTCTGCCGCTCCCTTTATTGTATGTTTTATGTGTTCGTTTATGTTTTTTGTGATTAATATTAGCTCTTACAGGAGCCTCCATCTTGTTTACAAAAAAATACAAAAAAATAAAAACTGTCAAATTTGTGTTTTACATTCAGGCCTCAGATGCATTTTAAGTTTGGTGTCACATCAACGATAATTCGTTGGCGTTAAAGACCCAACGGTGTCTTTGACGAAGAGTGGCGGAGTTATCACTTGAGCCCTGAAATGTGAATGCGATGGTCGACTCTTTAATAGAGATTGTGTGAGTGACCTAACCCTAACTGAAAGTATGGAAGTTCACGTTTCTTCTACAACAGTAAGATTTACATCAGCACAAAGTGGTCCCAATGGATGTAAAGCTGCTTGAAAAAGAAAGGGAGAGACAAAGTTCGTGAATCAAGAACGTGTTTATGTCAATCAATAAAGAGGGGGCTGGGGAGGATGGCCTCGGCCCTGGAGGTATGCACAGTCACCTCAAAGCTGTCTTGCCCGGGTTTGAATCCCGACCCATCTTGCTAGAAAAAGGCATCGTCATAATTCACAGGCATGGGATTCATCAATGTGTGTGCCATCCCTCGAGCTATCTCCGGCACCATTAACAAATTCCAAATTCCTGCCCTAACCTACAGAGGGCACTGCAGAAATGGCACAGCCAGGCCCAATGACATGCTACTTTGTGGCCTCGTGTTGCATGCAAAAGAAGTAAAGGAGACAAATCAGAAAAATAAAGAAATGTAGGACATATTGAAGAGAATCAGCCCTGGGAGTGAGTAGCCAATGTGAGGACAAGTCTTCAACCTTGGACGAAATGAAAGGAGTTGATTTACTCATATTTGCAGCTACTCATCCACATTCTCCTGACGTGCCATGTTCCGATCAACCACCAAAAACCGTCCATCCACATAGCATCTGCTGGTTGTTTATTTTGAGAAATAGGACAATATCACAAGCATGTACACAAATATTGTACTGAACTTATTTGAACGCACACGTTGTGAGTTTTCTACAGTTAAGTTGTCTTTCCCATCACACAATTCTGTTATTTTTATGCCTTCGCCGAGTTCCGTCCGTACGGGCTAAACCTCGTTTTTCTCAGCAACCATATGTCCGATTGAGACGAAACTTTCAGGGTAGGAGTGACACCCATGCAGAATGTTTTTATAATAATTGTGACGTCATAGGTCACATGGTATGGCAGCCATCTTGGATTGAAAGCAAATTAAAAAATTATTTCTCAGAAACCACTGAATGGAAAAATTTGAAACTTGGCACATTGTCAAGTACTCCAATGGGGAACAAAAGCATGATAGCCGGCGAAGCCGGTGTTGTGAATGAACACGTACGTATTATGTTGAAAAGCCAGATGTTGCTGGATCCTTTGAGAATTCCAAGCTTTGACGCACCAAATCACTCAATGGAGGCCGCCATCTTGCGGATGCGGAAGTATGCATAAACATTTGAGAAAAAGTTCAATAGGAGTTTGTTTCACCCGTCTTTGTTTGATGCACAATCTTATGCACCTCTAATTTGTAATTAAAATACTTTAAGACCAACCTCGTTCCCTGGGCCCTGGTTATCTTCAACGAAAATCGTCACCAAACACCGGAACCAATGAGATTCGAGCATTTGAAAAAATGTTTCAAAAAAGCTTATTACCGCGTTTCGGACGCTGAAAACGGCGTCAAATATTCTAAAATTGGCTGAAAACGGCGTCAAATATTCTAAAATTGACGAAGAATTATTTTTTAGAAATCTCGCGGCCGTAGGGAATAGTTTTTCGCGGCCGGAAATATCCGAAGTTGAGACGGAATTCACCGAATTAATCAAGAAGTAAATTTTATTAATTTTAATCTCATCCAGAATGCAAATGGTGTCATTTTGAACTAGTAATAATGACATCATCGGTGAAGTGGTATACCAGCCAAAAATGTTTTAATCGAATTCCTTATCTTACTATAATTCACCAAATGTCCGTCTGTCTGTTTGAAGGTACCGTAAAAACTGCTGAACCGATCGCAAAGATATTTTGCGTGGGTAATCCTGGGACCCCTGGCAGTAAAATAGGCTATTTAGTTTTCCCAATTTCAGCTTTGGTCTCCAGCATTCTCAGGTTTGGACTCCCGCATAACATTCGCGTTCGCATGACGTTCATTGTGACGATGTTCTCATTGTGACGATGTTGTGACGATGTATGTGTTCACGGTAGCGTTTGATGTGACGGTGTGAACGTAATTTCGTAATGTTTTTCGTTTCGTAATCCTTTAATGAACGTTTAATGTTTAATGAACGTTTAATGTTTAATGAACGTTTAATGTTTAATGAACGTTTAATGCCCTTCGATGTCCGGGGCCGCACGCGCGCTACACTGGACGGGCCAGCGTGTACCTTGCCCTTCGCCGTCAGGCTCGGATAAACCGCTGAGCCCCATCCGTGATGGGGACTGGGGCTTGAGACAGTGTCCCACGAACGAGGAATTCCCAGGAAGCGCGAATCATCAGCTCGCGTTGATTAAGTCCCTGCCCTTTGTACACACTGCCCGTCGCCGCACAACCATCACAATGAAACACAATCACAATTCACATATTCGTGCAATTCGATTTTGATGATTTACATGTGATATGATTTGACGGATGTTTATATGAATCGTTTAAAATAAAAAATTTCTGCCTTCAATTTCTGATATTTTGCCTTTTCATTTGGGCCTCTCAATTGAAGCCCCGCCCATATGGCGGGTACCGTTGCCAGTCCTAAAAATCTGAAATTGCTTGCACATTATCTGACCCATTTGTATTGAAATATTAAATTTATGACATCATAGGTCACATGGTTTGGCAGCCATATTGGATTGAAGGAAAATATGAAATAATTACATCTCTGAAACTGCTCACCCTATCGATGCGAAATTTTACAAATATCATCTAACGGCACTGTTGCATATAGTTTGAAAATGATTATGTCATGGGTCACGTGGTTTGGCAGCCATGTTGGATAGAAAAACGAACCTTATCCGATCAACACAAAACTTCACAAAAGTGATCCCCTGCCCATACATATGCAGAGTGATGGCATCTACCCGTTGTGGGGGGACTATGCGGAGGCATATTGGCGACACAGTCACATTGTTCTAGTTCATATATACATTATACACTACTTTTTTTTTTTTTTTTTTTTTTTTTTTTTTTTTTTTTTTTTTTTTTTTTTTTTTTTTTTTTTTTTTTTTTTTTTTTTTTTTTTTTTTGTATACAATATCGAGGCTCGTGAAAGAGCGAACATTAATCACACAGAAAGACAAACCGACACATAAAACATAGAACATATAACATAGGGAGCGGTAGACAAGATGGGGAGAGAGGGGGAAGGACACAAACACAACATTTGAGAGCAGGGACCGAGAGACATGGAGACATCGAGAGATCTGAGAGAGGGCGAGGGCTTTGGGGGGGGGGGGCGTGGGAAGGGGGCAGTGGGAGAGGTATAAAACATATGGACACTGCCAGGACTTCCAGGAAAGAAGTTGGAATTTCAAATTGGAAGTTGGAACTTGAGACATCTTGTTCCTTTGCATGGCGTCGGTGAATAGCAATTCATATCCAACATCAAGAATGGTGTAGGTGAATTTGAGAGCAAATAAAATGGAACATCGTTTTCAATTGTTCATTTTTATTATTACCCCTCGCGTGACAACGCAAAGTGAGGTTAAGCAACTGGTTCACTCTCTGTCTGTCTGACAGACATCATTCTATGATCGAGGAACTTCTTCATTTCAATAATTGAATTTTATATTTTGAACTGCAGAACACGAATCGAAAGACAAACCCGCAGTTTAGAAGTACTTTGGCTCTATCAGCCTAGGAGTCAAGGAAAATTGGAGGTCATTCCAAACAGGAAACTTACTGTTTTTAGGGAGGTCATAAAAGACACAAACACTAGACAAGAACAACTAATTTAACGTGTTAAATAAGGTGGTGTGAAGGAAAGTGCATCAGTGGCGGTAAACTTCCGATTCAACGCCTTGTTTTTTTCTACAGCCTTACAAACTTTTATTTTATTTAAATTGAATTAAATAACTCTGTAGAACACAAATCGCTTTCCAAACACCTTCAGTTTAGTCATACTTGGGCAAAATTTTATTCCGTCTCAACCAATCAAATTTGCCACGAGGGCTGAATGTGGAGCAACAGTGAGATTCAGACAAAAATGGCGGCACCTAATGATGCAACAACAACCCTGACTAAGATGTTTGTGTAGTGCATATTTTTTCAAAGATCGTTTCGAAATCGGAAGTTTATCCGAGAATAGTTTCCAGAAGGTTCAGCTCTGGCCTGTTCCATTTGACCCATCGGCTTCGTAGGGTTGCCTTTGCGCGTGTTATTCAAAGTTCATGAACAAAGCCAACATAGATTGTGCTCAGAAACGCAAAGCAAGAGTTGATAAGCTCCTTCCCACGTCCTTTTTCTCAAAACTGCATGGGGTAATGTGTTCTGGGAACTCTCCAGGACTCCAGTTATTTTTTTGAATGCAGCCTGGGGATGCTGTTTGCATCGTTGGGGGGGGGGGGGGTTAGGGGGGGCGCAGCTGTGCTGCTGATGTTTCTAGTAAGCTGGTACTGATTTTGTTGATCTCGAGTCGGTCTACCTTGTGTTATTTAATGGCATCACAGGGGCTCAAACTGAAGACCCTAAGATGTTACGCCAGCCACCTTAACCGTCAAGCCAACACCAGGCTAACTCTTCCAGTTACTTGTGTACTACAGTCTGCAGTGGCAACAAATATTTTGTCATTCTAGTTGAACGTATCAGGCAGGTGAATGGGTCAAAGTACGGGTATATGGTACTCAAGCACTGTTTGCATTGCGTGGAACATGTGGCGAATTGAGCAAATAATTCTGCCGTAAAGCATCTCTGTGACGGATAGCTCTTTCTTCAAGGTGTAAGATACGATTGTGTTGATCCTCCAGCTGTTCGGAAAGTTCATTTAACTCTCCCCGGAGTTGCTCTGTAACATTGCTTCCATCTTCTTCTTCATCCACAAGAACTTCCTCATCTGACACCCCACTCTTCTGGTCATCAGTGTCTTCTATAGTTCTCTTTGTGCTCTCTGCAAAAACGAAATTCGATTGTTCTTAGGTACTTTAACAAGACCGAAAGTCTAACAACAGCTTAGCTGAGCTTGTTTGATACTTTAGTTGAAGAGGATAGTATATGACCTGGGAGGGGATACCAGTTAGCAAATAATGTAAGTGTTAATTTTTTTTTGACTTCAGGCATGGACAGTCAGTTCGTGAATGACGTGGGTTAAAAAATGGCGAATGGCAAACGATGAACCAATAAATTCCACATTCCTGTGCCATCTTCAGTCGAACGTCATGCATTGACAGCACGTTCTCTATATTTTCATTCCAAACAGCATCATTCATCATTCCAATCACAAATTAATAATATTGTATTAATATATCAAAATATAATGTTAAATCACGGTTGTATTGAGATATTATCAAACCAGCGAACCATCATCAACTGTTCACTTCCGGATTCGGGAGCAAGATCCGTGTCAATCATATTTCAAAATCATAATTGTATGGAGGAATTTCTGAAACCTACTACATACGACACCCGCTGTGACCCCAAAACATTCCACAGAAGGTTATTATATTTACCTCGTCCACCAAAGGTGGATGGATGTTATGTTTTCACCCCTGTCTGTCTGTTTGTTTGTTTGTTTGTCTGTCCGTTTGTGAACAAAATATCTCAAGACATTGTGGACGGATTCGGACGAAATTTGGCCGAGATGTATCTTATGTGACAAGGACGAAATGATTAGATTTTGGTGAAGATCCAGATTCGGATCCGGATACTATAATTTTTAAAGTGATTCTTCACCATTGGGAGATGGGGTCAAAAACGATACATAGCAGGATATCTCAAAAACTTGTGGACGTATGTTGGACAAAACTTGGTGAATCGGTTGGGTGTCTGACAAGGACGATTCGATTAGATTTTTGTAAAGATCTGTATATGGATTCGGATATGATAATTTTTTAATTCTTAAAGTGATTCTTCACCATGGGGAGATAGGGCCAAAAACGATACATAGCAGGATATCTCAAACAGTTATGTATGGATTTGGACGACACTTGTTGGACCGGTTGTGTGTGTGACGAGGAAGAATCGATTCGATTTTGGTGAAGATCCAGATCCGGATCCAGCAAGAAGAATTTTTAAAGTGATTCTTCACCATTGAGTGATATGGCCAACCAGGCAGAGGTATGCTCTCTACTGAGTGTCGTTCTCGTTCCTTTTAGTAAAATATGCAACTGTAATGGTTACAAAACACATCCCCCTATCATGTGACCAAATCCACAGCTCTGATTGGTGTACGTTTGTGGGGACATACGGACAGACAGACGCTGTTCTAGACGGCATTGCCCTACGGGCACTAGTCACTCGAGCACAATCCCCACAAGTCCATTCGGATTCGGATTCGGATCTTGACAAATCTTGACAACAAAACTGAGAAATGGTCTTTCGTATGTCGGAAACCACACGGCTGTATCCAATTTCATTGTGGTATGAATTTGGAATGGGAATTTGTGTATATATATATATATATATATATATATATATATATATATATATCTATATATATATATATATATATATATATATATATATATATATATATACACACCCGAGGGTCACTCCAAAATTAATACACCACAATGTTTTTGCAACACTATATTTATTCTACAGCATTGTTACTTATACTGTGTGTGTATGTGTACAGGTACATCCTTCTCGCCTCATAATATGACAATTACATTGTCTTCCCACATGTGGCGTTGCTGTAGCAGTCGTCAAACATGGCTGCCCCCATGGATGTCAAACATGGCAACCCCCACAGAAGCAATGTGCTGTTATTGAATTATTGGTGTGTGAGAAGGAGACTGTTGGAAACATCCATAAACGTCTACAGAAGGCTTATGGGGATGATGATGTCGACCATGGTACAGTTGGTCGATGGGCCAAGCGGATGATATCCGCAGGACTTGAACATGCCCATATGTGGGACTGCTCTCAGTGGCAGGCCAAGATCTGCACGGATGGATGTCAATGTTGAAAAGGTAAACAACATCACTGCAGACCTTTGCATAACCCAAATGTATCACTATTCGAATGATGTCAATGTTGAAAAGGTAAACAACATCACTGCAGACCTTTGCATAACCCAAATGTATCACTATTCGAATGGGAGAATAATAAGAGAAGATGGCAATGACACCTCTGAGCTGTCATGCTCGTTTTCAAGCGGTGCAAATCATTTTAAAACCGACATTCCTAGTAAAGGAGGAATCTGTATGCAATATCCTCTGTATGCACACCTTAGCTGGTTCAGCGACTCACCTATTCATTGAAGACGACGGACCCACTTCAACCCGCTGTGCGGTGGTCTATGGAGATTCAGCTTACCCGGTGAGGTTTTCTTTGCTGAACTCCCTCTACTTGTGGAACTTACCTGTTGCACATCGCACTGCTGTTACCTCAGCAATGATTTCAAAGCTTGTGTATGTTGTTGTTGTATGTTGCAAATCACCATCCTCAAAATCACCAACGACCTTCTCCTCTCCTCTGACGCTGGCAACCTCAACATTCTCGTCCTCCTCGACCTCAGCGCTGCCTTTGACACCATCGATCACACTATCCTCCTCACCCGACTTGAATCCACCTTTAACGTCACCGGCACTGCCCTCTCTTGGATTAAATCATACCTCTCTGACAGATGCCAGTTCATCTCCATCAATAACTGCAAATCCCCCACTGCTCCCCTCCCCCAAGGTGTCCCCCAAGGTTCAGTTCTTGGCCCCCTCCTCTTCATCCTTTACCTGTCCCCGCTCGGTCACTTAATCCGCCGTCATGGTCTCCAATTCCACTGCTTCGCCGATGACATCCAGCTTTTCATCTCCACCAAGTCCGTCTCCACCGACACCCACTCTATCCTGACAAACTGCATCACTGAAATAAAATCCTGGCTTCAAATCAACTTCCTCAAGCTTAACTGTGATAAATCTGAAATAATCATCATTGGCCCAAAAACGCTCACAAAATCCACCCATAACTTTGCCCTCAACATCGACGGTATCCCAGTATCCACCTCCCCTCACATCCGGAATCTTGGCGTCATCTTTGACCAAACCCTTTCCTTCGACAAATACACTAAACAGATCACAAAGTCAGCCTTCTTTCACCTGAAAAACATTGCCCGTCTCCGCTCATCCCTCTCCTCCACGGCTGCAGAAACCCTCATCCACGCCTTCATCACCTCCCGTCTGGACTACTGCAATAGCCTCCTCTATGGTTCACCCTCAAAAATCACCAATAAACTCCAATACATTCAGAACTCCGCTGCCCGTCTACTCACTCATTCCCGGACCCGTGACCACATCACCCCCGTCCTTTACAAGCTTCACTGGCTCCCCATCCCCCAGAGAATCCAGTACAAAATCCTCCTCTTGACATACAAAGCCCTCCATAACCTGGCCCCATCCTACCTGGCTGACCTCCTCTCCAGACACACTCCCACCCGCAACCTCCGCTCTGCTGGTACCAACCTCCTGACCCCCTCCATCCGGACCAAATTCAGATCCTGGGGGGACAGGGCCTTCTCCATCGCTGCTCCCACCCTCTGGAACTCACTACCTCACACCATCAGAGACTCCTCCTCACTCACCACATTCAAAACATCACTAAAGACCCACCTGTTCAACGCTGCATTCAACATTCAACCCACAGCATTTAACCCCTGACTATCTCTTCTCCTTCTCCCTCCTTTTGCTTTAAATATTTCCCTATTGATTCTTGTCTTGTCTTTTTGATTCTTGTCTTATATATATGCCGTATATCGCTGCTGTTTGTTTTCTTGATTCTTGTCTTTTTGCAATTGTTGTTTTCATGTATTGTTATGCATTATGTTTGCCACTCTGTCAAAGCGCCTTTGGGCTTCTGGAAAAGCGCTATACAAAATAAATGAATTATTATTATTATTATTATTACCCTCGTTAGGGTAATTTTGGATGATTTACGTGCCGTTTTCCAGAAGGAACACGGCTGATTGATTGGTGCATATTCACTGAGCTTATTCTCCCGTCGAACATCTCCTATTCTTCAAGTAATACATTGTCCTTTACAGCTTGGAGTTCCCATCTCCATAAATTTGTGATACAGCTTTACCTGTGGGCTCGGGTTCTTATCCATGCTTCAGTGATACAAGGATTTCACCTTCTGAGGACTTGTAAAACGTGACTATCCAGTCGGCTTCATCCTGTGTGCACCATCTGGACTAGATCCTTTCAACCGTGCCCACCGCTGACCTATCACCCATTTATAACCCATTGGGGTTACTGCATGAACAGCTTACTTGAGATACGTTGCCACATTGAGAGTCGTGAGTTACCTTATAGCTGCACTGTTGTCTGTGACTTTTGTACTTGTTTAATTTGGGGATCCTTAGGAAAGTCATTAAGTGTTACATTTAATTGGTCGACACGTAACAACATGACCCACAAACCAAACACCACCATGGAAGCAAAGAACTGAGACAGAAAGAACTACTCAGACAAGAGACAACACAAATACAGCAAGCCAAAGCCCAAAACTAAAGTGGAGAATGTAAAAAATAAAAAATAAAAAATAAAATTGAAGATAAAGACCTCGATTTAATTTGCATTGAAAACAAACT
Source organism: Myxine glutinosa (assembly GCF_964187855.1). Classification (NCBI taxonomy): domain Eukaryota; kingdom Metazoa; phylum Chordata; class Myxini; order Myxiniformes; family Myxinidae; genus Myxine; species Myxine glutinosa. The sequence goes on along the minus strand of NC_136262.1, from coordinate 126,306,294 downwards.
CAAAATATAAATGACAGCAAGAAGATTTTAAAAAACTACGATGAGGCTAGTAGCAGGAGAAAACAATGCCAGATGTTTGAAAACAACCCAAAAAGATTCTCCCGAGAACTAGTCAAATGGAAGCAGAATGGCTCCTGAAAACAGGAACTAGAACAACTCTGGAAAGGAACTTATTGAAAAGAACACAACAAGGAGGTGGAATGGATCCAAAACATGGAAGAGAAAAAGCAACATCTTGAGGAAACGCCCACAGTAACAATTGATGCTGTAAAGATAAGACAACAACTTGCAAAGATGGCTAACTTCAAAAGCCCTGGCCCAGATAGCATCCCAAACTTCTGGTTAAAGCAATTGGATGCTCTCAACGTTCACTACGTTCGAGCATTCAATTAACTTATCCAAGGGGATCAGGAAATGGATGAATGGCTCACAGAAGGTAACGTCTTCTTCATCCAAAAATCTGAAAAAACCCAACTACCTCACAAATATCAGCCAATAACATGTCTACAACAACATACAAACAATTAACAGGAGTCAGGAATCACCACATAAACAATGTCCCACCACCTAACACACCAAGGAGGCCTTGAGGCAGAATAGAAGGGATGCAAGAGAGGATGTTACAGAACAATAGACCACCTACTATTAAACAAGGCCAAAATTGAAAATTGCAATGCGAGCAGAACCAAATTGTCCACAGCACGGATAGACTATAAAAAGCTTTTGACAGTGTCCGATCCTGGTGTTGGCTTAGCGGTTAGGGTGCTGGCTTGGGATCCTAGGATCCTCGGTTCGAATCCCGGTCGATCGCTGAATTAACGCCAGGAGGGTTGACTCAGCCTGTCATCCTTCCGAGGTCGGCAAATTGAGTACCAGCTTGCTGGGATGAATGGTCACGGTGTGTATCCCGGCTTAGAATAGGTACACCGTATCCCTGCGCATCGTAAGAGGCGACTAAGGGTTGGTGTCAGGAAGGGCATCCGGCCATAAAAAAAAAAACATTGCCTCAAACAGGGAACCATGATTGTCATGGGGCCCGCAAGGCTAACCCCCGCTCTAGCGGGGAAAATGGCCTTAAAACGATCATTCATTCATATTCAGTGTCCGACATTCATGCATGATAAAGTGCATGCAAATTTACAAGATAAATCCCCAGTTAATCAAGCTGATTGAGAAAGCCATAGATCTATGGAATACTATACTAACACTGCAACACTCAGAAGGAAAGATTGAAATACTAGGAATGAAAATATGATGAGGGTTCTTCCAAGGAGACAGCCTTTCCACCCTCCTGTTTTGTTCTTGCTCTGGATCCACTAAATAACCTCATCAATAAACAAGTATCAGAATTACAGAAGGATACACCCAAACATCCAATAAAATAACTTCCAAATAAACAAGAAAGGAAATGCTCCAGATATGCATTGACAAGCCCCAGATATGGCCTTCCCATCGGAGTTATAAGCAACCAGAAATCACTCAAGCTTTTCGGGTCTCACTATCTGCCATAATCTTTCCTGGGAAAACCACATTTCAAATCTGGCCTCCAAAGCCAGTCGCCGACTGGGCATCCCCTGTCATGCGAAGTCCTTCCTTGGCACACCTGAGCTCCTCACCACATACAAGGCTTTCATCTGCAGCTCAATGGAATACTGCTCTACTCTCTGGGCCGGTGCTCCTGCCTCACACCTAGCTTGTCTTCACGCTGATGAAACCAAAGCTTTCAGAATCATTGGAATCTCCGGCGATGAAGCTGATTCTGAGGGCCTTTCTCTCTCTTACCGCAGGCAGGTTGGTGGTCTTTCTGTCTTCTACCGACTCCTCTCTGGCATGCTCCCCCAACTCTATCTGTGCTCTGTCCCCCAAATATTCCTTCAGGATGCACAAGATCTGCCAGCAACCCTCTTCTGGTGAAATTGCTAAAATCTAGGCTCTCTGCTCACCTTCACTCCTTCATTCCCCTTTACTCCTGCCTCTGGAACAAACTCCCTCACTCTCTTCAATCCCACTCCTCCCTCCAGGTCTTTAAAACAGCTGTTCACCACCATCTCTTATCTTCCCCCATCCAAAACATTGATCTTTTCTACCCCCGTTAATTCACCCCAGATACACTTTTTTGAAATACCGACTTCTTTCCTGGAAGTCCTAGCAGTGTCCATGTGTTTGAAACCTCTCCCACCCCCTTTCCCATGCCTCCTCCCCCAAAGCCCTCTCCCTCCCACAGATCTCCCGATGTCTCTGTTTTCTGCTGTTGTACTTGTGTGCTTCCCTCTTGTCTCCCGCTCCCTTTATTACTTGCAAAATCTAAGATTTTTAAAGTATATTGGTCGGTTGTGTTTGTGACTCTGTCTGTCTGTTTGTTTGTTTGTTTGTTTGTCACCGGCCTACAGGTCACAATTTTCAACCGATCTTCACCAAACTTCCCCAAATGGTAGAGTTGGTCAAAAGCCAGAAGCCTATTGTTTTGGGGTCAATAGGTCAAAGGTCAACATAGGCCAAAGGTCACCAAATTTGCTAAATTTCTAAAATCCCCAATTTTCATCCGATTGACTTGAAATTTGAAGACCACTTGCATATCTCGTCACTGAATTCATCCACCAAGTATTTTTGAGGTCAACATAGGCCAAATGGTCAACATAGGCCAAATTTCTAAAATCCTCAATTTTTATCCAATTGACTTGAAATTTGAAGAGGACTTGCATATCTGGTCACTGAATTCAACCACCAAGTATTCTTGAAGTCAACTTAGGCCAAAAGGTCAACATAGGCCAAATTTCTAAAATCCTCTATTTTCATCGAATTGACTTGAAAATTGAACAGCATTTGCACATTGAGTCACTAAATAGCGAAACTAACTATTTTTGAGGTCAAAAGGTCAAAGGTCAACTCAAGGTCAACCTTCCAAAATCATCATTTTTCATCTGAAAAATCGTCACTTTTCATCCTGTTGACCCGAGCTTTGATCAAGATTGTAAATTTTTATCTTCATGAAATGGACAATTTGCTGTATCAATGGTAAACCTTTGGGGGAGGGCGTATTTTGCAAGTATCGTGCTACGCATGATGTTTTCTTGTTGTATGTTTTGTGTGTCCGTTTTTTTTTTTTGTGATTGATGTTAGCTCTTACACGAGCCTAGATCTTGTATACAAAATATATGTTTTAGAACACCTCAATTTTTCCAGTTTTTATTGAAATTTAAGCAATTCAAGTCCAGTGAATAACCTGAAATGGTACAAAGGTAAGCAGGAAGACAGACAGACCATTATAACCCTTAAAAGTGTATGTCTTTCCTTTAGAGAAATTGCAAAGAAAGCCAAGGTGTCAGTGAGTACAGTTTCCTACACCATCAAAAGGCATGTGGAAACTGGAGGAAACTCTGACAGGAAGAGGTCTGGCAGACCCAAAGCCACAACAGAATCAGAAGACAAGTTTCTGAGAGTCAACAGCTTGCGTGATAGGTGGCTCACAGGACAACAGCTTCAAGCACAGCTTAACACTGGTCGAAGTAAGCAAGTCTCAGTTTCAACTGTGAAGAGAAGACTTCGAGCTGCAGGTTTGACAGGTCGAGTGGCAGTAAGAAAGCCATTGCTAAGATGGCAAAATAAGAAAAAGAGGCTTTCCTGGGCCATGAAGCACCACCAGTCGACTACTGAAGACTGGAAGAAGGTCTTATGGACCGATGAATCAAAATTTGAAATCTTTGGTTCATCACACAGGGTTTTTGTATGCCGTAGAGTAGGCGAAAGGATGGTTCCTCAGTGTGTGACACCAACTGCAAACATGGAGGACGAAGCGTGATGGTCTGGGGCTCTTTTGCTGGATCCAGAGTCAGCGACTTGCACAGAGTGACTGACACCCTGAACCAAAAAGGCTACCACAGCATTTTGCTGCACCATGCAATACCTTCTGGTATAGTATGCCTAGTTGGTCAGGGGTTCATCCTACAGCAAGATAATGACCCTAAACACACCTCCAGGCTATGTCAAAACTACCTTCGAGGAAAAGAACAAGACGGTAGGCTTCAAATCATGGATTGGCCAGCACAGTCTCCAGACTTAAACCCCATCGAGCTGGTTTGGGATGAACTGGACAGAAGGGTGAAAGCAAAGCAACCTACAAGTGCAACACATTTGGGGGAACTTCTGCAACAGTGTTGGGAAGAACTTCCCGAACAATATTTGATTTCCATTGTCGAAAGAATGCCACGGGTGTGTTCGGCGGTTATATCTGCAAAAGGTGGCTACTTTGCTGAGTCAAAATTTAAATTAAATTTTGTTAAACAAAATGATTCTATGATTTCTTTTTTATCTCCAATTGTTTCTTTGTTCTATGCTTCATTTCAGAGAACATTGAGACATTAAACTGCGTAAATTTCAATAAAAACTGGAAAAATTGAGGTGTTCTAAAACTTTTGACCGGTAGTGTGTATGTATGTATGTATGTATGTATATATATATATATATATATATATATATATATATATATATATATATATATATATATATATATATATATATATATATATATATATATATATATACATACATATATATTATATACATACATACATACATACATACATACATACATATATATATATATACATACATACATACATATATATATATATACATACATACATACATACATACATATATATATATATATTGTTGCGGATATGAGATTGGCCTCCATCCATATCCGCTTGTAAATATTCCCCTATTTCCCCAATACTTCCCAACTATCCCCAATCCCCCATTCCCTAGTCCCATTTTCTGTAAACAACACTCTGTAGACCCGACCTCCCCCTTTTTCCCCCATTAAATGTCGCATCCAGGTCCACCGCATCTCACGTAGACAACTATAGGACATCTTGCTAGTTATTCTTAGTCTATGTCAGTTAAGGACTCGTTTCCATTAATTCTGACTCTTCGTTGCACCAGAATGTGATTGTATGGCACCGTTAGAAAGTTTAGGACCTCCCAATACCTCCCCGCAGCTCTTCCTCATGGTACAACAACAACAACAACAACAAGAGCGGCGGCGGCGCGGGGAGTGTGCGTCCTCACTCCGGCTTGGTTAGCCGCCATTGAACATGTGCTCCGACGGGGTTACCACGCAGGGGCTCGCTGTCAGCTCCTCGTCAAGGGCGGAGCCCGGTAACCCCCCCCACACCCAATAGAAGCGGCGGACCGATTCCATCTGGGGCGGAGCTAACGAGCCGAGGGCGTGTCACTCCCCGCTGAGCATGCGCAGAAAGAGGGAGGTGACGTCAGATGCGCCCACACCACGGAGAGAGAAGACGCCACCTCCAAGCGCTGAATACCTCCCCGCATCTCTGGACCGGACCGCGTTTGATTCTGCCCCTGAGCCAAGGTGCACCTTGTGCTATCGACTGCCTGCCCTTCCTTGCCATCAATCCCTGTGTAAGTCAGTCTTGTCCCGTTTGTCTGTGGTCTGTCGGGGATAGATAAGACTGTGTCTAAGTGCCCATCTTTTCTGTGCTTTACCTCTTACCGTGTAATCTACCCGTTTCTGCATCACCAATTATATCCTCCTCCGGAGGTCTTGAGAACTGTACCCCTTGTGTCGTTGCATTTATCCCAGCCGTTGTGTCCTTTCCTTCATTGATTTAGCATAGCGCGATTCGGCCAACGTTCGAGAGTAATCGGGTAAACTGTGCGAACACGGCGGCCATTCCGCTCGGTCAAGCAACATCTAAGTCGTGTCCGTAACAATTGGTGTCGGGAAGTGGGATTGGACCCGAAGCGCGCTTCACGCGCTCGAAATTATTAACGGCGAAATTTGATTTTGTTTTACAAAAATAAAAACCCGAATTTTGAAAGTCGCGCTATGGCAGATCAAGACGGCTGGGTTCCGGTAGAGGAGAGTGAGGCAGGTTCGATCCAGGACCAAATTGAGGGACAAGAGGAGAGCGAAGCAGTGAGGGTGGCAGGTTCGCAAAATAGCGTCGTCGCGCACGAGGTTACGGGCGCGCAAAATGGCGCCTCGCACATGGCCACGGCGACCGCGCCCGCGACCGTAGTAGCGCCACCGGTGGATTTGAACCTTTTTTTAATGCAAATGAAGGCCCTTATGGACAAGAATAATGAAGAAATGGAAAACAGAATGATGGGGGCCCTTATGGGACAAATGGGAGACCAAATTGGAGGTTTGAAAAACAGTATGGGGGCAATGAGGGACGAATTGGGGGGCCAAATGGGGGTAATGAGGGACGAAGCGAGGGGTACCGGTGAGGGATTAGACAAGAAATTAGAGGGGTTAGACAATGGGATAGAAGGGGTGAAACATGGGTTAATGGGGGTGGAAAATAGAATGGCTGCCCAGGAGAATCAGATAGAGGGAGTGAAAAATGGGTTAGAGGGGTTAGAAAACAGTATGGAAGGCAAATTGAGGGACATGAGGGACCAAGCGGAAAGGGAAGTTAAAAAAATGGGGCAGCAGATAGAGGGGGTCAGAATGGGGGTAGAAACTAAATTGGATGCTCACAGGGAGGAAATGGAGCAGATGAGGGTGGCATCTGGGCAGGAGATGCAAGTGATGGGAGAAGAGATCAGAAGAGGTGTGAGTGAGGAGGTCGGAGGAGTGCGCGAGGAGGTGAGGCACTGTAAGGAGCGCATGGAGAAGGAGGTGAGAAAGGGGACTGTAAAATTGCAAGGTGGTATAGAGGAGTTGACGCTGGGAGTAGAACAACTGACAGTGGGACAAAAGGAGTTGGGGGACCAGGTAAAGAAGAACACAGCGGTAATAGAGGGGTTAAAATCGACACAGAAGGAGATGAAAAAGGACGTAGGGGTAATTAAAAAAGAGTGTCAGACGGTACACGAGGACCTGACGAGGAAAATGAACAAGGTGGTAGAGGTGATGGAGGTTAAAGAGCGGGAGGTGCGGGAGCACATAGAAAAAAATAAAGTGGAGTTAGAGGAAGAACTTAAAGGGGCGCACGAGGAGATGAAGGAGGTGAAGCAGAAATTAGAAGAAGTGGAAGAAGGGGTGAGCGAAATTAAGAAGCGACGGAGAGAGGATAAGAAAGAGATAAAGGAGGAAGTAAAAGAATTGGTCCAAAGTCTGTGTTCGGATCGTGATGATGTGCTCATTAACCGGATGAGGGATTCGCAGGTGATGGAGGAGAAGCGAAGAGAAAGAGGACCCGGTGTAAGTGGTGACCAATATGGTCGTGCGTATGATGCGCCAGGGGATTTAATAAGCTTGGGGGTCGAGATGGACCCGGGTGTTCGTGAGAGGCCGCTGGTGAAGTGTGCGACAGGTCTGGTGTGCGAAAAAGGAGGTGTGCGAGAAAGTCCGACTCTGGGGTGTGTGAGGAAAAAGTGCGTGCCAAGGAGTGAGGGTGCTGTCGAGAGTGAGTCGGTCGTAGCGCGTGTGCGAGGGAGCACATGGAAGCGCGTAGTGAGGAGTGTTACGGAGGGTGTAAAGGGAGAATGCACGCCTGTGGTGAGTGTTACAGAGGATGTAACGGGAGAGGGTGTGCGAGAAAGATGTGTGACGGACAGGTGCATGAGGAAAGAGTGCGCTGTCGAGAGTAAGGGTGAGTGCGCTGTCAAGCGTGGAGGTGAGAGTAGTAAGAGTGACACGGAGCGTGAGTTGGTTGTGACAGGTGAGAAAGGAAGCACACCTGGAATGGTAGAGCGTGTGTGGGAATGCACACTTGAGTTGGTCGTGAGGCACGTGGTTGGGTGTGCGAGTAAGAGCACACCTGTGATTGTCACAGAGGAGGTGACCGAGGAAGGGGCGCGAAGAGGTGTGTTGGTGAGGTGTGCGAGCGACGAATGTGTGCCAAGGTGTTCGGTGGTCAGGTGTGTGACCAAGTCGGTGAGCGGAATGAGTGTACCTGGGTGTGTTAGAGAAGGTACGACGAGGAGCATGGAAACGGCTGGATGTATGAGCAAGAAAGGGGTAGCGTATGCATGTAAGCATGCAGGTGAAGCATCGACGGTAACCGGGTTAGAGGTTAGAACGACTTATAGCCGAATCGGGCCCTCGGTGCGTGCCGGGCTTCGCGTGCCGCGAGAACCAGCGGGGATCCGAGCCACGGCGGGTTCGAAAGGACCGCCGTGCGCGATCCACGCTGGGCCTCGCTTTGAACGGCCGCGTCCGTGCTCCACTAGGCGGAGCGGGCAGCCCGATAGGAAGAGTCGTCATGGCGACCTCTTTCTATTGAGACGTGCCGGCAGGTCGAGATCGGGACATTGGATGGCTCCACGCCGAGGTGGTGCGTGGGATCTCGGCCCGGGTAAGCCCCCGTCCCTGCCACGAATGCGGGACGTATCCAGCCGCTGGCACAAAACAACCCGTATTCATTGCTCGGCTGTACGAAGCCGGGCTGTAGACGTGAATTGGCGCACCGAGAGGATGTAATAAGTAGACTGTAATGACGAGGATAGTGTTTTGGCCCCGAAATTAGAAAAACAAAATTTGATGATTGGCAAAGGATTGGCAGTAATGATTGGCAGATGATGGGTATTGATTGGCAAATTTTTGATTTGTTGAAATTTGATGTGCAAAATTGGTAGTGGGAGATGCCCGATGTGGTGGGATGGCAACTCTGTCATCCCTCACAGAAGGGGGCAAATGCGCAATAGTTTATGGGGTGTATGGCAGTGAAAACCGAGCCAGGGAGGGCTTGGTTATATTGAGAGGGATCTAGCGAAGATGACATTAGGTGACGTTAAGGTTAGATAGTGACTGATACCTGTAGTGGGGACGCAGGTAGTTTAGTGTGGATGATAATGACGAGGGAGCGCAATAGTTAAAGGGACGACTGGGAAGCGCAAGTTTCAGAGGGGAGTAGTTAGATGAGATGATGCTGTGTGAGAACTGGACAGGTGTGTGGAGCAGTGTATGAGTAGTGAGTGTTGTGGATCAGCGCGAATGCGCTTAGGGGAGAGAAGGGTGCAGGCGGCACCAAGTATGAGAGCACAGGTGTGCAAGTACAGGTGTGTGGAATATATGGAGCAGAGAATGAGTGGTGTGGAGAGAGTTGGAGTAAGTGGTACGGAGTGGTGTGCATGGTGCGAAGGTGTGGATGGGGAAAGAGTGGACCCCTTTCACGAGTACCCGGGGCGGGTAGTGTAAGTGTTAGGTAGAGGGTATAGGTAAATTGTGGTTGGATATTGGCATCTGTGGTGCGGTTGCAGAATGGTATTGTGGATGGGTGCATTAGTGTTGTGGAAATGGCTGGGCGTGTAGCCTGTTAGTGTGTGTAGTTGGTTTGGGCACTCCACCACTGTGAGGATGTCGGCCAGGTGAGGCCGCAGGTGGGCTCTGGGAGCCGGTAGTTGTGGATGGGGCCCGAGGATCCGGAGGACGGACCCGGGTAGCCCAGTGCCAGAGGGCACCAAGGGGTGACAGAGCCAGGAGAGGGCCTTCCCCAGTTAGTTAGGTTAGGGTGAGGAGCTAGGTAAGCTCGGGTGGCAACTGCAGTGGTGGAGGTGTGCAGGTGGGTAGACCTGCTGGGAGAGCTACACGTCACAGCCCAGAAATTGTGCGAGAGCACCGAGTGTTGAATCGGGGGAGTGAGACCCCAAATTGAGAAGCACCACAGTTTGGTCAATGGGAATTGGTTTTTAGAACCCATAGTGTAAGTTGGCCAATGGATTGGCAGGGAAAGACCCTGGGTAATGTAAAGTTGTTAAAGTCATTTAGGAAATAGTTAGGATTGATGAACCTGTCGCACCATACGCAGCCACTTACCTGTGGTGATGATGACTCCACACCTGTGTTTCCTTTGTTCTGTGTTGCAGGAAATGAGAATTGCTGTTGGATTTGTGAGACGCATCACGACGTGGATAAGACATTGGGGTGATTCCATCTCTCCCTCCTTAGGAGGGACTGATGATGAATTGGTGATGGCAAATTTTGATGTTGAGTTGGAGATGGCAAATTTGATTGGTTAGGAGGGAGAGAAGACGAATTTGGTTCATGGGAGGAACGGGGAAGACAGTAGGGACGTTTGTTAATGTGTAAAGTAGATGTTTATGGGTAGTGTTGTGTTTTGTGGATACAGTAAGGGGTAAGGGAGGGGCAATGTAGGTTACCTGGTGGGGGGGGGGGGCGTACGGTAGGAACGTACCTGTCTCACCTGGTTCCCATGTGCCCCCAGTGTGCATTACCTTACATTGCATGCACTTTTGCGCCCTTACCACCTTACTCACTTGTCTTCTTTTTGTCTCCCACCTCCGAGGATCTGGCTTTGGGGCAGAGAGAGAGGAGAGAGAGGTGCTGGCTCTGCAGTTGTGGGCCTGTACTTTCGCTGCTTGCTGCCTGGATCGATACACCATATGGACCGCAATTTTTGTGGCCGCCCACAATGGACCGCAGTTCTTTTGTGGGCAAGCACCACCCGTTGATGGACCTCTGGGTCAACGTGGCACCTATGCCATACAGGTGCACCACTTATAGTTGGCCCCCCTGACGGCCACAATTTAGAAATGGACGCGGTTGGCGCCTTTCTTTATTTATAAGGAAGCCAGAAGGCCAAGTGCTCCATGAAGGCAAGACCAGCGGCAGAACATCGGCCGGCTGCGACACCACCGGTGACGATGAACACTTTATTGGTGCACCGGATGGTGCTGACTGTGTGTAGGGGGTGGTGCTTTTGGTGCTTGGATGGGGTGCTCTGCACATTATTAAAGGCCGTAAGGCCACAGAGCACTCGTGGGTTGGTGTATCGATGCTGGCATGCGTGCTCTCTCTCTATGCATAACATCTGCATGTGTTCCTCAAAGAACAGGTCCTGGATCGTAGTGTAAATATCAGTCTTGTGTAAATAATGCTCCCTACCGGCTGTATGTTTAGTTTGAGGATTCTTTCCGCGATTCGGTTATCCTGTGGGTGTGTTTCTGTGAGGAGAAGGGTGCAACGTCGCAGGGGGACATATTTACTCATTTGTGAACATCTGTAAAACTGTCGCACTCAGGGTTGAGTTAATAGTAGAGGGAACTACATCTGAGTGCCACACTAAAGTAAGTAAAAATTTATCGGGTCGGGACGCCCCGAGGTAGAGAAGGGTGCAATGTTGCGGATATGAGATTGGCCTCCATCCATATCCGCTTGTAAATATTCCCCTATTTCCCCAATACTTCCCAACTATCCCCAATCCCCCATTCCCTAGTCCCATTTTCTGTAAACAACACTCTGTAGACCCGACCTCCCCCTTTTTCCCCCATTAAATGTCGCATCCAGGTCCACCGCATCTCACGTAGACAACTATAGGACATCTTGCTAGTTATTCTTAGTCTATGTCAGTTAAGGACTCGTTTCCATTAATTCTGACTCTTCGTTGCACCAGAATGTGATTGTATGGCACCGTTAGAAAGTTTAGGACCTCCCAATACCTCCCCGCAGCTCTTCCTCATGGTACAACAACAACAACAACAACAGCGGCGGCGGCGCGGGGAGTGTGCGTCCTCACTCCGGCTTGGTTAGCCGCCATTGAACATGTGCTCCGACGGGGTTACCACGCAGGGGCTCGCTGTCAGCTCCTCGTCAAGGGCGGAGCCCGGTAACCCCCCCGCACCCAATAGAAGCGGCGGACCGATTCCATCTGGGGCGGAGCTAACGAGCCGAGGGCGTGTCACTCCCCGCTGAGAATGCGCAGAAAGAGGGAGGTGACGTCAGATGCGCCCACACCACGGAGAGAGAAGACGCCACCTCCAAGCGCTGAATACCTCCCCGCATCTCTGGACCGGACCGCGTTTGATTCTGCCCCTGAGCCAAGGTGGACCTTGTGCTATCGACTGCCTGCCCTTCCTTGCCATCAATCCCTGTGTAAGTCAGTCTTGTCCCGTTTGTCTGTGGTCTGTCGGGGATAGATAAGACTGTGTCTAGGTGCCCATCTTTTCTGTGCTTTACCTCTTACCGTGTAATCTACCCGTTTCTGCATCACCAATTATATCCTCCTCCGGAGGTCTTGAGAACTGTACCCCTTGTGTCGTTGCATTTATCCCAGCCGTTGTGTCCTTTCCTTCATTGATTTAGCATAGCGCGATTCGGCCAACGTTCGAGTGTAATCGGGTAAACTGTGCGAACACGGCGGCCATTCCGCTCGGTCAAGCAACATCTAAGTCGTGTCCGTAACAATATATACATACATACATACATACATATATATATATATATAAAACCTTCCCACATTGGGCAATGTCCAGCAATATAAACCACTGTAGCGGTCCAATGAAAGTGATGGATGAACCTACAGGTACTTTGTGTTCCATCATAATACTCACATACGGTGAATGGTGTTGGAGAATAAGTGGTAATGCTGTGCCAGTTTATCACCGACGAATGGTATAAAATAATATGGGTATAAAACATAACATGACGGGTATAAACATGACACATATAAACATGATATAAACATGACATGGGTATAAAAAGGTGAGGTGTGTTTACACATTGACAACACAGTATTTAGTGTTTTTAACTTACTGTATTGCATAATACAATTGTTTTTTTAAAGTCGGACCACATTCTGTGTGTACATTTCACGTCGAATATGGAATGTTGTCAAAGACTCAATGTTACAATTTCACATACAGTACATGTATTTCATTCAAAATGAGCAGCGTGTTGCATCTACAGTTTACCGCTGTTGTAAAGTTCATCGAGATAGAGGGACAGGAATTCCATTCCAAACTCCTCTCTATCCATGATGTCTTCATCTTCTCGAAGAGGAAGCTCAACTTGAGGCTCAAGTGGATTGTCTGTGAGGTTTACAAACCTGGGAAGACGAAAAATTATGGGTAATCAGATGTTGTTTCGTATATGGTATTTGTTTCATATTCTGGTGTTATTCTGCAAAGCAGTTTCTTCGGCAAGGGTTATGCTGGGTGGTTTGCCTTTGCCTTCCCAGTCGTGGTTAGGGCATGAATTTTGAATTTGTTCATGGTGCCGGTGATAGCTCGCCTACTCTTTGTGAACGACACAGTGGGATCTTTAACGTCCATCAACTAATGTTGACAGACGGGCAACCCAGTTTAACATCCATCTGATGGATGGCACACACATTCATGAATCACCCTGACTGTGAAATACCGGGATGACAGTTTATAACTGAGTCAGGTTAAACTTCCAAAATCCAGCTGACTGCACACCTCAACTCTTTTATTCCTCGCTTCTCACATCTATGGACTGGCAGGATGGCATAAACCCTAGGGGTATGCACACCCACCTGTAAGCTGTTTCACCTGGGTTCGAATCCTGAGCCAGCTATAAATTGTCATCCTGGTGTTTTACAGGCAGGGTGCTTCATCAATGTGTGTGCCATCGATCGGATGGACGTTAAACTGTGTAGTCCGTCTGCCAACATTAGTTGGTGAATGTTAAAGATCCCACTTTGTCCTTCGCGAAGAGGAGGCGAGCTTTCACCAGCATAGTGAGCAAGTTCCAAATTCCTGCCCTAACTACTGCTGGGAAGGCAACGGCAAACGGCACCTAGTGCATTCCTTGCCAATAAACTGCTTCGGCAGCACCAACACCTGGTGACAGAGTACATCAGATCAGATCAGAGAGATCTTCCATCTGAAGAACCACCTTCCAGAGGCTGTTTTATCTCACTCTTCTCTCCAGGGCTTCAAGCAGATAGTGCACCACCACCCCATGTCATCCCACATCCTGATCCATGATATTTACCAACCCATTAATCCAACCCTTACTCACTGATTTCAGTCTCTCTGCGTCTCTCTCTCTCCGTCTCTCTCTCCGTCTCTCTCTCTCCGTCTCTCTCTCTCCTTCTCTCTCTCTCTGTCTCTCTCTCTCCATCTCTCTCTCTCCGTCTCTCTCTCTCCGTCTCTCTCTCTCTCCATCTCTCTCTCTCTCTCTCCGTCTCTCTCTCTCTCTCGCCGTCTCTCTCTCTCTCTCTCCGTCTCTCTCTCTCTCCGTCTCTCTCTCTCTCTCTCCGTCTCTCTCTCTCTCCGTCTCTCTCTCTCTCTCCGTCTCTCTCTCTCCGTCTCTCTCTCTCCGTCTCTCTCTCTCTCTCTGCGTCTCTCTCTCCGTCTCTCTCTCCGCGTCTCTCTCTCTCCGTCTCTCTCTCTCCGTCTCTCTCTCTCCGTCTCTCTCTCTCCGTCTCTCTCTCTCTCTGCGTCTCTCTCTCTCCGTCTCTCTCTCTCTCTGCGTCTCTCTCTCTCTGCGTCTCTCTCTCTCTCAGCGTCTCTCTCTCAGCGTCTCTCTCTCAGCGTCTCTCTCTCTCTCTCTCTCTCTCTCTCTCCGTCTCTCTCCGTCTCTCCGTCTCCGTGGAATGGTTTTATACTTTTATAATAAAAAGATACAAAAGTCTCTCTCCGTCTCTCTCTCTCTCTCTCCGTCTCTCTCTCTCCGTCTCTCTCTCTCCGTCTCTCTCTCTGCATCTCTCTCTCTGCGTCTCTCTCTCTCAGCATCTCTCTCTCTCAGCGTCTCTCTCTCTCAGCGTCTCTCTCTCTCTCTCGCGCCCCCTGCTGGTCGTTGGTGAGTCGTGCGTGGGTGTGACAATCATGGCTGCTGTGTGTGAGGAGCTGTGAGTACTGTGTTGTGTTGTTTGCCTTTCCCATCCCCCATTTCACTCCCTCTGTGTCCTTGTACGTGCTTGTGAAGTTTTCCCCGTGTTTTTCCTTCTTTGTTGAGACAAGAGAGAGAAAGAGAGCGCGCACGGTGAGTTTGGTGCGAGTCCTAAAGAACCTTGTGTTCTTCAGGCCTGTGCTCTGTTTGCCGTGTTCTTCATCATCGTCGTTTATCGGCTCCCTTATTCTATTTCTTTTCATTTTACCTTCGCCTGCAGGTTTTGCGCGCGACAGGTTCTCTTTTATTTCGAAACCGTTTCTTTAGTTTCATTTATTTTTAGCTATGGCGAACGTTCGTTTGCACAATAGCAGGTATGAGTCATTGACTCGCAAACACGGGCTTATTGCTTGCCCGCCTGACGGAGTGAGCGTCGAGGACGTGGTAACCAGTATTGGTAACATTGTCGGCCTGGATAATGTCCTCGCTGCCTCCAGGATGAACCACAGAATTGTGGTTTTTGTATCAAAGGAACACCTCGTTAATGAGGTGGTGGAACACGGTTTGTCCTTATCCCAGGGCATTTATTTAAGTGTTAGTCCGATGGACACACCGGCGGTCCGAATCATTTTGTCGAACTTACCGCCGTTTATAAAGAGCGAGCACATTGTCTCTTCGCTTAATCGTTTCGGCACCGTCGTGTCCCGGATATCGATGATCCCCCTGCGACTTCGAGCAGACGCCTCGCTCCGACACGTCATGACCTTCCGGCGTCATTGTTATATTATCCTCAAAGACAACGGTCAGACGCTTAATGCGACCATGACGCTGTCGCTCAATGGTCATAACTATCAAATATATGTGTCGACCGAAACGACGACCTGTTTCATTTGCGGGCAACACGGACATGTTAAAGGTGCCTGCACGAAGGTAACTGTCCCCGTGAGAACAACCGAGCAGGCAGAACCTGGTAATGCTGTGGACGATCAGCCGTCCACATCGGCGGCAGCAGCGAGAGATACCTGTACGAAGGTAACTGTCCCCGTGGGCACGCCTAAACAGGCGGCACCTGGTAATGCTGTGGACAATCAGCCGTCGACATCGACAGCAGCAGTGAGGGATTCCTCCGTGAATGATGAAGGTTTCACTGTTGTTACTGCTCGGAAGAAGCACAAACGGCCGAACGTTAATGACGAAGCAGCAACGAGGGATTCAAAAAAGATTGTGTTGACTGGAAGCGACAATGGACCCCTCACTGAGGTGGCTCCTTGTGTTACCGGCATAGCCTTACACAATAGATTTGCATCTTTAACTCCTGATGATGATAAAGAATTAATGAATCAGAGTGAAAGAGCTGCTTGTGATGACAATAATGGACCTACAGAGCCCATTTTAGCCTCCGCCTCTGCGGGGCGTGAGGAACCTGAGGAGGTCGTGCCTCAGAATGGCCTGGGCTGTGCGGACATGGAATGCACAGTTTCTGTCTGTGCGGGGCATGAGGCACCTGAAGAGGTCGTGCCTCAGAATGCCCCGGGCTGTGCTGACATAGAATGTACAGTCTCTGTCTGTGCGGGGCGTGAGGCACCTGAGGAGGTCGTGCCTCAGAATGTCCAGGGCTGTGCGGAATGTACAGTTTCTGTCCGTGCGGGGCGTGAGGCACCTGAGGAGGTCGTGCCTCAGAATGTCCCGGGCTGCGCAGACATGGAATGCGCAGTTTCTGTATCAGCTGGGCATGACGCACCTGAGGAGGTTGTGCCTCAGGATGTCCCAGGCTGTGCCCTCAAGACATATACAAGTTCTGTCGTTGAAACACCTCATATAATTCCGGAGCGTGGCATGACCATAGCGGGTCATGAAGAGGTGAATCTCGCAACACCTGTTGCATCATTGTCTGATTTGCAGACGTGTCCAAAACCTGCAGACATTCAGGGGATGGCACACACAGCATCTGCTGCACCGGCACCTGCTTTATCGTTGGAGGGTGAGACTCACGCTGATCAATTGGACTATGACTCCGATGGAGCCTCATCCCTCACGTCTGGCATCAGCATCGAGGCTTGGAACGAAGTGTTGTTGTCTCATGGGCCGGAGGGTGACCCGGGCATCACACCTGCAGAAATTCTAAAATTCCTGAAAGACACTTTTCGGAAGAGGCGAGTAAAGGTGAAAGATTTCTTTCCAGACCTAAAAATCTTCATAACATCCGCGAAATATCTCGTCCTGAAGTCCAGCCAGTTCGGAGTTGGGGAACGAGAAGTATTCCGCCTCAAGAAGTACATCGTCAAAGCGAAGGAAGAGCTACAAGTAGACCAACCTTCCGCTATATAACCCCTTCCCCTTCTTCTTCACATGACCTTTTCTGTAGCTACCTTGAATATCAATGGGGGGCGGTCCCCATTGCGCAAGACCCAGGTGAAATTACCCACTGAGGAAAAGCATATTGATGTCATGCTTTTACAGGAGACGAGATGCAGTCCTTCGTGCGAAAGCCAATGGCGAAGGTTGATGAACGGCCAATGGTTTTTCAGTAGCTTGGCTTGCCCTAGAGCCGGGGTAGCTATATTCTTCTCATCTTCTTTTTTCCTCCAAACTGACATTGTTTTTGAAGACATAATTAAGGGGTATCTAATTTCTGTGTCTTTCACCTTCAATGGTTACAGGCACACACTTTTTAATGTCTACTCACCCAGTGACAGCACTGACAGGGTCACCTTCTTCACACAGTTAGAAACATCACTCACTCATGCAGATTTTAATAATCTTGTTTGCTTGAGTGGGGATTTTAATTGTACTCTAGACTCTGCCATGGACCGGAACGGTAAAGAACCTCATCTAGCTAGTACCATCCCACTGGCAAGGGTTTTATCTAAATTCTCTTTCGTTGATGCGTGGAGACTTCACAACCCCCTCATACGCCAGTATACATGGTGTCGCTGTCTTGACGGTCGGCTTTCCTTCGCTCGGCTAGATCGTGTTTACATAAATAGTAACTTTCTTAACATGATGGGCAATGTGCAAATTTTACCAATCGGTTTCTCCGATCATCACATGGTCACCTTTTCTCTTCTCTCTCCGATACGGAACTATGGAGCTGCACATTGGATTTTTAATGTGGACCTTTTAGAGGATCAAGCTTTCCTTAAAGCCTTCCGGGTTTTCTGGGGTACACTGCTTTTGCGGAAACCTTCTTTTTCTTCCCTCAATCAATGGTGGGATAATGCCAAGGTGCAAATTAAAACCTTTTGTCAGCAGTATAGATTCTTTTGTACAAAAGATGAGTCTCTCTTTAAAAGTGTTATTGAAAAAGAAATTTTAGCTTTTTGCAAAGCCATCTGTCACCTTCCAACACAATGGAAACGAATCTTTCATTGGCCAAAAAAGAAAGCTATTCTCAACAGGCTATGTGTAAAACAAGCGAGAGGTGCCATGGTTCGTCTCCGTGTGGAGAATTTGCGTCATCTGGACGTGCCTTCTAGTTTCTTCTTTCGACTTGAACACACTTCAAAGGGTAGCGAGCAGCTCACCTTGTTACGGACTGTGCAGGGCAATATGATAAAGGATCACAAGGGCATTAGAACCCTGGTTAAAGATTACTTCTCTGATCTGTATTGTAGGAAAGACATTGATGACGAAATGGTGCATTCTTTAACCGCGTCCTTGCCCACCTTGTCAGCTACTGCACGTCAAGAGCTGGACAGAAAGATAACTATGGAGGAACTGTTTGTTGCACTACAAGCCTTGCCGAATGGAAAAGCCTCTGGCTTGGATGGACTCCCCGTAGAGTTCTACAAAGCTTTCTGGGATCTCTTTGGGACGGAACTGTTGGAAATATTTTCTGACAGTTTGCGACTCAACCAACTGCCACTCAGCTGCCGTAGAGCGGTGCTTGCCCTAATACCCAAGAAGGGAGATCTGCATCGGGTGGAAAATTGGCGTCCGATATCCTTGCTATGCGTGGATTATAAAATCTTTTCCAAGGCTCTCACCAACCGGCTCAGAGTCGTGATTGGGGAGATCATACACCCAGATCAATCTTACTGTGTCCCTAAAAGGTCAATTCACGACAGTATCTTTATTGTACGTGACATGATTGATATCTGCTCTCTCGAACAAAGAAATGTTGGTCTGGTGTTCCTCGATCAAGAAAAGGCCTTCGATGCCATCGATCACTTTTATCTTTTCTCTGTTTTACAGGGGTTTGGTTTTGGTGAATTTTTTATCTCTCACATACAGCTACTGTATAATAACATTTTTAGTTTAGCAAAAGTTAACAACATTTTATGTCAGCCTTTCCCGGCTAGTAGAGGCATTCGTCAAGGTTGCCCTCTTTCCGGCCTCCTGTACTCCCTCGCGATTGAGCCTTTGCTCGTTCGTTTGCGCGCACGTCTTCCCGGTTTCGTTCCTCAACCAACTGCGAACCCGTTCAAGGTGATTGCTTATGCAGACGATCTTTGTGCAATCGTTCACTCGGATGAGGACGTTTTGGCCTTGGTCCAATGCGTCCATGAATTCAGTTTGGCAAGTTCGGCAAAAGTGAATTGGAAAAAGAGCAGAGCTCTCTACCTTGGTCCGCAAAATGGCGCCACTCCTCCGACTCTGCCGGAGCAACTCGAATGGGCATGGGATGGCGTTCTTTACCTTGGTGTCTTTCTTGGTACCGAAAACTTCATTTTGAGAAACTGGGAATCTCTCATAATGAAAACTGAGAGGCGGCTGCTAAAATGGAAGGGCTTACTCTGCCAACTCTCCTATCGGGGCCGAACCCTCATTATAAATAACCTTGCAGCATCGATGCTTTGGCACGTTTTTATGGCACTGCAGCCCCCGGATTTTATTCTTAAAAAACTGCAATCTATTTTTATTGACTTCTTTTGGGGGGGGAAGCACTGGCTCAAACCTGGTGTGTTAAACCTACCCGTTGCTGAAGGAGGACAGGGTCTGATTGCCATTACCAGTAAAGTTATGGCTTTTCGCCTCCTGTCGCTTCGTCGACTGCTGTACACAGACGTCCCGTGGAAGGCATTGGCTCACTGCCTGCTTCGGCAGGCAGGGAGACTCGGCTACGATCAGGAGCTGTTCCTTATTGGCAGCAAGAAAGTCGATATGGCATCAGTCCCCCTGTTCTACAGGAGTGTGCTGGAGGCATGGCAGGCGGTTACCGTTCGCCGTGATAACAGTAATTATTCTCTTGAAATGTTCTTAAACGAGCCAATTTTTTTAAACCCCATTTTTGAAGGGGTCTGCAGTGATCGTACTTTTATGCAAAAGTTTATTGATGCTGGATGCACCAAGGTTAAAGATTTTAGAACCCCTCCTCCTTACAAGTGGAAACCAGCTGCTGACGTCGCTGTTGCCACTGGAGTTAGGTCCATTCGGGTCATTGGGAGGATATTCTCTGTGATTCTGCGCTTTTTCAAGCAAACCAAGCTAAAATGGGCTCCACAGGTGGAAGCTGGCCCTCTCTCATCCCAACACCCCTTTCCAGAGCTTTTGCTTCTTTTTCAAGGTTTCACTTCCTTTAAGTTGATGGAAAAATCCTCTGTTTATGGCATGTGTGTCAAAACCCTTGTTTCTGATAGACCTGCAGAACCACAAGCGCACTGGAGGAGAATGCTCCAGACTACTCATTCTACTTCGATAAACTGGCTTGTTATGTACAAGGTACCCATTGCCAAACGCTCCGGAGACTTGCAGTGGCGATTGGCACATCACATTTTACCCTCAAACGTTTTGATACACCGAATGTGTCCACATGTCCTTGAAAAGTGCCCTTTTTGTGATGCCCAGGAAACTCTTTTTCATGCCTTTGTTGGATGCCCAAGATTGACACCACTTTTTACTGTTTTATCGCATGTCATTCAAGGGTTGGGGTTGGTTTTTACACACTGTGTTTTTATATTTGGTTTTAGTATTAAACCCAGATGTAGGCACGAATGTTTTTTAGCCAACTTTTTAATTTCTGAGGCAAAACTTGCTATATATGTGTCCAGGAAAAGGAAAATCCGGAACAGTGTTGTTCCAGTGGATGACGCTGTAGTCTTTCTTAGGTCATTGGTGTCGTCTCGGCTGAACCTGGAATTGTCTTTTGATAACTGTGGGGACTTCCAGAAACGATGGTGTGTTCGGCGTTCCTTGTGCAGTTTAACTGACGGAGTCCTTACATTAAACTTGTAATATAGCATTGCTCTCTTATTTGGTGTAATGTGAAATGCTTCGAAATGGTACCTTTTTATGACTGTATATATCAACTTTATTTGCTGTCTGTTTTGATTTGTAACCATGGTTTTCTTTTTCTCACTGTCTGTATTTGTAGAAATGCTCTCATGACCTGTAAATATTTTTTGTTTTACCTGTCTGCATTGGTGGAAAAGGTTTTTTCCTTCAAAAAAAGGAATGAAATCTCTCTGTCTCTCTCTCTCTCTCTCTCTCTCTCTCTCTCTCTCTCTCTCTCTCTCTCTCTCTCTCTCTCTCTCCCTTTCTCCCTCTCTCTCCCTCTCTCAATGTTTCGCTTAATTTAATTAAACGCTTAATTTTGCTCTTGATGTGGTCATAGCTCTTGCATGAGCATTTCCTTTGAAATTGTTTGTGGTTTTGTTTGTGTCTTCACCTTTGGTTTGTAAAATTTTTATACTTGCTGGTTTCCTTTAAATATCCTTTGCTCCTTTTGGTGAATTCATGATCCTTACGAAATGTTTTTTTTAAACTGGTTGCTTTGCTTACAACCGCTTTGTGGAATTGCTTGTATTTTTATAATAAAAGGGCACAAAAGTCTCTCTCCGTCTCTCTCTCTCCGTCTCTCTCTCTCCGTCTCTCTCTCTCCGTCTCTCTCTCTCCGTCTCTCTCTCTCCGTCTCTCTCTCTCCGTCTCTCTCTCTCCGTCTCTCTCTCTCTCCGTCTCTCTCTCTCCGTCTCTCTCTCTCTCCGTCTCTCTCTCTCCGTCTCTCTCTCTCCGTCTCTCTCTCTCCGTCTCTCTCTCTCCGTCTCTCTCTCCGTCTCTCTCTCCGTCTCTCTCTCTCTCTGTCTCTCTCTCTCTCCGTCTCTCTTTCTCTCCGTCTCTCTCTCTCTCTGCGTCTCTCTCTCCGTCTCTCTCTCTCCGTCTCTCTCTCTCCGTCTCTCTCTCTGCGTCTCTCTCTCTCCGTCTCTCTCTGTGTCTCTCTCTCTGCGTCTCTCTCTCTCTCTGCATCTCTCTCTCTCAGCGTCTCTCTCTCAGCGTCTCTCTCTCAGCGTCTCTCTCTCAGCGTCTCTCTCTCTCTCTCTCTCTCTCTCTCTCCGTCTCTCTCTCTCTCTCTCTCTCCGTCTCTCTCTCTCCGTCTCTCTCTCTGCATCTCTCTCTCAGCGTCTCTCTCTCTCAGCGTCTCTCTCTCTCTCTCTCCGTCTCTCTCTCTCCATCTCCCTCTCTCTCTCCGTCTCTCTCTCTCTGCGTCTCTCTCTCTCTCTCTCTCTGCGTCTCTCTCTCTGCGTCTCTCTCTCTGCGTCTCTCTCTCTGCGTCTCTCTCTCTGCGTCTCTCTCTCTGCGTCTCTCTCTCTGCGTCTCTCTCTCTCTGCGTCTCTCTCTCTGCGTCTCTCTCTCTGCGTCTCTCTCTCTGCGTCTCTCTCTCTGCGTCTCTCTCTCTCTGCGTCTCTCTCTCTGCGTCTCTCTCTCTGCGTCTCTCTCTCTGCGTCTCTCTCTCTGCGTCTCTCTCTCTGCGTCTCTCTCTCTGCGTCTCTCTCTCTCTCCGTCTCTCTCTCTGCGTCTCTCTCTCTGCGTCTCTCTCTCTGCGTCTCTCTCTCTGCGTCTCTCTCTCTGCGTCTCTCTCTCTGCGTCTCTCTCTCTGCGTCTCTCTCTCTGCGTCTCTCTCTCTCTGTCTCTCTCTCTGCGTCTCTCTCTCTCTGCGTCTCTCTCTCTGCGTCTCTCTCTCTCTGCGTCTCTCTCTCTCTGCATCTCTCTCTCTGCGTCTCTCTCTCTGCATCTCTCTCTCTCTCTCTGCGTCTCTCTCTCTCTCTCTGCGTCGCTCTCTCTCTGCGTCGCTCTCTCTCTGCGTCGCTCTCTCTCTGCGTCGCTCTCTCTCTGCGTCGCTCTCTCTCTGCGTCGCTCTCTCTCTGCGTCGCTCTCTCTCTGCGTCGCTCTCTCTCTGCGTCACTCTCTCTCTGCGTCACTCTCTCTCTGCGTCTCTCTCTCTCCGTCTCTCTCTCTCCGTCTCTCTCTCTCCGTCTCTCTCTCTCCGTCTCGCTCTCTCCGTCTCTCTCTCTCCGTCTCGCTCTCTCCGTCTCTCTCTCTCTCCGTCTCTCTCTCTCCATCTCTCTCTCTCCATCTCTCTCTCTCTCTCTCTCTCTCTCTCTCTCTCCGTCTCTCTCTCTCCGTCTCTCTCTCTCCGTCTCTCTCTCTGCATCTCTCTCTCTGCGTCTCTCTCTCTCAGCGTCTCTCTCTCTCAGCGTCTCTCTCTCTCTCTCTCCGTCTCTCTCTCTCCGTCTCTCTCTCTCCGTCTCTCTCTCTCCGTCTCTCTCTCTCTCTCCGTCTCTCTCTCTCTCTCCGTCTCTCTCTCTCTCCGTCTCTCTCTCTGCGTCTCTCTCTCTGCGTCTCTCTCTCTGCGTCTCTCTCTCTCAGCGTCTCTCTCTCTCAGCGTCTCTCTCTCTCAGCGTCTCTCTCTCTCAGCGTCTCTCTCTCTCTCAGCGTCTCTCTCTCTCTCTCTCTCTCCGTCTCTCCCTCTCCATCTCTCTCTCTCTCTCCGTCTCTCTCTCTCTGTCTCTCTCTCTCCCTCTCCGTCTCTCTCTCTCCGTCTCTCTCTCTCTCCGTCTCTCTCTCTCCGTCTCTCTCTCTCCGTCTCTCTCTCACTCTCTCTCTCTCTCCCACTCTCCCGTTCTCTCTCTCTCTCTCCCCCCCGTTCTCTCACCCTCACTCTCTCTCCCACTCTCTCACCTTCCTGTTCATTTATCACCATGCCAGTTGTGCCCAATTGTTGTCTCGCTTGCTACCACATTTTCAATTTAACCTTGCTCTTCCATGAGCCCCGCTCTTGTAGGAAAGAAAAAGAAAATGCATTTAGAATACAGAAAAGAGACCTACATGAGGTTGGGGATGTGTCGAAGCGCATAGGGCAAGCTGGTGAGCCTATTGCTAGCTAGCACGAGTGTGCTGAGCTGAGGCAGGGTGCAGAGGGAAGAAGGAATTTCCACCAGTCTATTTCTCTGAAGCCACAGTGAATGGAGCTTTTGGAGCCTGGGAGAAGGAGAAAAATATATCAAACTAGAACGGCACTCAGTAGGGAGCATACCTCCACCTGGTTGGCCATATCACTCAATGGTGAAGAATCACTTTTAAAAAAAATGTATCATATCCGAATCATATTCAGATCTTCACCAAAATCGAATCGATTCTTCCTTGTCGCACACCCAACCTGTCCACCAAGTTTCGTCCAAATCCTTCCATAACTTTTGAGATATCCTGATACGTATCGTTTTTGGCCCCATCTCCCAATGGTGAATAATCACTTTTTAAAAATTCTAGCATCCGAATCCGGATCCGAATCCAAAATCTAATCATTTCATCCTTGTGAGATACGCTAGATATCTGCTAAATTTCGTCCGAATCCGTCCACAACGTTTTGAGATATTTTGTTCACAAACGGACAAACAAACAGACAGGGGTAAAAACAACCTCCATCCACCTTTGGTGGCAGAGGTAAAAAGTATTCTTAATCAGGATTTTGTTTCTTATTGTTGTACAATCATCTTGCAAATGCATGGTGCATCCTATAGGTCCCAGGGTGACTTTTGAAGCAGCACGTCATATGTGATAAAGCAATTTCACTAGGTAAAGTTGAAATTCTCTGTCAAGGGGCTAATCTCGCTTGATATTGAGAATTCCATTCCATTAGACCATTCTAAAGTTACTCCATTCAATGCCAACCCCAGTGGGTCCTCATCACGAAGCTCTAATGAGCGACGAATTTTAAAATAACCACAAAAGGCGTCAAACTCACTGTCCTATCTTGTCAGGCAGAGATTCCAACTGGTTGCTGCTCATATCCAACCACTCTAGGGCAGGCAAGTTGCAGATGGCAGGTGGGACGTCAGAGAACATGTTCACAGACATATCCAGATGGTAGAGTGAAGAAAGGTTGGACACCTGCAGACATCGAGTGGGGTGTATCAGGAAGGTGAGATCTGTACAGGCAGTTTGCACAGTCTCATGAGATAACAAAAGACCATCAAAATCCTGCCTTGAAAATAGTTTTCTCACACTTTGCTCACTGTGAAAGCCACATTGCAGGAGATTTTGTGTTTAATTATTTTAGCCTTCATATAATGCAGCTCTTCATACCTAGTCGACATAGTTTGGGGAATTGTTTACTGGAGAGAGGAGTGTTTGTAAAGACAGTCAACTGATTACAACGTTATAACAAGAAGGAGCAATCAGAGATTGCAGACCCTCACTAGGACGTGTTTGTATGGTGTATTTTGTGTGGTATTTATTATCTGCTGTTTGTGTGGTTTATTGAGGATGTCGATTTATGTTCAATCCAATATGGCTGTCAAAACACGCGACCAATGACGTCATCAATTTACTTCTCCCATACAATTTTAATGTAGATCATGCTCAAGAAATTTCAAACTGATCGGATCAAGCGTTTTACTTGTCTAATTATGATGACATCATCCAAAGACATCATCAGGAATATATGTTATCCCCATAGGCAGTGCTTAACAAGGAGCCATGTTTCAATTTTTTTCATGGAGCAGTTTCAGAGATATAGAGGTGTGAAGTTTTTCCAATATGGCACCCATACCACGTGACCTATGACGTCATAATTCTCACAAATTGTACAGGCCGAGGCGCTCCGACGGTGAAAATTTCGTGTCAATCGGATCAACAATTGCAGAGAAAAAAATTCATACCGATCAGATCAAGTGTACTTATCGAATTATGACGTCATAATAAAGGTACCGATGACAACATCATTAACATACCTTATTCCCCATGGGGAGTACTTGACAACGCACCATGTTTCAATTTTCTCCATGGAGTGGTTTCGGAGATATAGAGGTGCAAACTTTTTGGGGTTTTCCAAGATTGCGCCTGTACTAAGTGACCTATGACGTCATAATCATCATTAAAAAATATATAGGAGGAGGTGCTCCTATGGTGAAAATTTCTTGGCAATCAGACCAATAGTTGCAGAGAAAAGCATACTCACGTTCTGTGTGGACAAGCAAAAAGACAAACAAATGGACCCAAATGCAATACCCTTTGCCTCTTGGAAGGCAAATCCAACTGAAGGCAATCTCAGTTCCGTCCACCAAGCTCGGAACAAGTGTGTATCTACCCTCAGAAGTGCCAGGAAGCACTATCTCTCCACACTCAAGATTGAACTCTCAAACCTGTCTCCTTCCTCCAAATCCTGGTGGCGTCTGTTCAAATCCGTTTCTGGTGTTTGTTCCCCCTCCATCCCCTCCCTTACCTCAAATGGCGACACAGTTGACACCGCACGTGACAAAGCCGAATGCCTCAACTCTGTGTTTGCCTCAAAATCTTGTGTCCCAAACCCATCTCTCTCTGATCCCACCTTTCCCAGTCGAACCCAACTGCTCCTGGACTCTGTGTCCTTCTCTCCTGACAAGGTGGAGAAGTTTTTATCAAACCTCGACTCTGATTCTGCAACTGGACCAGATGGCATCAGCCCTCGGGTCCTAAAATCCTGCTCTGCCTCTCTATCTCACCCTCTCTCTGTTCTTTTCACCCTCTCTTTTTGCTCAACGTCATCTGCCAGCATCTTGGAAATCAGCAAAAATTACCGCTTCACACAAAAAAGGTGCAAAAACAGATCCTTGCAACGACAGACCAATCAGCCTGCTCCCAATTATCAGCAAAGTCATGGAATCCATCATTGCTTCGGATATCAAATCCTTCCTCTTCTCCAATGGCTTGATCTCTGATCATCAATTTGGTTTCAGACCAGGTCATTCTACTCTGGATATGTTGCTTTTGCTGTCTCAACAATGGATGGAGGTCCTCAATGCCAAACAGGAAATCAGAGCTGTCTCCCTTGACATATCATGTGCCTTCGATACGGTCTGGCACCCCGCTCTGCTCACCAAACTCTCCTACTATGGTATCCATGGAAATCTCCACTCATGGGTTGTGGACTTCCTCTCTGGTCGTAGGCAACGTGTGGCCCTGAATGGATTTCTCTCATCTCATTTTCTTGTTCTGGCTGGAGTTCCCCAAGGTAGTGCTCTGGGCCCTTTGCTATTTCGGGTCTTCATCAATGATCTCTCCGACTGTCTGGAAAATCCTCTCTATCTCTTTGCTGATGTCTCCACTATCTGCCGCTCCATCCCTCATCCCTCAGATAGGCAGTGTGCAGCCTCCTCACTCTCTGCAGACCTGGACAAAATCACAGACTGGTCAAACAAGTGGAACATGTCTTTCAATCCTGACAAATCTCACACTCTTACTATGTCTCTCCGAAAAGACCGAATGGAAAACCCTCCCATCTACTTTTTCAACAATCCTCTCCAAGAAGTTCTGTTGCTCAAGCTTTTGGGTCTCACTATCTGTCATGATCTTTCTTGGGAAAACCACATTTCCAAGCTGGCCTCCAAAGCCAGTCGCCGACTGGGCATCCTCTGTCATGCGAAGTCCTTCCTTGGCACACCTGAGCTCCTCACCACATACAAGGCTTTCATCCGCAGCTCAATGGAATACTGTTCCCCCCTCTGGGCCGGTACTCCAGCTTCTCACCTAGCTCGGCTTCACGCTGTTGAAACCAAAGCTTTCAGAATCATTGGAATCTCCTGCGATGAAGCTAACTCCGAGGGCCTTTCACTCACTCACCGCAGGCAGGTTGGTGGTCTTTCTGTCTTCTACCGACTCCTCTCCAGCCTTGCTCCTCCAGCTCTCTCTGTGCTCTGTCCCCCCAATATTCTTTCAGGTCGCACAAGATCTGCCAACAACCCTCTTTTTGTTAAACTGCCAAAATCTAGGCTCTCTGCTCACCTTCACTCTTTCATTCCCCTTTTCTCCCACCTCTGGAATAAACTCCCCCACTCCCTTCAACCCCACTCCTCCCTCCAGGTCTTTAAAACAGCTGTTCACCACCATCTCTTATCTTCCCCCATCCAAAACCTTCATCTTTTCTACCCCCGGTAATTCACCCCAGATACTTTTTTTTTGAAATTCCAACTTCTTTCCCGGACGTCCTTGCAGTGTTCTTATGTTTTATACCTCTCCCACCTCCCCCCAAGCCCTCCCCCTCACACAGTTCTCTCGATGTCCCTGCTCTCAAATGTTGTGTTTGTGTCCTTCCCCCTCTCTCCCCATCTTGCCTACCGCTCCCCTTATTTTGTGTTTTATGTGTGGGTTTGACTTTTTGTGTGATTAATGTTAGCTCTTTCACGAGCCTCGATCTGGTATGCAAAAATAACAAAAAATAAAATAAAATAAAAACCCTCTCCTCTGGCAAAGGTAACTGGAGAGTTCAAAGAACACCTTACTCCATGCAGTCTTAATAAAAGGAAGGGTCCTTTAAACTCTTGCTTTGTGTTTCCGAGCATAATCTATATTTCCTACAAGCCCCAATTTTGTCGAAATCTCTATATACCTCTCGATTTGTCTAAATCTCGGCACTGCTAGTGCGAGTGGAATACTTATTTGATTGGTTGAGATGGGGTAATATTTTGTCCAAGTACTGCTAATCTAGAGGTTTTTGTAAGTGCAAAGAAGTCGATTTATGCTCAACAGTGCTCAACAAATATATAATTCAATTGAAATGATTTTTTTTTTTAAAGTCTGTAAAAAAATATATATTTTTTTTTTTTCCGGAAGTTTACTGCTGTTGATGCATCGTCTATTACACCACCTTATTTAACACATTGCATTAGTTCTTCGTGCCTGTTGTTTGTGTGCTTTATGACATCCCTAAAAACAGTAAGTTTCCTGTCTGAAATGATATTCAATTTTGTTTGACTGCCAGGCAGGCAGGCAGAGTAAAGAAAAATACCTTACTATTCACTGTGCATGCATGCTCAGGATGGGATTCCGTACAATTTGCCAAATTCAGAGCTAAAGTACTGCTAAACACAAATTTGTCTTCCGATTCATGTCCCGATTCGTGTTCCACAGTGTTCCAAGTATCCAATTCAATTGAAATTTCTTTGTTTCTCTATTATAGACTGATGTCTATAGACAAACAGAAGAAGAGAACCAATTGCTTAAAGCTGCAAAGAAGGGGGGAGGTATTCCTACTAAAATATGCAATGCAGTGTCTGTCTGTCTGGCCATGGCAGAATTAAAAAAAAAATTCAGGTCAATTGGATGAAAATTGATTGATGATTTTAGGTGATGCTGACCTTTTACCTTTTGACAAATTAATTAATTTGGCTTTTTCAAATTCTCATAATAAAGCTTTGTTGAAAATTTTATGACAAAAGCTCAAAAGGTAAAAAAGTTACAGCACGGACACACACACACACACACACACACACACACACACACACACACACACACACACACACACACACACACACACACACACACACACACACACACGTGATTGCAAAACCCCGTCTCTCACTGTGCAGAGGACGGGCTAATAACAACACTAATGATAATAGAATAATATTAATGTTATTACAAAACAATATTAATACTAATATCCCCTTTCCCACAAGGGTTTTTCCTCCTTAGACACACCATGTTGACGTGAATAAATAGCTTATCGTGGTGTTTCACACCAACTAGAAGTAAAACATATTATAAACCACAAACATGTATGATTACCTTTTTAAACAGTCGCTACTGCTGTTTAACATTCAACTACAAGGGAGAAATCCCAACGTTTTTTGAGTACCCGAGCCAAGATCTACTGTAATCTACATATCCCAGAGAGGGTATAATAACATGACTCTTCCTTCCACTTCCATAGGGAGCAAGTGTACTACTAGTTGGACAAATACAGAGAGGTTGCACAAATAGAAGGATATAACTGGCGAGGGAAAGTAGGCAGGCAAAAGTATGTATGGCGGTGGGAAGAAGGGAGAGCTTGAATGTGCTTGTGTGAGACCAGTTGATTTTGTGATCAGTGGAATGTGTGCATCACTTACATTTCAAATTGAATGCCATAAAATACATTTCACAGTGCATAATAGGTAATGCCGTTGTGGAGGAGAAAGCTGCATTACTGATGTGTACAAATAACAGGGTATATTTTGCACCAGTGTAGTATAATTGTTCAGATGCCTGCTTGAGTCTGGGAGGTCAGTGGTTCGAACCCTGACCAGGTCATATCAAAAACCACCCAGTATAACCCTTGCCAAGAAACTGCTTCGCCAGCACTGACGCTCTGTAAATAGAGTATGGTACAGGTTTTTATTCGTTTGGCAAAGTTTTAATTCCCAGCATGTCTAGTTGTGACAGTCTGAATATCAATAGCTTGGCCAAACCTCAGTAAGGATGCCGAGTTCACCCCCAACCACAAATGTAAATATTCTCATGAATAACTTGGCTGTCAAAGAGACAGGACAATAACAAACAAACTAGAGCTGCACTCCACTCGATAGAGCACATACCTCCACCAGACCGAACAGGTTACCTTTTGTGCCCCACTCATAGGCCGGATCTGCATCCGGATAATAACCAAAATCGAATCGGTTTGTTCTTGCCACATACCCAACTCATCCACAAAGTTTTGTCATAATCGACCCATAACCTTTTGAGATATCGTTTTTGGCCCCATCTCTCAATGGTGAACAATCATTTTAAAAATATATAATTCCTCGTATCCGAAACAGGATCTTCATCAAAATCAAATAATTTCGTCCTTGTCACATACCCAAACTATCCACCAACTTTCGTCCCAATTTGTCTATAACATTTTGAGATATTGTGCTATATATCGTTTTTAGCTCTATCTGATCTTAATGGTGAATGATCACTTAAAAATTATAGTATCTGGATCCGCATCTAGATCATCACCAAAATCAAATCAATTTGGCCTTGTCACAGACCCAACCTAGTTTCGTCCGAATCCGTCTGTAACTTTTTGAGATATCCTACGTATAAACAGACAGGCAGACAGACGGGGGTGAAAACAACCTCTTTCCACCTTTGGTGCCAGAGGTAACAAAGAAGAGATAATTATACTGTAGCAAATAAACAATGACATATATACTTCTTTTTTTTTTCCCTTCAGACTATCTGTCAGGAAGTTCAGTATTTACAACCTCCAATGGCAAATCCTGGAGCTCATGATTGGCAGCGAGTTCAAGGCGCTGGAGTGATTGGCACTGCCCAAGCTCAGCAGGCAAATGGAGAAGGCGGTTGTAGCTCAGGTTTAGTTCTTCCAGCTGCCGTAGCTCACCTGCAAACAACAGTGAGACTGGATTTATGTGGGCAAATCGATTTGACTTTCTCGGTACCCTTTGACCATGTTCCTCTGAGTCCCTGGTGTACAACCCATGTGATATTTCCACTCCTATTGCAACAAGCATTCTGAGTATTGCGCTGCAACACATGTCCCCTACCGGCAGTCTGTCGTCTGGAAAACTGTTGGGGAAATTACCAAGCGTTATTTACCCACAGGTTCTGAATCGTTCCCAATCACTAATTACCTCAGGACGGGCTCACCTGTGATTCGCACTCGGGACTTCGATTTATACACCTTGCACACAGGTCAGCAGAAGCACAAGAAAATAAGTTGTTGATAAAGAACCTTTCGAGTCGCTAAATATCAGTAATTTATTATATTTTTCCGGTTCACGATCAATGATCGATGTGTATATATATATATATTGCTTGACTTGGCTCCGCCCCTCCTGAAAGCGCGCGCTGTGTCGCGCTTTTGACGTTCGCGAGACGAGGCTGAGGGTGCGCGGTGCGGCTTGAGGAGAACTCTAGAATTAACAAGAGATATCCATTTTTAAAATATTTTCGTGTAATTAACGATATCTGCCAAACCACGTGCCCTATCGCAAATTCCAAAAAGACATTTTAGTAGACTGACATGCTGAACAGATCTGTGAAGTTTCCCCTCGATTGGATAAAAAATGAGGGAGGAGCTCGGTTTTAAAGGTTCATGCTTTAAAACGTCATAACTCTGAAACCATGTGACGCATGACGTCATGCTCGTTGACTTTTTTGTTCGTAATGGGTATGTGATTCTGCCTGCAAAGTTTGGCCTCGATCTGTTCAGCCGTTGCAGAGAAAAAGGGGTTTTCGTGTTTTCACAAAAAACAATATGGCGGCCGAACTACGTGACCTGTGACGTCATAATTACCATTAAAATATTCTACAGACCGAGTGTCCCTTACGGTGAAAATTTGATCTCAATGCATCCAATTATTGCAGAGAAAATCTTTTTAAAAGGAAATTAAAACTTAAAATGGCACTGAGTTAAGGATCATCAGAATTATCAGAATTCCCAAAGTTCAAAGTGCCATAACTTTGTCAAAATGATCGAAACGTCGTGAAGTTCGAACTCGATCTGTAACTTATCATGAGGAAACCATATGCCAAGTTTGAAATCATTAGCGTTAAGCGTTTAGAAAAAAAGTCCGGAAAACTGTTCTTTGCATGACGAACTGACAGACGGACAGACTGACTGACTTACGGAGGGACGGCGTGCAAACCTATAGTCCCCTCCGGAAGGGAACTAATAACTAACAGAGTATCCAGGTTCCAAGCATGGATACTCTGTTAGTTATGGCTATGTTGTTCCAAGCATGCGACATGTTCTTCTGACACATCCCTTTATTTGGGCAGTGTATAGGCAACATGTCACTGTCTCAATTGCTCCCGAAAATAAAAACAACCCAGGTTACGTATATGGAGAAAACATGTTTACTGCTTATGTGCATATATATTGTGGTTATATAGCTCGGATAATTCCAATTACACTGCCCTCTCACCCCCCAAATGAAGAGACGGCCAAAATATTTTATGGCATAGCCCATAGGGCAAAGCCGTCTGAACAGTGTTTGTCCGTCTGTTTGTATGCATGTCCCCTCAAATGTATACCAATCAGAGCTGAGGATCTGGTCACATGACAGGGTGATGTGATTACGTCTGATGTCATTACGGTGGTGCGGCGGCTGACTTTCCACACTCCGGCATTTTTATTCCAATTTGATCAAGCCGAACATATTGTCGAACCCGTCATATATCACAATCGCCATGCTCTCGTCGTCAGGCAGGGCATCCGGCCATAAAAACATTGCCTCAAAAAGAGAACCATGACAATTACAACTACATATGGGCAGGGTACAGCCCGAAGTGGAGATCGGTTTCTGGGGTTTGGGACATGGAATGTAGGGACAATGACAGGGAGATCAGGAGAAGTGGTGGAAGTATTGGTCAGAAGAAGAATGGACATATGTTGTGTGCAAGAGACGAGATGGAAGGGAAGTGTTGTGAGAATGGTGAAGGGTAGGCAGGGACAGAAATACAAGTTTGTGTGGCAAGGGTGCCTGGAGGGCGTGAATGGTGTTGGTGTACTGTTTTCTGAGGAGTTTGTAGACAGTGTGGTGAGTGTGACTAGAGTGAGTGATAGGTTGATGATGGTGAAAATGATGATTGGAAAGCTCTTGGTGAACGTCATCTCGGGATATGCTCCGCAGGTTGGTCGGAGCGATGAAGAGAAGGACAAGTTCTGGTGTGCGATAGAGAAGCTCATGGAAAACGTGAAAGATGAGGAAGTTGTTGTGGTAGGAGGAGACCTAAATGGACATGTGGGAAGGAGTATTGGTTTTGAGGGAGTTCATGGGGGTTACGGATATGGTGTGAGAAATGGAGAAGGTGAAAGTATTTTGGAGTTTGCTGATGGAGCTGATTTGTTGATTTGTAATACTCAGTTCCAGAAAGAGGATAATAAGCTTGTTACATACACGTCAGGTGGGTCGACGACAACCGTTGACTACCTGATGGTGTGTAGGCGAGATAGGGGGCACCTCCGGGACACAAAGGTGATCCCGGGGGAGGAGGCTGTTTCACAGCACCACTTGGTTGTCTGCGACATAAGGGTGAAAGGTGCGAGGAGAGCTCGGCGGGTGAAGTACCAACCGAGAATGAAGGTGTGGAGGTTGAAAGAGGTGACAGTAAGGGAGGCATTAAAAGAGAGGCTGAGTAGGGTAGAGGATGATGTGGTTGAGCTTGAAAGCAGTTGGATGTCAATGAAAGCTAGTCTGTTGGGAGCCGTTGGTGAGGTATGTGGATGGACAAAAGGACCACCGAGGCACTCGGAAACATGGTGGTGGGATGATGAAGTTGGAAAGAGGATTGACGACAAGAGGAAGAAGTTCAAGGAGTTGCAGAAGGCGAAGGGTACGGGAGCAGAAACAGCAGAGCATGAAAGTTATAAGGCAGCCAAGAAGGCTGCAAAGAAAGAGGTAGCAAAGGCGCAGGAGGCATGTAGGAAAATGTTCGGAAAACGCTTGGATTCGGAAGAGGGTCAGAGAGCAGTATTCAGGATTGCAAAGCAGATAGCGAAAGAGAGGTGTGATGTGATGGGGGTGAGTTGCTTGAAGGATGAAGTGGGACAAATCGTTGTGGACCCAGATGGAATTAAAGGAAGATGGAAAAGATATATGGAAATGCTGTTGAATACAGAGAATGAATGGGATGGCAACATAGAGAGTACCCCAGTTTTAGGACCGGCAGAGAAGATAACTGAGAAGGAAGTTGAGGAAGCGATAAAAGCAATGAAGAGTAGAAAAGCGGGAGGGCCGACGGAAGTTGTGGGAGATATGTTGAAGGCAGCAGGAAGTTGGGGTGTGAAGAGAATGACAGAGATCTGTAATCTGGCGGTGAAAGAAGGCCGCATTCCAGTGGATTGGGAACTGAGTACCCTCGTCCCTCTATACAAGGGGAAATGTGACCCTCTGGGGTGTGGCTCGTACCGAGCGATAAAGTTATTGGAGCATGGAATGAAGGTATTGGAAAGGGTGTTGGAGAGGAGGATAAGGAAGAAAGTGAAGATCGACGAAATGCAGTTTGGATTTATGCCAGGAAGAGGAACGACAGACGTGCTTTTTATTGTGAGGCAGTTGCAGGAGAAGTACATGGAGAAGAGGAAGAAGTTGTTTCTTGGGTTTGTTGATCTGGAGAAAGCATTCGATAGGGTTCCACGCAAAATATTGACATGGGCAATGAGGAAGTTAGGAGTGGAGGAATGGTTGATCAGAGTAGTGATGGCAATGTACAAAAGAGCACGCACAGCTGTAAGGACGAAGGACGGGAACAGTGGTGAGTTTGAGGTGAAGGTGGGAGTGCATCAGGCGTCAGTACTAAGCCCACTACTATTTGTAGCTGTGATGGGGTGCTGGCTCAGAACGTAAAGGAGGGTTTACCGTGGGAGTTGTTGTATGCAGATGATCTGGTGTTGATTGCGGAAAGTATGGATGGACTGAAGGAAAAGATGAACAAGTGGAAGGAATGTATGGAGACAAAAGGTCTGAAGGTGAATATCGGAAAGACGAAGGTGATGGCAAGTGGTAAAGCATGTGGTGAGGTGGAAAGAACTGGGAAGTGGCCCTGTGCTGTGTGCAGGAAGGGTGTCGGAGTGAACTCCATTCAATGTACAATGTGCGTTGAGTGGGTTCATCAAAAATGTTGTGGTCTGAGAGGGTCATTAACCAGTGTGGCAGCTACATTCAAATGTAAGGTGTGCACAGAGGGAGCTGCAGATGGAGGAAATGTTGAGTTGGATCTTGGAGACGGCGTGAAGCTGGAAGGTGTGAAAACATTTTGCTACCTCGGAGACATGCTGAATGGAGAAGGTGGATCAGACTCGGCAACGGTTGGTCGAGTGAGATGTGCATGGAAGAAGTTTCGGGAACTGAGTGGCGTGCTGATGAGGAGGGGAGTGTCGTTGAAGCTGAAGGAAAAGGTGTATGCTGCATGTGTGAGAAGTGTTATGATTTATGGGAGCGAGACATGGGTAATGAACGTAGAAAAGCAACGAATGTTGGAAAGGGTGGAAATGCGAATGGTTCGATGGATGTGCGGAGTATCGGTGAGAGAGAGGAAGACAAATGATGAATTGCGAAAGATTATGGGAATAGAGCCTGTGGTTGATGCTGTGAAGAGGAACAGGTTGAGATGGTTTGGTCATGTGTTGAGGAAGGATGAAAGTGACTGGTTGAGAAGAGTGATGGAAATTAATGTAGAAGGAAGTAGAGGACGGGGAAGACCGAGAAAGACTTGGCTAAAGATGGTGGAAGAAAAAATGCGGGCAAGGGGGTTAACAAGGAGAGATGCAGAAAATAGAGCAAGATGGAGAAGGTTGTCATGGGGACCGCAAAGCTAACCCCCGCTCTAGCAGGGAAAATGGCCTTAAAATGCATGTTGTTGTTGTTGTTGTTGCCATGCTCTACCTTTACGTTTTTCATTCTGTGTGAAACACAAGCAAACCGATTGTTAAAATGACCATCAAATATCGAAAGCATCTGCGTTACGTCTCTTCCAACAAAACGGTACATATAGGCCTTAGGCTTCATGCCTCACCTTCGGGCCGTTTCGGACAAATTAAGCCCAGGTTTCTTAATACAGTAGTGTATCGTTTCAGTAGTAGCGTTTTTGTAATAGTAAAAAAAATAATATAGTAAATATGACAATAACACTTTAATCCCAATGTCGTGAATACAAAGTTAATAGATTGAAGCGGTGTATGGTTCATGAATCAATGATAAGCATTGTACGGACTAACAACCGCGGAAGTAAGAAATTCGCCTCGGTTTTTTGATAGCATGTTATTAACCCAATCCTTGTGGGGTATATAGATTACAGTAGATCTTCACTCAGTTCTGTAAGTAAAACTTAACTCACGGATGTCAGGATTCCTCCAACTTTATTTTTTTTATGTTATAAACAGCATTAGCGACTGTTTAAAAAGCTAATCATGTGTGTTTGTGGTTTATAATATTTTACAAGCACAGACTGTCAGACTTTCGGTCTTGTTTTTCAAAACTTGATGGAATCAAACTAAACTTGCACAGGCACAACTTCAGGATGGCGTCATTAATCCCTGAAAGTTTCAGCTTCCTAGGTCAAATCCTCTTGGAGAAGTGGGTGAAACATACAACATACATACAACTTGTACCAACTTGTACTTTTCCTCCATTATACTGTATATAATGGTATACAGTACATTTATTATACTGTACTGTATATCGATTGGTTCCATGTGGCACTTTTGCAGCAAATTAATGAACGCAGCTTCATTGGCAAAGGAGATGAAAAGGAGACATTGGTCGCTCCATCCAAAGTCTTCGCAAGAGGAAAAAATAGGGAAAGATTGCAAAAACAGATGATAAGAAGCTAAACCTTATATCAGAGGGGAAAAAAATGAAATAAAAATCTTAAATTTAAAATCACTTCCATGGTCAGAATAATTATGCAAGCTATTGCAAAACTCCACATTCCATTATCGTGCATGCGATGAAAGATGTCTCGTGGGTACTGGGTGGCCTCACCGATCTCCGGTGGAATCTGTCGCAGACCATTCCGAGCCAGGTCCAATGAGCGGAGTGAGCCACAGGATCCTAGCCAGGATGGGAGAGCTCGCATGATGGTGCGGTGGACAGTCCATCCCCAAAGCTCTCCAAGTTTTAAAATGGATCCTGGAAGGACCTGGTGAAAAATGAAAGGAGCAGTATTCGTGAGAATTACAAGGCACGGCACCGTTCCCATTGGATATTTACATTTCTGAGCCAAAGACTTTGGTCTACAGTGTTAAATTGCAACCTGGCTCAACAAATTGTGAACCATATGGGCCATGGCCACAGCGATATTTCCTGTCCACTCAAATTCCGATAATGCTAATCTCTCCTCTCAAGTCCCTTTATCGTCGCTTTTAATCTCAAAATGTTTTTTTTCAATCTTCCACATCAAAATGCATACATAATATGTAGATACTCTGCAAGTATAAAGCACATCAGCTGCTTCCTCACCGTCCATTTTTCATTGATAATTTTCAGGATGAGCCGGCCATCTTCACAGAACACTTTCTTCTTCAACTCCGCCAGCGTGATGCGTTCCTCCCAAACACCAGCCAACCTGCAAGTCCTTTCACTGACATCTCATATGCACTCAACTTTGCACTCCATACATTAATATTTGCACTCCATCCATACATTGAGGTAAATGCTCTCAGAATGCAGAATATAATGCAAATAAACATCAGAGAGCATTTACCTTTACATGCCACTACTACTTATTTTTCTAACTTGGGCACAAGTCTTTCACGAATCAGCTGATCAAGCCTGACGTTTGACAGGAAGGTATATTTGATGAGACTAGGGTGCCGGTGATAGCTCGCCCACTCTTCGCGGAAGGTGCTATGGCGGCATATGGGACACACAGTCTAACGTCCATCTGAGGAATGGCCGACGCACACGTTGATGCCTCGCCCTGCCTGCGAAACACCACGATGGGTTGGGATTCGAACCCAGGCTGGATGGCTCAAAGGTGAGTGTGCGTACCTCAAAACCTATTCTGCTAGGCCTCTTAGGGTCGCGAAAAAAGTAAGTACAGAAGAATCATGGATTATAAAACTACTCGTCTTTTCACAGCCACCTTTGCTTGTCCACACTGGTTAGTGTAAAATAGTGAGCATTTTATGGTGGTGCACATCAGACTCACATTTTGACCTTGTTATTGCTCAACAGTTCCTATTCTGATGTGTCACTCTGACCAAAATGAGAAATTTGTTGGTGTGGTGATGAATATGGTGGTGGCTGAGTGGTGATCCCAGAGGTTACAAGATCAAATCCAGCTGAAGGCAGCTGTATTAAAGGATTTGGAAATTCCAAACATTTTGAAATCGAGTTGGTATTCGGAGAATCAGCATGTTGCTCATGGATTTCTGGTTAAAACGCCATCTGGTTGAATGACCATCAGGAAGGATTTGATTGATCTACCTGGTCTGGTGTGCACGTGTGATACCAGTTCATGCTTTGTGGTTGGGTCTCAACACACTCGAGGCAACTTGGGAAGGCCAGAAGGTAGCCATGCCCATAATCCACCTGACCCCAAAAGATAAAAGGTGGATTATGGGCAACGCTACCTTTTCTTGCTACCTGCTAAACCATGCGCCCACAAACTTCGACAGCTTATCGGGTTACCTTATCTCTTTCACCCAACAGATGTTCAGGTAGGGCTACGTCACAATATTGAGCTATATTATAGTGTAAGCTATCTAATTTCAAATTAGCCAAAATCCTTTTTATTTATTTACTTTTTCTATAGTTGAGATCTGACAAAATCCATAGTCGAGGCTTGTGGAAGAGCTTGTAGTAGTAGTAGTAGTACGCTGAAGGGATCAGGACGCAACAGGACAAAAGGAACAACAGAGAGAGAGAGAGAGGGGAAAACACCAACAGTAGAGCACCAACAACAGTCGAGCCAGGATTTAGGAAGACTTGGACAAACAATGGGTGTGGGGAGGAATGGGGGGCAGGAGAGGATGCGTCGGGTGGACAAGGTGGATACAGAAGGAGACTCTCAGGAGGGGGTACTAGAAATTTGGAAAGAGGATTTGGGGGATTGGGGTGAGGGTTAAAAGGGTAGAAAAGATCAAGATTTGGGACGGGACAATGTGAGATGGTGGTGAACAGGTGTTGTGAAATGTCATCATACTGTATATATTCTTTCACCCGTTTTCACTCCATACCTTGCCACAGTTGTCCTCTTCCTTTGCTCCTTCGCCCTTTCTGCCTCCTTCTCGCTCGCCTTGATCCTCCTCTCCCACACAGCTCTCACAGACGCCACGGCAATCCATCCTCCGCCGCTCAGCACCAGCATCCCGTCCTTGGCCTTCCGCTCTTCGATCTCCTCGCGAATCTCTCGACCAAGCATCCCTTCTTACCCCGTTAATGTTCACTCTCTAATTTTTTTTGTTACCCTCTCCTTCACTCACCCCCTGCAACCAACGTTGCTCATTTGCTTGCCTTCATTTCTTGCCAGGTGATCCCTCGTGCTTCTGTAAACATCGCTTGCTGACTTGTCTGAGCATGAACCCTCGTTGCCTTCCTTGGGACTGCAGACAAACATAAAGATGGCTGTTAATTTTCCAAAATTATGTCAATGAAGCTTTAGCAGAAGCAAAATGCTGCCAGATATATTGAATAAATATCTGTTTGAGTCCAAGGTACCTGGGATACCGGTACCTGTTAATCAACTTATTCTCAAGTTATTGCGTTGCTACAATCATGTTTTCAGTTCATTTTACTTTGAAAACCGACAACACATACCCGAATGTCAGGGTGGAATCTATTTATTACGTACGCCAACATGGCGGGATTGTTTTTTTTCACCAACTCTTCTTGCATGCATCACTTTTCACTCCTTACTCTGAGCTCTTCCCAAACTTATTTTCCATCTTTCTAGAATCCCCCAACTCTTGAATTTTCTTCGTTTCCCCTACACCGATTCCCTCATTCCCCTACACCGACTCCCTCATTCCCCTACACCGACACCCTCATTCCCCTACACCGACTCCCTCATTCCCCTACACCGACTCCCTCATTCCCCTACACCGATTCCCTCATTCCCCTACACCGATTCCCTCATTCCCCTACGCCGATTCCCTCATTCCCCTACACCGATTCCATCATTCCCCTACACCGATTCCCTCATTCCCCTACGCCGATTCCCTCATTCCCCTACGCCGACTCCCTCATTCCCCGACGCCGA
Organism: Myxine glutinosa; assembly: GCF_964187855.1. NCBI lineage: Eukaryota > Metazoa > Chordata > Myxini > Myxiniformes > Myxinidae > Myxine > Myxine glutinosa. The sequence goes on along the minus strand of NC_136262.1, from coordinate 126,266,120 downwards.
TTCCCTCATTCCCCTACGCCGATCTCCTCATTCTCCGACACGCCTACAGCTACACCGATCCCCTCATCCACCTACACATGATCCCCTCATCCCCCTTCACACGATCTTCTCTTCCCCCCCACACCGATCCCCTCAACCCTCATTCACCTCCACCGATCTCCTCATTCTCCGACACGCCTACAGCTACACCGATCCCCTCATCCACCTACACATGATCCCCTCATCCCCCTTCACACGATCTTCTCTTCCCCCCCACACCGATCCCCTCATTTCCCGATACACGATCCCCTCATTTCCCGATACACGATCCCCTCATCCCCTACACACGATCCCCTCATCCCCTACACACGATCCCCTTATCCCCCTACACACGATCCCCTCATCCCCCTACACACGATCCCCTCATCCCCTACCCACGATCCCCTCATCCCCCTACACACGATCCCCTCATCCCCTAAACACGATCCCCTCATCCCCTACACACGATCCCCTCATCCCCCTACACACGATCCCCTCATCCCCTACACACGATCCCCTCATCCCCCTACACACGATCCCCTCATCCCCTACACACGATCCCCTTATCCCCCTACACACGATGCCCTCATCCCCTACACACGATCCCCTCATCCCCTACACACGATCCCCTCATCCCCTACACACGATCCCCTCATCCACTACACACGATCCCCTCATCCCCCTACACACGATCCCCTCATCCCCCTACACACGATCCCCTCATCCCCTACACACGATCCCCTCATCCCCTACACACGATCCCCTCATCCCCTACACACGATCCCCTCATCCCCCTACACACGATCCCCTCATCCCCTACACACGATCCCCTCATCCCCTACACACGATCCCCTCATCCCCTACACACGATCCCCTCATCCTCCACCTCAGGACTCGTGTCTGAGCTGAACCACGGCAGCATCCAGAACACCCTGTCGGCCTGTTGCGCACTTTCATTGTTGCGCACTTTCATCCATACATACTAAAACACATGACCTCTTTATCTTTATATCAGTCACATATCTCAATATATGTGCCAGAGATATGAGACAATTTCTGTTATGAATAATTTGTGATATCACATTCTCATCGTGCGATGGTGGTATAGTGGTGAGCATAGCTGCCTTCCAAGCAGTTGACCCGGGTTCGATTCCCGGCCATCGCAAGTATCGTTTTACTCCCTTATTTATATTCTGTCACTTTTTTTCTTGTTTAATACTCAAAAATGCCCAAAAAACGTCTTTTTGTTGGTTTTTTTTGCTATGGATCATTTCAACTAAAGTCGTTCGATTTTTTATTTCAAATATAAATGTCATTTTAGACAGATACGTTTACATGCCATTTGCATACGCGCTTATAAAATGCAATTTCGTTCCAGAATAAACCACATAAAGATGGCAATTGAAGCGCGGATGTTTATACACCGCCCAGTCGAACCCCCGAAGGTTTTCGCAAACTGGAGGAAAGATCCGTCAAAATTCGAATGTTGCCTCCTCAGAAAACGAATTACTGTCAGGATGCTTATTGCTGAAGGTATTACTTTCATTATAATCTGATTTTGTCACATTATCGGCTCATTGGTAATAATCAGAGTACTTCTCTGAATGTACGTACCGTGAAATGGGGTGAATAGGGACACAAACTGAAAAAAAGTTCGGAAACCTTTTTCGCTGAAAATTGACAACCATACTGATTTGTTGATATTTGGGTTGAAAGTGTTCTCTTGTTTTTTTAAAAAGCAACTTATGGTCCCTATTAACCCCATATATGGGTTAAATAGGAATAAATAGGATTTTTATGGCTGTCCCTATTCACACCGTTTTACGGGTTAATAGGGACAGTCACTAATACAAAAAAAAATAATCAAGAAATAGGGACAGTTTGGAGAAACTTTTTATCCCATATTTTTTTTCATTGGCACCGTGGTTTATATTGTGGGTGCATATTATGTGCATCCATCTGAGCTATCAATTTAGCAATAAGTTGGAAACTCAGGATTGTTTCTTGATTGTTATTTTTTGTATTAGTGACTGTGTGGCGGCCACGAAAGCTCACTGGCGTGATGGCATCATTCCGCGCACCAAGTGGGCGGCGGCCACGCCCGAGGGGTAGGCGTGGCCTCGGGATATACGCCGGGTGCGCAGCCCGGACCGCTCCAGTGCTACAGTGGAGCTCTTGCAATAAAGACTCTTTTAACTTACCGCGTTGTCCGCTTCCTCCTTGCTAAACAAGTAGCGCGCGTAGCACCGCGCTTCATTGGTGACCCTCCGACATTCTGGTCAGCCGTCGCTGACCACCCGAACACGCCACAGCAATGGCAACCAACGCGGTCACAATCAAACTCCCCGAGTTCTGGTAGGCTCAGGCTGAAGTTTGGTTCCTGCAGGCAGAAGCCCAGTTCCGACTTCGAGGCATCACGGTGGACGAGACCATGTACTGCCACGTGGTCGCCTCCCTCGGGCCCGGCACGGCTGCCCGCGTCGTGTCGGTCCTGAGGAAACCACCGGCCGACGGCAGGTACGAGGCGATCAAGCGTCTCCTCCTCGCCACGTTCGGCCTCACGGTGGACGCACGGGCCGACCGCCTCCTGGACCTCCCCGAGCTCGGTGACACGCGACCGTCGGTCCGAATGGACCATATGCTGTCGCTGCTGGGCGGCGAAACCCCGGATTTTCTGTTCCGAGCACTATTTCGACACCAGCTGCCGGCACGAGTACGCCTCGCGTTGGCCGGTTCCGCGATAACGGAACCCCGAGCTCTCGCTGCCGAGGCCGACAAGTTCTTCGTGGCTTTGGACACACAGGCGAGTTTTGGCACGGCCGTCGCGCATCCCGAGGCTGATGCACACCTCGTGGCTGATGCTGATGCACACCTCGCGGCCGCCGCCGCTGCGAAAACCGCGGCCTCTGCGGCCCCCGCCGCCTCCGCCGCCAACCTGGTGTTTTTTCCAGGCCCAGTTCGGACACGAGGCTCGGCAGTGTCGCCTGCCCTGCTCATTCGGCAAGTCGGGAAACTCCCGGGCCGGCGCTCGGTAGAGTCCCTGAGCGCCGGCCGGTCAAACAGCCTACTGTTCATCAAGGACACCTTGTCCGGGCGCCATTACCTGTGCGACACAGGAGCGCAGGTGAGCGTCGTCCCCGCCGGTACGTCGGACAAGCAACCCGCGGGCCGGGGCCCCGCGCTGCTTGCCGCCAACGGTACGTCCATACGCACGTATGGAAAACGTTGCCTCTCCCTGCGGTTCGGAGGGCAAGTTTTCCGGTGGTCGTTCGTCACTGCCGACGTGCCCATGGCATTGCTCGGCGCGGACTTCCTGTGTGCTAACGGGCTGTTGGTCGACGTCAAGCACAGACACCTTATCCAGGCTGAAACGTTCAGCTCGCTCGCTTGCGCGCTGCCTAGCTCGTCGAGCAGCTCCCCGAGCGGCTCACCGAGCGGCTTGCTGAACGGTTCGGTGCCGGCGAGGTCGATCTGTACGCTTCCGGTGGCGGACGAGTTTGCCCGCCTCCTTGCCAGCTTCCCGGCCCTCACGCGGCCCACCTTCTCGGCGGGGGCCGTCAAGCACGGGGTGGAACATCACATCCCCACTGCCGGGCCACCGGTCTACGCCCGGGCACGCCGCCTCAAGCCGACGAAGCTCGCGGTAGCTAAAGCGGAGTTCGCTACGCTGGAGCGGCTCGGCATCGTGCGGCGCTCCGAGAGTGCTTGGGCGTCGCCGCTCCACATCGTGCCAACGCCCGGCGGGGGATGGCGACCGTGCGGGGACTACCGGCGCCTCAACGACGCCACCACCCCCGACCGCTACCCCGTCCCCCACATTCAGGACTTCCGGTTCAGGACCGGTTGGCGGGCATGTCCTTCTTTTCGAAGATGGACCTCATACGCGGCTACCATCAGGTCCCCGTCAGGCCGGAGGACATCCCGAAGATGGCCGTCATCACGCCATTCGGACTTTTCGAATTTCTTCGGATGCCCTTCGGGTTGAAAAATGCGGCTCAGGCGTTCCAGCGACTAATGGACAGCGTCTTGCGCGACTTGGATTTCATGTACGTCTACCTGGACGACATCCTCGTCGCCAACGCGTCCCGCGAAGAGCACCTCCACCATCTCCGCATGCTCTTTGAACGCCTGGGCCAGCATGGCCTCATCGTGAACCCCACCAAGTGCCGGTTCGGCGTCGCCGACATCGACTTTTTGGGGCACCGCGTCACCAGGCACGGGGCCGTCCCGCTACCGGCCAAGGTGGAGGCGGTGAAGGGGTTTCCGCGCCCCCGCACGATTAAGGGGCTCCAGGAGTTCCTGGGCATGGTAAACTTTAACATTGGTTCCTGCCCCGCATCGCCCAGCTCCTGCGCCCCCTGCACGAGGCCCTCCGAGGGAAGCCGGGCAAAGGTGACATTACCTGGACCGAGCAGATGGACGCGGCGTTCGTGGGCGCGAAGCTCGCCTTGGCTAACGCCACCATGCTCGCGCACCCGGCGCCCGATGCACCGATCGCCCTCACCACCGACGCCTCGGACTACGCGGTGGGCGCGGTGCACGAGCAATGGGTGCGTGGTGCCTGGCAACCGCTGGCGTTCTTCAGCCGGCAGCTTCGCCCGCCCGAATGCCGCTATAGTACCTTCGACCGCGAGTTGCTCGGGCTTCACCTGGCGGTCAGGCACTTCCGCCATCTGCTCGAGGGCCGTGCGTTCACGGCCTTCGTCGACCACAAGCCACTGGTCTTAAGCGATGGGCAAGGTCACCGAGCCGTGGTCGGCCCGGCAGCAGCGTCACCTCTCGGCCGTGTCCGAATATACGGCGGACATCCGGCACGTCGTGGGGAAGGACAACCCAGTGGCGGATTGCCTTTCCCGGTCCGTTGCCCACGCAGTCCACCTCGGCATCAACTATGCCCGGATGGCGGCGGACCAGGCCGCCGACCCCGGCGTCCAGGCCTTGCGGACCGCCGTCATGGGCCTCCGCGTCACCGAGGTGCCGTTCGACGGTGCGGCCCTCTTGTGCGACGTCTCCCTCGGGCGGCCTCGCCCCATCGTGCCTGCAGGCTGGCAGCGCTGGGTTTTTAACGCCATCCACGGCCTGTCCCACCCGAGCACGAAGGCCTCCCAGAGATTGGTCGCCGACAAGTTTGTCTGGCATGGCCTCCGGAAGGCCGTCCGCGGCTGGACCAGGACGTGCCTCGCGTGCCAGTGCGCGAAAGTGCACCGACACACCCAGGCCCCATTGGCCCCGTTTACGGTGCCGGAACGTAGGTTCGACCACGTTCACGTGGACCTGTTGGGACCTCTGCCCCCCTCGCGAGGTTTCACCCATGTCCTCACAATGGTGGACTGCACCACCCGGTGGCCGGAGGCCGTGCCTTTGGCGGCGACGACGGCGGCGGACGTCGCGCAGGCGTTCATCGCCACCTGGGTCGCCCGGTTCGGCGCCCACCGGACACCACTGCGGCCCCCGTACGACGGGCCTTTCCGCGTGCTGGAGACCGGGGTGAAACATTTCACCTTGGACATCGGCGGTACTCCCGACCGCGTCTCAGTGGATCGCCTCAAGCCGGCCCACCTCGACGTGGACCACCCACCGCCGGTGGCTCGGCCCCCCGCGTCGAGGCCGCCCCCCTGCGGGCGGACCCCTGGCACCGTCCAGCCCCGCCGGCATGCCGCCCCCCGGTCCTGCACCCATCCCGGGTGCAGCCGGAGGCATCCCAGCTGGCATCCCTGCACCCCGGACGCCGCCAGTCGCCAGAGGGCGCTTCGGCCGGGTCATCCATTTGCCCCGCAAACTGGCCCTCCAGGTTCGCGGGAATTCTGGGGGGGCGCGTGTGGCAGACACGAAAGCTCACTGGCGTGATGGCATCATTCCGCGCACCAAGTGGGCGGCGGCCACGCCCGAGGGTAGGCGTGGCCTCGGGATATACGCCGGGCGCGCCGCCCGGAGCACTCCAGTGCTACAGTGGAGCTCTTGCAATAAAGACTCTTTTAACTCACCGCGTTGTCCGCTTCCTCCTTGCTATACAAGTAGCGCGCGTAGCACCGCGCTTCAACTGTCCCTATTAACCCGTAAAACGGGGTGAATAGGGACAGCCATAAAAATCCTATTTATTCCTATTTAACCCATATATGGGGTTAATAGGGACTATAAGTTGCTTTTTATAAAAACAAGAGAACACTTTCAACCCAAATATCAACAAATCAGTATGGTTATCAATTTTCAGCGAAAAAAGTTTCCGAACGTTTTTTTCATTTGTGTCCCTATTCACCTTGCGGTCCCTATTCGCCCCATTTCACGGTACCGTTCACATTTTGCTCTGGCTCTGGGAATCAGTGTTTGGGAATTATACATATCGTGAAGGTGAAGATAGATATCCAACTTCGAACTGGATGGAGGAAGTTCAGGTAGATGGATAAAGGGTCTTGGAAATTGTGGATTGGTGGTGGGAAGAGTGTAGTAGGGGGTGTGGACAGCGGGATGGACTGGAGGGGAGGGGAGGGTAGTGCAGGAGATGGGGCGGAAGGGACTGGAGGGGAGGGCAGTGCAGGAGATGAGGCGGGAGGGACTGGAGGGGAGGGCAGTGCAGGAGATGGGGCGGGAGGGTAGTGCAGGGGACAACGATAGTGCAGGGGAGGGGTGGGTAGTGCAGGGGAGGGGTGGGTAGTGCAGGGGAGGGTGGGTAGTGCAGGAGATGGGGCGGGAGGGTAGTGCAGGGGACAACGATAGTGCAGGGAAGGGGTGGGTAGTGCAGGGGAGGGGTGGGTAGTGCAGGGGAGGGTGGGTAGTGCAGGAGATGGGGCGGGGGGGTAGTGCAGGGGACAACGATAGTGCAGGGGAGGGGTGGGTAGTGCAGGGGAGGAGTGGGTAGTGCAGGGGAGGAGTGGGTAGTGCAGGGGAGGGTGGGTAGTGCAGGAGATGGGGCGGATGGGTAGTGCAGGAGATGGGACGGGAGGGTAGTGCAGTGGAGAACGATATTGCAGGGGAGAACGATAGTGCAGGGGAGAACGATAGTGCAGGGGAGGGGGTGGGTAGTGCAGGGGAGGGGTGGGTCGTGCAGGGGTAGGGTGGGTAGTGCAGGGGTAGGGTGGGTAGTGCAGGGGAGGGGAGGGTAGTGCAGAGGAGGGGAGGGTAGTGCAGAGGAGGGGAGGGTAGTGCAGCAGCGGGGAGTGAAGGAGCAGGAGGGGAGTGCAGGGGCCGGAGGGGAGTGGAGGAGCAGGAGGGGAGTGATTGAGCACTGTGGAATTTGTGAATTGGTGGGGGGAAGTGTGTGGTAGGGGTGTGGACAGCGGGAGGGACCGGAGGGGAGGGTAGTGCAGGAGATTGGGCAGGAGGATAGTTCAGGGGAGGGGACAGTTGTGCAGGGGAGGGGATGGTAGTGCATGATAGGGGAGGGTACTGAAGGATAGGGGAAGGTAGTGCAGGATAGGGGAGGGGAGTGCAGGAGAGGGGAAGGTCGTGCAGGATAGGGGAGGGTAGTATAAGGGAGGGTAGGGCTGGGTAGTGCAGTGGAGGGTTGCGTAGTGCAGGGGAGGGGTGGGTAGTGCAGGGGAGCGGTGGGTAGTGCAAGGGAGGGGAGGGTAGTGCAGGAGAGGGGAAGGTAATGCAGGATAGGGGAGGGTAGTATAGGGGAGGGTAGGGCTGGGTAGTGCAGTGGAGGGTTGCGTAGTGCAGGGGAGGGGAAGGTAGTGCAGGTGAGGGGAGGGTAGTGCAGGTTAAGGGAGGGTAGTGCAGGAGTGGGGAGTGCAGGGGCCAGAGGTGAGTGGAGGAGCAGTAGGGGAGTGGATGGGCCCTCTCCTCCCTTCCCCACCCCCAAGCCCTCTTCCTCCCACAGATCTCCCGATGTCCCTGCTCTCAAATGCTGTCCTTGTGTGCTTCCCTCTCTCTCCACATCTTGTCTCCCGCTCCCTTTATCATATATTTTATGTGTCAGTTTGTCTTTTTGTGATCAATGTTAGCTCTTACACAAGCGTCGATCTTGTATACAAAAAAAAAAAAACTTCCTTTCCCCCTCTCAAACCCCAAGTCCTCAAACCTCCGTCACCTCTTAAACTCACTATCCCACGAGAAATGCGGAAGAGATATGTGACCATGAGCAGGCGTGCATCCACACATTGTTAAAAGTAAGAAATGGCCTCGGACAAATTTAAAACGACATCAATGGCTGAGGCTGATCTGCACAAGGCCGTAACACCTATCGCCTCAAAATCTTTTTAACTGTCACTTTGGTAGTTTTACAATGAAGGGAATACGTATGGCGAGTGCAATGTGAGAACTCTGAGGCGTCGTTGGCTTCGTATTGCAGTGAGCACCAACATGGTGGAATTCGCAATGGAAACAGGAAGTGGATGTCTGACAGGTCATGGTTTATTATGCTCGGTCGTTTGTCTATCCGTGTAATTCTTTAATATGTGATTTTGAGTCTCCTAATTGTGTTAATAAATGATTGTAAATTAATTATTACGTTAGTGAAGCATCTTATGTACACATCAAAATTACAACTGTGGGTGGAGTCGGGGCAGCTGTCCAACCAATTATTGGGTGGAATGGTTACAGACACACACACAAACAAGCATTGGCATTGTACGTGGTACATGATTGGGAGTGTCAATGGTGCGCGTTTCTGTCTATGCTGTCACTGATGACTCACCAACTAGTGATGAAACCAGTCTGGAGACTGAGGAGGGCCTGGAGCATTGGGATTCTCATTTATGTACTACGTGTGAATGTTTTGCAGCTGTAGAGGAAATCGGGTGGGATTTCAAACAGCAGAGGATACCTTTTTACATTGTGTAACTTTTCTTGGTTGCCTTGGACGATTTGCATCGTCTTCACATTTTAAGTTAATCGAATGAAAATTGACAATTTTAGAAATTTGGCCTATATTGACCTCAAAAATAGTTGGTGGTTGGTGTCAGTTAGCTGATATGCAAATCCTATTCAAATTTCAAGTCAATCGGATGAAAATTGAGGATTTTACAAACTTGACAGAAAGTGGTTGACCTTGTGACCTACGTTGACCTCAAAAATAGGTGTTGGTTGAATTCAGTTAACTGATAGGAAATTCCTATTCAAATGTCAAGTCAATCGGATGAAAATTGAGGATTTTAGAAATTCGAAAAAGTGGTTGACCTTTGTTTGGCCTATGTTGACCTTGTGACCTCAAAAATATATAGGATTTTTGTCAGACCACGAACTCTATTGTTTGGTGAAGCTTCGTGAAGATCGGTTTGAAATTGTGACCTGTAGGCAAGTATAAGTGAGCGGACAGAGAAACACACACACAAATACACACACAGACAGACACAAACAAACACCCACACACAAACACACACACACACACACACACACAAACACACTCACACAGACAAACACACTCACACAGACAAACACACACAGACAAACACCGACACACACAAACAAACACACACACACACACACACACACAAACAAGCAAACACACACAAACAAACAAACAAACACACAGACACACAAACACACACACACACGCAAACAAAAAACACACACAAACAAACAAACAAACACACACAAGCAAACAAACACACTCACACAAACACACACACACACACACACACAAACACAAACACACAAACAAACACACACACACAAACAAACACACAAACACACAAACAAACACACAAACACAAACACAAACAAACACACAAACACACACAAACACACAAACAAACACAAACACACACAAACACACACACACACACACACACACACACACACACAAACAAGCAAACACGCACAAACAAACAAACAAACACAGACACACAAACACACACACACACGCAAACAAAAAACACACACAAACAAACAAACAAACACACACAAGCAAACAAACACACTCACACAAACACACACACACACACACACACAAACACAAACACACAAACAAACACACACACAAACAAACACACAAACACACAAACAAACACACAAACACAAACACAAACAAACACACAAACACACACAAACAAACACAAACACACAAACTCACACACACACACACACAAACACACACACACACAAACACACACAAACACACAAACAAACACACAAACAAACAAAAACACACACACACACACAAACCCAAGTGATCAACATACTTGTCAAAAAACTTTTTTTTTGCCAAGTAATAAAACATCTCACACACTACCTGCTCCCCATCTGGATGCATCCCCTGTAAAGGGGTTAAAACAGGGGTTTTGCCCCAAATATTGGTATATTTCATTCAAAAAATCTTGCCAGAAACTGCCAGAAATATCTATACCAAACTCGCCACGAGTCATCGGGACAATGCGTTGACCTTAAGTTGTGCTCCCCATGGCCGTGTCCCCCCTGGAAAGGGGGCCACGATCTCCCTCCCCTCATCCATTATATTCACTGAAACATACTTTCCTCACAAGCTACATGATTGATATGCATAAACTTTGGTACGATACATTAGGACATTAAGATATCATGGGGTTGTGCTCCATCTGCATCCGCCCACAATAAGAGGCTGAAAAGTGGGGGGGGGGGGGGGGGGGGTTCCCTCAAATTCAGGTGATTTATTTTGAAATCCTCCAAAACTATGGGGGAAATAACCGTCAGTCCCCTACCGTACTATCTTTTATCTTTGGTGGGTGGGGTTAATGGGGGTTGAAAAGATTATGGTTTTGGTTTGGGAACAATCTGAGATGGTGGTGAACATCTGTCTTGAAGACTTGGAGGGAAAAATGCGATTGAAGAGAATGAATTTTCGGTCTACATGTAGGACAAAAAAGAGGATCGAATGAGTCGAGGTGAGCAGTGATCCTGGATTTAGGGAGTTTCACCAGAAAGGGGTTGATGGTGGACCGTGTGAGCCCTGCAGGACCTGGGGAGGGGGGGGGGGGAAGCATGGAAAGAGCAGAGGGTGAAAGACCAGAAAGGAGGTAGTACAAGACAGAGAGACCACCGACCTGTCTACGATGTGAAGGTGATAGATCCATCGACTCAGCTTCAGCGTGTGAGATTCCAATGATCTTAACCCTATATAGGAGCATTTCCTGGTTTTACCCAGGGATGCACCTATCGAGGGTAAAAAGGCCCTTGGTCTCTAAGGCATCAAGATGAGCAAGGTGTGAGACAGGGGGAGCCAGCCCAGTTGGGAGAGAGCAGTACTCCATCAAACTGTGGATGAAGGTCTTGTAGGTGGATAGGAGTTCAGGTATCCTGAGGAAAGATTTTGCATGACCTGGAGCCAACTTGGAAATGTGGCTTGTCCAAGAAACATCATGGCTAATGGTAAGACAGAGTTTGGGTGACGGAACGTCTCCAAGATGATCGTTAAGAAAGTAAATAGGAGGATTTGCCATACAGTCCTTTCAGAGAGAGAGAGAGAGAGAGACAGAGACAGAGAGACACAGAGACAGAGAGTCACAGAGACAGACAGACACAGAGACAGACAGACACAGAGACAGACAGACACAGAGACAGACAGACACAGAGACAGACAGACACAGAGACACAGAGACAGAGAGACAGAGACAGAGAGACACACAGAGAGACAGAGACAGAGAGAGAGACAGACAGACAGAGACACAGAGAGACACAGAGACAGAGTGTGAGAGTGTGAGAGTGTGTCTGTGTGAGTGTGTGAGTGTGAGAGTGTGAGAGTGTGAGAGTGTGTCTGTGTGAGTGTGAGAGTGTGAGAGTGTGAGAGTGTGAGAGTGTGTCTGTGTGAGTGAGAAACTTTTATACCAAAACTGCAATTATCGTCAATTAAATCCAAATCGGTTGGTATCGCAGCCCCATACACTCGGACCCAACACTCCAGTCTATATACTAATACACTCTATAATAGTAAATATATAATAGCAAACAAGTAGAAAAAGTTTTATCAACGCGTCAGCTCTACGTTTTACGCTGTATCAACTTATCAACTATTACATCATTATATATCAAAGATTGCCATCACTGTACTCATAAATCACGTTGCTATGATGTTCTTTTGCGAGAGCGTGTGCCTCACCTGAGCTCGTGCGCCCGACTGCGGGGTGGCTGCGGATCACGCGCCTCGCGCTGGAAATAGACCCGGTGTCGGCGACAGACATTCCAGGGCAGTCACAGGTTGCGTGCTCGGTGCTCCTGGCCCGTTTCGTATACTATGTCTGCCCAACTCTTCCTCTTAGCAAAGCCCCGACTTCAACGGTTTGAACATAGGCTGGGGACTGTGGTTATTTAAGGATAAGGTAAAATATTTTAAGTTAGGACTGAAAACCTGAATATTAATTTGAACCTCTTAACCCCGACAACTTATGTACGATACATTACTTATTAATAGCCACAATTATTACCAACTAGAAGGGTCGGTATGGGAACAATCTTGGCACAAGTCTTTCACGAACCGGCTGCGCAGACCTGCCGTTCGACTGAAGTTAGTTTGGGCAGGAATGTTTAATTTGTTCAGGGTACTGCTCATAGCTATGGTGGAAGGTAGTGCATGTGAAGGAAGGCAGTTTATAGTTGGGGCAGCAATCAAAGCCACCTTAGATGGCTCAAAGGCGAAAGACGATATTTCATGTTACGGACACAAAATAGCAGAAAACTGCTACTTTTATCTCATTCTGATATCATTGATCCGATATACATTCGCTTTCATATCTACCCCCTTCTTTCCACATAGTGACGCAGCGATTGTGTTTAGAGAGAGTTCAGAAGCAGGGCAGCATCGAACTTTTCTTGGGAATCGAGGTGTTGTTGAGAAAGATGGAAATTACATCTTTCTGATTCTGATGTAGCATATATAATGCGATGCAGAGGGTCAGTGCTGCCAAGGCTGTTTCTTGGCAAGGATTATACTGGCTGGTTTGCCATTGCCTTCTGAGCAGGAGATAGGGCAAGAATTTATAATTTGGCTATGGTGTCTGCGATATCTCACATACGCTTCTTGAAGGACAACATGGGATCTTCAACATCCACAAACCAACTTGCTGGCAGATTGATGGATCACCCGACCTGTAAAACACCAGAATGACCGTTTATAGATGGGTCAGGATTCCAACACAGGCCACACAGCTTAGGGCCAAGTGTGCATACCTCTCGGCCATCCTTCCCACCATATTCATACACACAACAACAACAACAACAACAACAACAACAACATGCATTTTAAGGCCATTTTCCCTGCTAGAGCGGGGGTTAGCCTTGCGGTCCCCATGACAATCTTCTCCATCTTGCCGTATTTTCTGCATCTCTCCTTGTTAACCCCCTTATAATAATAATAATAATAATAATAATAATTCATTTATTTTGTATAGCGCTTTTCCAGAAGCCCAAAGGCGCTTTGACAGAGTGGAAAACATAATGCATAACAATACATGAAAACAACAATTGCAAAAAGACAAGAATCAATAGGGAAATATTTAAAGCAAAAGGAGGGAAAAGGGGAAGAGATAGTCAGGGGTTAAATGCTGTGGGTTGAATGTTGAATGCAGTGTTGAACAGGTGGGTCTTTAGTGATGTTTTGAATATGGTGAGTGAGGAGGAGTCTCTGATGGTGTGAGGTAGTGAGTTCCAGAGGGTGGGAGCAGCGATGGAGAAGGCCCTGTCCCCCCAGGATCTGAATTTGGTCCGGATGGGGGGGGGGGGGGGTCAGGAGGTTGGTACCAGCAGAGCGGAGGTTGCGGGTGGGAGTGTGTCTGGAGAGGAGGTCAGCCAGGTAGGATGGGGCCAGGTTATGGAGGGCTTTGTATGTCAAGAGGAGGATTTTGTACTGGATTCTCTGGGGGATGGGGAGCCAGTGAAGCTTGTAAAGGACGGGGGTGATGTGGGCACGGGTCCGTGAATGGGTGAGTAGACGGGCAGCGGAGTTCTGAATGTATTGGAGTTTATTGGTGATTTTTGAGGGTGAACCATAGAGGAGGCTATTGCAGTAGTCCAGACGGGAGGTGATGAAGGTGTGGATGAGGGTTTCTGCAGCCGTGGAGGAGAGGGATGAGCGGAGACGGGCAATGTTTTTCAGGTGAAAGAAGGCTGTCTTTGTGATCTGTTTAGTGTATTTGTCGAAGGAGAGGGTTTGGTCAAAGATGACGCCAAGATTCCAGATGTGAGGGGAGGTGGATACTGGGATACCGTCGATGTTGAGGGCAAAGTTATGGGTGGATTTTTTGAGCGTTTTTGGGCCAATGATGATTATTTCAGATTTATCACAGGTAAGCTTGAGGAAGTTGATTTGAAGCCAGGATTTTATTTCAGTGATGCAGTTTGTCAGGATAGAGTGGGTGTCGGTGGAGACGGACTTGGTGGAGATGAAAAGCTGGATGTCATCGGCGAAGCAGTGGAATTGGAGACCATGACGGCGGATTAAGTGACCGAGGGGGGACAGGTAATGGATGAAGAGGAGGGGGCCAAGAACTGAACCTTGGGGGACACCTTGGGGGAGGGGAGCAGTGGGGGATTTGCAGTTATTGATGGAGATGAACTGGCGTCTGTCAGAGAGGTATGATTTAATCCAAGAGTAGGCAGTGCCGGTAACGTTAAAGGTGGATTCAAGTCGGTTGAGGAGGATGGTGTGATCGATGGTGTCAAAGGTGGCGCTGAGGTCAAGGAGGACGAGAATGTTGAGGTTGCCAGCGTCAGAGGAGAGGAGAAGGTCGTTGGTGATTTTGAGGAGAGCAGTTTCAGTACTGTGGTTGGAGCGGAATCCGGATTGGAATGTTTCATACAGGTTATTGGCAGAGAGATGATGTTTGAGTTGAGTGGCTACAGCACGTTCCAAAACTTTTGACAGAAAGGGGAGGTTGGAGATGGGTCTGAAGTTGTTTAGGGTGTCAGGGTTTAGACCAGGTTTTTTTAGAATGGGGGTAACAGCAGCAATTTTGAGGGAAGGTGGGACGATGCCTGTAGACAGGGAGGAGTTTATTGTTGCAATGATAAGTGGAGAGAGAGCAGGGAGGGAGGCCTTGACAAAGCTGGAGGGGATGGGGTCAAGAGTGCAGGTGGCAGTTTTCATTCCTATGAGGAGTTCAGAGAGGTCAGTAGGGGAGATTGGGGAGAACCGAGACAGGGGATGGCAGGACAAGGGGGGGCAGGTGGTTGGAGGGGGAGCGGGTGCGGTGGTGGTCAAGCTGTTGTAGATGTTGTCAATTTTGCGTTGGAAGAAAGAGAGGAAGGAGATGCAGTTGTCTACTGTGAATGACAGGGTGGTGGTGTTCAGGGGGCGGAGGAGTTTGTTTATTGTCGAGAAGAGTGCTTTTGGGTTTCCGGAGCCAGAGTGGATAATTTGAGAGTAGTAGGCGGAGCGGGCGCAGGAGAGGGCATCTTTGTAGTGTTGTAGGTGGTCCTTGTAGGCTTGGGAGTGAACTGTGAGACCCGTTTTATTGCGGAGTCTTTCAAGTTGGCGAGCACGAGTTTTCATCAGGCGGAGTTCAGGGGTAAACCAGGGAGCAGAGTGGGTGAAAGAAACTGTTTTGGTTTTTACAGGCGCAAGCTGGTCAAGGCAGGAGGAGAGAGTGTGGTTGTAGTAGTCAGTGAGGTCGGAAGGGGTGTGGAGGTCAATGAAGGGAGAAGTGGACATTTTTTCAGAGAGGGTGGATGAGAATGAGGTAGGTGAAAGAGCGTTTAGCTTACGGAAGTTGATAGTGCGATAATGCCTTGGTGTTGGGGCGGGGATGTTGATGGTCAGAGTGATGGCTAAGTGGTCAGAGAGGGTGAGGTCGGAGCCAGAGAGATGGTGCAAATTTAATCCAGTGGAGCAGACAAGGTCCAAAATGTGACCATGGATATGGGTAGGAAAGTCGACATGTTGAGTGAGGTTAAAGCAGGTGAGTAAATCCGTGAAGTCAGTGGTTATTGTGGAGTCAGTGGAGTCCATGTGGATATTGAAATCACCAAGGAGGAGGATTGAGGGGGAGAGGGAACAGAGCTGGGTCAGAAAGTAGGAGAAGTCAGACAGGAATGATGGGTGTGGTTTGGGAGGGCGGTAGACGACAGCCATGACTGACTGCGTGCGACCAGAGAGTTTAAAAGCCACGTGTTCAAATGATGAGGATGAGGCGATGGGGATGAGGCTGGTCTTGATGTCTTGACGGTGGATAACGGCAATTCCACCACCTCGGCCCCCCGAGCGTGGTTTATTGACGTAGGAATATCCATTGGGTGTGGTGAGGTTGAGTGTGTCGTAGTCCAGAGGTTGTTGCCAGGTTTCGGTGAGACAGAGAAAGTCCAGTTTGTTATCCAGGATGTATTCGTTCAGGATGAGGCATTTGTTGTTGAGGGACCGGGTGTTGAACAGGGTGAGCCTGATGTTGTTTTGAACAGCAGGGATGAATTTAGGTGATTTAGCCAGGGTTCGTAGGCAGGAGGTGCGATCGTGTGCGTTGCTGTGACCAGGTGCGCTGGGACGAAGAGTGAGAGTGCGCTGAGCCGACCAGAGGACGGGGATGGAGTGACCTGATTGCAAATATACAAACTTACGACCGGAGCCACGGTGAATGTACCTGGGTCGTCGGAGGAGTCCATTTGATTTGATGGCAGAGATGCATGATGGGGCGGAGCGGGTATTGAGCAGAAGGAGCCTTGCGGCGGAGTACCGCAGAGCCATGTCAGGCAGGAGCGAAGGGACGAGACGAGGCCAAGGTTGAGGAGGTGAAACAATGGTCCCAACCCACGGGAGCGGGCCTGAGGAAACGAAGGAGACAGGTAGGTGAAGGCCAGGAGCAGAGCCGGGACCAGGCAGAGGGCAGGCAGGAGCAACGAGACGATCACGAGGCCAAGGTTGATCACGGCAAAGCGGCAAATGCAGCGGCACTCGACTGCCGCCGCTACAAGTCTAGATCACGGCGAGAAACCGCCACCAAACCGCTGCGATGGTCACAACCCACGAGAGCGCGCCCGAGGAAACAGCGAGCAGGCGAAGGAGCCGGGCAGGCGAGGCAGGGAGCAGAGCCGGGGCTATGCAGAGGGCAGACTCAATGGCCAAAAAATCCGCACGACCACCAAAAAAGAAAGCAACTGACAGTGGCCCGTTCGAAGAAGCGGCGAGCATGTGACGCCTGCGTCCTCTTCAGACCGGACCGGAGACCGGACTCAGCAGCCCTTGCCCGCATTTCTTCTTCCACCATCTTTAGCCAAGTCTTTCTCGGTCTTCCCCATCCTCTACTTCCTTCTACATTCATTTCCATCACTCTTCTCAACCAGTTACTTTCATCCTTCCTCAACACATGACCAAACCATCTCAACCTGTTCCTCTTCACAGCATCAATCACAGGCTCTATTCCCATCATCTTTCGCCACCATCTTTTGTCTTCCTCTCTCTCAATGATACTCCACACATCCACCGAACCATTCGCATTTCCACCCTTTCCAGCCTTCGTTGCTGCTCTACATTCATGACCCATCTCGCTCCCATAAATCATAACACTTCTCACACATGCAGCATACACCTTTCCCTTCAGCTTCAACGACACTCCCCTCCTCATCAGCACGCCACTCAGTTCCCGAAACTTCTTCCATGCACATCTCACTCGAGCAACCGTTGCCGAGTCTGATCCACCTTCTCCATTCAGCATGTCTCCGAGGTAGCAAAATGTTTTCACACCTTCCAGATTCACGCCGTCTCCAAGATCCAACTCAACATTTCCTCAATCTGCAGCTCCCTCTGTGCACACCTTACATTTGAATGTAGCTGCCACACTGGTTAATGACCCTCTCAGACCACAACATTTTTGATGAACCCACTCAGCGCACATTGTACATTGAATGGAGTTCACTCCGACACCCTTCCTGCACACAGCACATGGCCACTTCCCAGTTCTTTCCACCTCACCACATGCTTTACCACTTGCCATCACCTTCGTCTTTCCTATATTCACCTTCAGACCTTTTGTCTCCATACATTCCTTCCACTTGTCCATCTTTTCCTTCAGTGCATCCATACTTTCCGCAATCAACACCAGATCATCTGCATACAACAACTCCCACGGTAAACTCTCCTTTACGTTCTGAGCCAGCACCTCCATCACAGCTACAAATAGTAGTGGACTGAGTACCGACCCCTGATGCACTCCCACCTTCACCTCAAACTCACCACTGTTCCCGTCCTTACAGCTATGAGCGCTCTTTTGTACATTGCCATCACAACTCTGATCAACCATTCCTCCACTTCTAACTTCCTCAATGCCCATGTCAATACTTCGCGTGGAACCCTATCGAATGCTTTCTCCAGATCAACAAACCCAAGAAACAACTTCTTCCTCTTCTCCATGTACTTCTCCTGCAACTGCCTCACAATAAAGAGCACGTCTGTTAATTCCTCTTCCTGGCATAAATCCAAACTGCATTTCGTCGATCTTCACCTTCTTCCTTATCCTCCTCTCCAACACCCTTTCCAATACCTTCCTTCATTCCATGCTCCAATAACTTTATCGCTCCGTCCGAGCCACACTCCAGAGGGTCACCTTTCCCCTTGTATAGAGGGACGAGGGTACTCAGTTCCCAATCCACTGGAATGCGACCTTCTTTCACCGCCAGATTACAGATCTCTGTCATTCTCTTCACACCCCAACTTCCTGCTGCCTTCAACATATCTCCCACAACTCCCGTCAGCCCTCCCGCTTTTCTACTCTTCATTGCTTTTATTGCTTCCTCAACTTCCTTCTCAGTTATTTTCTCTGCCGGTCCTAAAACTGGGTTACTCTCTATGTTGCCATCCCATTCATTCTCTGTATTCAACAGCATTTCCATATATCTTTTCCATCTTCCTTTAATTCCATCTGGGTCCACAACGATTTGTCCCACTTCATCCTTCAAGCAACTCACCCCCATCACATCACACCTCTCTTTCGCTATCTGCTTTGCAATCATGAATACCGCTCTCTGACCCTCTTCCGAATCCAAGCGCTCTCCGAACATTTTCCTACATGCCTCCTGGGCCTTTGCTACCTCTTTCTTTGCAGCCTTCTTGGCTGCCTTATAACTTTCATGCTCTGCTTTTTCTGCTCCCGTACCCTTCGCCTTCTGCCACTCCTTGAACTTCTTCCTCTTCTAGTCAATCCTCTTTCCAAATTCGTCATCCCACCACCATGTTTCCGAGTGCCTTTGGTCCATCCACATACCTCACCAACGGCTCCCAACAGACTATCTTTCATTGACATCCAACCACTTTCAAGCTCAACCACATCATCCTCTACCCTACTCAGCCTCTCTTTTAATGCCTCCCTCACTGTCACCTCTTTCAACCTCCACACCTTCATTCTCGGTTGGTACTTTTTTTCTTTTTTTTTTTTTTTTTTTTTGTATACAATATCGAGGCTCGTGAAAGAGCGAACATTAATCACACAGAAAGACAAACCGACACATAAAACATATAACATAGGGAGCGGTAGACAAGATGGGGAGAGAGGGGGAAGGACACAAACACAACATTTGAGAGCAGGGACCGAGAGACATGGAGACATCGAGAGATCTGAGAGAGGGCGAGGGCTTTGGGGGGGGGGGGCGTGGGAAGGGGGCAGTGGGAGAGGTATAAAACATATGGACACTGCCAGGACTTCCAGGAAAGAAGTTGGAATTTCAAACAAGGTGGATCTGGGGTGAATTAGCGGGGGTAGAAAAGATCAAGGTTTTGGATGGGGGAAGATAAGAGATGGTGGTGAACAGCTGTTTTAAAGACCTGGAGGGAGGAGTGGGATTGAAGGGAGTGAGGGAGTTTGTTCCAGAGGCGGGAGAAAAGAGGAATGAAAGAGTGAAGGTGAGCGGAGAGCCGAGATTTCGGCAGTTTAACCATCAGAGGGTTGCTGGCAGATCTTGTGCGACCTGTAGGAATATTTGGGGGACAGAGCACAGAGAGAGCTGGGGGTGCAAGGCCGGAGAGGAGTCGGTAGAAGACAGATAGACCACCTACCTGCCTGCGGTGAGTGAGTGAAAGGCCCTCAGAGATAGCTTCATCGCGGGAGATTCCAATAATTCTGAAAGCTTTGGTTTCAACAGCGTGAAGCCGAGCTAGGTGTGAGGCAGGAGCACCGGCCCATAGGGGAGAACAGTATTCCATTGAGCTGCGGATGAAAGCCTTGTATGTGGTGAGGAGCTCAGGTGTGCCGAGGAAGGACTTCGCACGACGGAGGATGCCCAGTCGGCGACTGGCTTTGGAGGCCAGCTTGGAAATGTGGTTTTCCCAAGAAAGATCATGGCAGATAGTGAGACCCAAAATCTTGAGCGACAGAACTTCTTGGAGAGGATTGTTGAGAAAGTAGATGGGAGGGTTGTCCAGTCGATCTTTTCGGAGAGACATAGTAAGAGTGTGAGATTTGTCAGGATTGAAAGACATGTTCCACTTGTTTGACCAGTCTGTGATTTTGTCCAGATCTTCAGAGAGTGAGGAGGCAGCAGACTGCCGATCTGAGGGAAGAGGAATGGAGCGGCAGAGAGTGGAGTCATCAGCAAAGAGATAGAGAGGATTTTCGAGAGAGTCAGAGAGATCATTGATGAAGACCAGAAAAAGCACGGGGCCCAGAACACTGCCTTGGGGAACTCCAGCCTGAACAGGAAGAGGAGATGAGAGAAACCCATTCAGGGCCACACGTTGACGACGACTAGAGAGGAAGTCCGCCAGCCATGCGTGGAGATTTCCATGGATACCAAAGGAGGAGAGTTTGGTGAGCAGAGCGGGGTGCCAGACCGTGTCGAAGGCACGTGATATGTCGAGGGAGACAGCTCTAATTTCCTGTTTGGCATTGAGGACCTCCATCCATTGTTGAGACAGCAGAAGCAGCATGTCCAGAGTGGAGTGACCTGGTCTGAAACCAAATTGATGATCAGAGATCAAGCCATTGGAGAAGAGGAAAGATTTCATATCAGAAGCAATGATGGATTCCATGACTTTGCTGATAATTGGGAGAAGGCTGATTGGTCTGTAGTTGCTAGGATCTGTTTTTGCACCTTTTTTGTGCAAAGCGGTGATGTTGGCTGATTTCCAAGCAGATGGCAGTTGACCTTGAGCAAAAGAGAGGGTGAAGAGAACAGAGAGAGGGTGAGATAGAGCAGCAGAGCAGGATTTTAGGACCCGTGGGCTGATGCCGTCGGGTCCAGTTGCAGAATCAGAGTCGAGGGTTGACAGAAACTTTTCCACCTTGTCAGGAGGAAAGGACACAGAGTCCAGGAGCAGCAGGGTACGACTGGGTATGGTGGGTACAGAGAGGGATGGGTTTGGGACACAAGATTTAGAGGCAAACACAGAGTTGAGGCATTCAGCTTTTTCACGTGCGGAGTCAGCTGTGTAGCCGTTTGAGGTAAGGGAGGGGATGGAGGGGGAACAAACACCAGAAACGGATTTGACCAGACGCCACCAGGATTTGGAAGAGGGAGACAGATAAGAGAGTTCGGTCTTGAGAACGGAGAGATATTGTTTCCTGGCTCTCCTGAGGGTGGACACACACTTGTTTCGGGCTTTGTGAAAGGAAATGAGATTTCCTTCCGTTGGATTTGCTTTCCAGGAGACGAAGGCAAGTTGTTTCTGGGCAACAGCCTCACCACAAGATTCCGTGTACCATGGACGGGAGGAAGGGTATGACAACTGAAGACGAGATGGGATAAATCTGTGCATGAGAGAGAGCAATTTACTTTGGAAGAATTCCCAGGATGAGTTGATGTCAGAGGTGGTAGAGATGGGAGACCAGTCCAGATGATTGATGGCTGCTTGAAGACCGTGCCAGTTGGCCTGAGTGAAATGCCAGACTCGTCGACGCTGAGCAGGCTCCCTGAGGATGGTCAGAGAGATGTCCACTTTAACAAGGACATGATCAGATGATCCGATCGGAGCAGAAGAAGAGCAGCAGACATTTTCAGGGAAGTTAGTCATAACCAAGTCCAGAAGAGAAGATGTTCCGTTGACTGAGATCCGCGTCGGGAAATTGACAGATTGTGTCAGTCCCAGTGAGTCGCAGAAGTCCTTTGCTGAGGAGCCATGGCTGGTGAGAGAGGTACCCACACCCAGCCAACTGGCATGATGACAGTTGAAATCACCACATATGAGGAAGAGAGAGTTGGGATGAGTAGATAGAAGTTGGTCCATATCATCAGACAGCGAGATGTAGATGGAGTCATCACTGTTTGGTGGACGGTACAACACACATATGAACAAGAGGTGGGAGCGAAGGGGAAGCCGTAGCCAGAGGCCGAGCTTCGTACTTCACCCGCCGAGCTCTCCTCGCACCTTTCACCCTTATGTCGCAGACAACCAAGTGGTGCTGTGAAACAGCCTCCTCCCCCGGGATCACCTTTGTGTCCGGGAGGTGCCCCCTATCTCGCCTACGCACCATCAGGTAGTCAACGGTTGTCGTCGACCCAACTGACGTGTACGTAACAAGCTTATTATCCTCTTTCTGGAACTGAGTTTTAGAAATCAACAAATCAGCTCCATCAGCAAACTCCAAAATCCTTTCACCTTCTCCATTTCTCACACCATATCCGTAACCCCCATGAACTCCCTCAAAACCGTCCATACTCCTTCCAACGTGTCCATTTAGGTCTCCTCCTACCACAACAACTTACTTATCTTTCACGTTTTCCATCAGCTTCTCTATCGCACACCCGAACTTGTCCTTCTCTTCATCGCTCCGACCAACCTGCGGAGCATATCCCGAGATGACGTTCACCAAGAGCTTTCCAATCATCATTTTCACCACCATCAACCTATCACTCACTCTAGTCACACTCACCACACTGTCTACAAACTCCTCAGAAAACAGGACAGCAACACCATTCACGCCTTCCGGGCACCCTTGCCACACAAACTTGTATTTCTGTCCCTGCCTACCCTTCACCATTCTCACACCACTTCCCTTCCATCTCGTCTCTTGC
Source organism: Myxine glutinosa (assembly GCF_964187855.1). Classification (NCBI taxonomy): domain Eukaryota; kingdom Metazoa; phylum Chordata; class Myxini; order Myxiniformes; family Myxinidae; genus Myxine; species Myxine glutinosa. The sequence continues at coordinate 126,243,266 of NC_136262.1, read as the reverse complement.
ACACAACATATGTCCACTCTTCTTCTGACCAATACTTCCACCACTTCTCCTGATCTCCCTGTCATTGTCCCTACATTACATGTCCCAAAACTCAGAAACCGATCTTCACTTCGGGCTGTACCCTGCCCATATGTAGTTGTAATTGTCATGGTTCTCTTTTTGAGGCAATGTTTTTATGGCCGGATGCCCTTCCTGACGCCAATTTTCCATATTCCATATTCATACACACACACACACACACACACACACACACACACACACACACACACACACACACACACACACACACACACACACACACACACACACACATATATATATATATATATATATATATATATATATATATATATATATATCTGAGACATTATAAAGCTTGCAGTGTTCGTGTGAGAAATTCCTGAGGTGAAACTGAACTCAAGAGCTCATTTGGCTATCGCCACATTGCCGATCAGGTTCTTGGGTTGGAATTCTGAATTGAGTCGAGACTTTTTCACATTTGCCCCATGCAAGAATTCATTCCTGTTTATTATATTGTCTAATGCATACATATATTTCTGAAATTCCTGAATGCAAACCTCCTAACTGGTGATGAGCAGGGCAGAGACAATTTGTTCACGTGTCAGGCGGCACTTGTTGCTAACAGCAGGTCATGCAGCAATTGCTGGGGTGAGACTCGATCTGTGCCTTGCTTCCTCGTCAAATTAGGGGGTTCGATCTGTGTTTATTAGTGTTAGATTATATTAGGGTTAAATTTAGGGTTTAATTCAGATTGTATTAGGGTTAAATTATATTATGTATCCACATATATATATATATATATATATATATATATATATATATACATATATATATATATATATATATATATATATATATATATATATATATATATATATAGATATATATATATAAATATATATATATATATATATATAAATATATATATATATACATATATATATATATATATATATACATATATATATATATATATATATATATATATATATATATATATATATATATATATATATATATATATATATATATATATATATATATATATATATATATATTGTTATGAATTTTGGGTCGGGGCATATATAGATTTAGGTAGATCTGCATAGGTAGGTGCTCTGGTGTCGTGAAGAAGAAGAACCATCTCGATGTAAGTCAGTGAGGGATCTGTCGAGCCCGGTTTGTCGGATTAAGAGTATACCTGTGATCATACAAGGATGATTGGGTGATAAATAGTTGTGATGATTATGCTAATTCCCATGTGTGTGAAACCTGTGATCATCCCGGTGTCCCGTATGGCAACGCACTCATATACATTAGTTAGGCCCAATAGCACACCACATTAATTAATTCCCCCTCCACCACAATAACAAAGGAACTGACGGAAAACAGACCGGAACGACCACACACTATGGCGCCATGGCTAGCAGACATCGCACAGGCAGACCGGGAACCACACCCAGGAAGGCTCGTGACTGGCCGGGGGGAGGGGCGAGTAACAACTCACCGATTGGAGAGTAAGGAAGGTGAAGGACGTGCCACACTGATTGGCCACCGACCGATGACACCAACACCAAAGCCGCGAGGTGCTCGGCCAATCAGTGAGTAGGGCACGAAGGACCACGAGGAAGCGATGCACTGATTGGAAGAGAGGGAGAGCTGACGTCAGATGACGAGTGACAAAACGACTCGTGCGCCGGCATTTTCCTTCTTCTCATTTTTGGATTCTTCTTGGCCGGACCTCCCTCTCTCTCTCTCTCTCTTCCCTTCTTGCCTTCTCATTCCCGTTTGGACTTTCGCTTGTTGGACGTTGGAAAGACGGTGGGGTGCCGACGATCATCCTCCCCTGGTGTTCTGGCTCCTGGTGCCTGCGTGTGAGTGCTGTGGCTTGGGACGGACCATGCAGCGAGGCCGGTGTTCGCACCAACGCCTGAGCGGTTCACGCCGACCAGAGCCGCGTCGGACGGAGACTGACCAACCCGACATCCAGACAGATAAGACGCACCACAGAACACAATGTTTGCTTTATTTCATTCTTCATGTGTCCTGCAGTCGAAGTCTGTGTGGAGACGTCCCGAAAAAGGGGATTAGTTATTACCGTCGTGTTCATTGTTCTCAGGTTCCGTTAATAAATATTCCTTTTGTGCATTTTACATCCGTCTCGGGTTGAATTGAGTTGCAGGTTGAAGACGCCTGCGCGCGGGGCCGTGAGGGTAAGTCGGTATCCTCAATTGGAAACTCCTCAAAGTAAGCTTGATTAGCCATCCGTGGACGCCCTGTCTTAATAGAGCCATCCACAGGATAATATATACAGAAAATTACATTCTGTATCCATACATATACATATACTGTATACACACACACACACACACACACACACACACACACACACACACACACACACACACACACACACACACACACACACATATATATATATATATATATATATATATATACATACACTACCGGTCAAACGTTTTAGGACACCTCAATTTTTCCAGTTTTTATTGAAATTTACGCAGTTTAATGTCTCAATGTACTCTTAAATTAAGCATAGAACAAATAAACAATTGGAGATAAAAAAGAAATCATATAATCATTTTGTTTAACAGAATTTAATTAAAAATTTTGACTCAGCAAAGAAGTCACCTTTTGCAGATATAACCGCCGTACACACTCGTGGCATTCTTTCTACAATGGAAATCAAATATTGTTCGGGAAGTTCTTCCCAACACTGTTGCAGAAGTTGCCACAAATGTGTTGCACTTGTAGGTTGCTTTGCTGTTACTCCGAGGCGTTTCATCAAATATGGCGGAGTTAATACACGTGGGAGAGGGAGGGGGGGGGGGTACCTTAATGTGGTGGTGACGTCACAGCATGCGCCAATTAGGTTGGAGAACTGAAATTATATTCTGATTGGTTACTCCCAACCGCATCCAGGCGACTCCATATTATGAGTGGATACCAGAGATAATGTACGTGTGGCAGGCAGTGATTATCGCTCCCATTAAGGTACAGCGATAGCTGGATGGGATAGTGGGATACCTTAATGGCGGTTCACCACTGATAGTATGGAGTTGCATAATGACTGATATATATATATATATCAGTTTTTTCTTTTTTATAAATCTGCAAAACTTTCTAAAATCCTGTTGTTTTTTTGGCATTATGGGGTATTGAGTGTAGATTGATGAGGAAAAAAATGAATTTAAACGATTTCAGCATAAGGCTGCAACATAACAAAATGTGAAAAAGTGAAGGGGTCTGAATACTTTCTGAATGCACTGTATATATATATACATATATATATATACAGACTTGGCATTTAATATGGAATTTTTTTTTCCTTGACTTGGGTTTACTTTCTTAACTCAGTATATCAATCTGGTGAGTTTCTTTTACACTTTGGTGATTTATTTGTTGAAAGAACCATGTCACTGATTGTCTGTCGCAGCAAGAAGTCAACAACAGGATTATATCACAGGTGGCGTGGCAAAATGTACGGACAGGTGCATTTGATGATTGGCTTCACAGTCGGGTATACAAGGGTTGTTGCGTTCTGTATTAGTGGAAAACAACTGCTGCACGTCTCCAAAAGTTATTGCCGCTTCCTCTGGAGATGGTCCGTCAACTCGACAATGCTGTTTGTCATGGAGTGGTGGCTTTACGAAATTACGGCGTGAAACAGCGTGCTGTTGCTCGGCAGTATGGCATCACTCAAGGTCAGGTGTCATAGATCCTGAAACGAAATGCTCAGAGGGGTGTCCCTACTCCAATACCGAGGCCAGGACGTCCCCGCAGAACCACAAGGAGGGATGATCGCCAGCTGCACCGGTTAGTCCGCAATGGCCGTACCAAGTCAGCTAATCGGCTTAGGGCTGAGTGGCAGCAACTGACAAATGTGCCTGTATCCAGAAGGCCAGTCAACCAACGACTGGTTCAAGCAGGCTATCGTGCCAGGCGTCCCATGAGAAAGCCACGCCTGACCAGACAACACCGCCAGCGCCGATTGCAGTGGGCCAGAAAGCACCATCAATGGCAGCCAGGACACTGGAATCACCTGATCTTCATTGACGAGTCTAGATTTCTGGTCTATCGTCAAGATGGCCGCGTCCGAGTGTGCAGACAAGTGCATGAAGCCTACAACAAAGATTGTATAGTGCCAAGAGTCCAAGCTGGAGGTGGTGGGGTGACCGTTTGGGCTGCTTTTCATAAAACCACCGTTTAGAGGCCATTTTTCCCCGCAAAGCGGGGGTTGGCCTTTTCGGGGACCGTGGTAGTTGTTGTTTTTTGGTCCCCTTTTTGAAGCAATGTTTAACGGCCGGATGCCCTTCCTGACGCCAACCCTTTTTGCCGCCTTCAACGACAAACAGGGAATTACCAGTGAACTGGTACTCAATTAGCCAACCTCGGAAGGATGACAGGCTGAGTCAACCCCCCTGGCATTAATTCAGCGATCGACCGAGATTCGAACCCAGGATCCTAGGATCCTAAGCCGGCGCCCTAGCCGCTAGCCCAACACCAGGCTTTTCATGCAGGGGGCAAAACTGACCTGGTTGTTCTGAATGGAAACCTGAACCAGTTCAAGTACAGGGCCATTCTGGAAGAAACATTGCTTCCATTTGCTCGTGCAGCCTTTCGAGGAAACTTTGTCTTCCAAGATGACAATGCACGGCCTCATCGTGCTCGCATGATCCAACACTTTCTTGCTGACCGTGTTGTAGAGCATATGGAGTGGCCTGCCATGTCCCCGGATATGAATCCGATAGAGAACTTGTGGGCAGAATTAACGCGTCAAATCGACCACTTGGACCAGCAGCCGACTTCTGTGCGTGAATTGCAGCAGGCTATTGTCACTGCATGGCAAGCGATTCCTGTCCAAACCTTGGCAAATCTCGTGAACAGCATGCGTCAACGTGTACATGATCTCCTGAATGCTCGTGGGGGTTACACGAAGCACTGAACTGTAATTTTACTGTCCGTAATCCCAGTCGTAATTTAACTTTTGAATTTGTGAAAAATTTTTTTTTGCTCATGTGCAAAATAAAGAGATACTTCTGGAAAACGTACAGAAGTTTAACAGTACTGTCCATGAATTGAGTTCGATATCAGCTTACATCACTTTCAAGGATCAATTTATTTGCTTCGAAATGTCAAATGTGGTTTTTGTTTCTTTTAAAGGTCACATTAACAAAATCGAGAATAATTTCAACATAATTCCAATGAACTTTTGGTTCTAAGACATCTTGAAAAGTAAGTTCACCCCCACAAAAAAAATATTCCATATTAAATGCCAAGTCTGTATATATATATATATATATATATATATATATATATATACACACACACATATATATAAAAGAAAGATAATGATAAAATTACACCGTTTTAAAAGTAACACGATCAACGTTCTGGCATAACCCTTTGTCAAAAGAACCAGTGTTTTTGACAAATGGTGTTTCTTTTAAAACATTGTATTTTTCACCCTTATGTTTCTTTTATGATATTTCACCGACGCAGATTATCCCCTTTATAAATACATATATATATATATATATATATATATATATATATATATATATATATATATATATATATATATATATATATATATATATATATATATATATATATATATATATATATACAGTCACGTGAAAAAGTAAGTGCACCCCATGTAAAGTTTTGACTTTTTCAACATATTTGAACATACAGCTATTTGATCTTCATTTCAACAATATTGATAGATAAAGGTGATATAATATAACAAATATCATGAAACATTCACATTTTGTAGTCCATTGTATAATTTAAATAAACATAAATGCAAATTTCGCATGTGGAAAAAGTAAGTACACCCTTGGCTCTAAGAGGTGGTATTGCCCCTTTGGCAGAAACAACCTCAAGTAGGCGTTTCTTATAACTGTCTTCCAGTCTCTGACATCGACTGTTTTTTTTTTGGACATCGAAATTTTTACCCACTCCTCCATGCAGAATTCTTTCAGCTGTGCGATGTTTGAGGGGTTTCTTGCATGCACAGCTCGTTTCAAATCCCCCACAACATCTCGATGGGATTGAGATCCGGGCTTTGACTTGGCCATTCCAGAACCCTCCCTTTCTTTCTTTTCAGCCATTCCTTGGTGGATTTACTGGTATGTTTAGGGTCATTGTCATATTGCAATGTTCAGCTTCGGTTGAGCTTCAACTTCCCGACAGATGGCCTCACATTATCCTCAAGCACCCTCTAGTACAATGAAGAATTCATAGTGGATTATATGATGGTGAGCTGCCCAAGCCCCGATGTAGCAATACTGCCCCAAACCATAATATTTCCACCACCATGCTTTACAGTTGGTATCAGGTTCTTGTGGTCAAATGCTGTCCTTGGTTTTCGCCAAACATGTCTTCTGGTACTGTGGCCAAATAGCTCTAACTTTGACTCATCTGTCCAGAGCACATTGTTCCAGAAGTGCTGGTCTTTGTCTCGGTGTTCATTGGCAAACTTTAGTCTTGCCCTGATGTTCTTTCTGGACAGCAAAGATTTCCTTCTGGCACACCTCCCAAGTAGATCAAATTTGTGCAGCCTTTTTCTGATGGTAGACTCGTGCACTTTGACATCAACAGTGGCAAGAGCTACCTGTGGGTCCCGTGATGACATTCTGGGGTTCTTAGAGACTTCTTTCAGCATCTTGCGGTCTGCTCTCGGGCTGAACTTGCTGGGGCCGCCTGGCCGGAACAAGTTGGCAGTTGTTTGGAGTCTGCTCCACTTGTAGATGATCTTCCGGACAGTCGAATGATTGATTTCAAATTGTTTGGAGATCTTTTTAAATCCCTTCCCAGACTCGTAGGCTTCTAGAACCTTCTTTCTGAAGGCCTCAGAGAGCTCTTTTGATCGAGGCATGGTGACACCGCTCACTTCAACAACAAAGAGCAAACCAAACTAAATGTCTGAGGTTTAAATAAGACAGGTTCCTCCAAGATCCTCTCTAACGATGTTCTAATAATTTGCACCTGAGCTGGTGCACGTGATTCTAATTTGAGGTATTTGAAGTCGTGATAAATGTTGGGGTGTACTTACTTTTTCCACATGTGAAATTTGCATTAATGTGTATTTAAATTATACAATTGATGACAAAATGTAAATGTTTCATGATATTTGTTATATTATATCACCTTTATCTTTCAATATTGTTGAAATGAGATCAAATATGAGATCTTGAGGACAAAGGTAAGCCCCTCGGCTTACGTCGGGTGAGCGAGGCTTCGCCAAAGAGTCCCGTCTTCTTTATCTCTGTCTATCTTGCCGCTTCCGCTTCCGGTCTTGCCGGCGAGGTTTTCGTTTATTCGCAGCTGTCCACACTCTCCATCGAAATCGAAGTTAAGTAATTGTTCCCATTTGTATTTTCGTTATAATTGTATTTATTTTATGGTGTTGTACGTATCGTGTGTCCCGAGGAAGATTTTCGGTGCAAATCTTTCATACCTGTAGAGAAAATCATGTTAAATCGTGCCGTGTCTTTTGAGGCCTTGTACAGTGTCCAACCTTGAGGCTTCGTTTTCCTCTCAGCGGTCCTTCTTATGTGCTCCAATAACTTTCGTTCTCTGCTTTTCCCAGTCTTTTCACCCCATAGCCTACTTCCTTGTTTAAAACCAACTCAAAAAAACCCCAAAAAAACATTTCCTTCTCTGTTCTTATTATTTGTTCTCATTCGTTTATTCGTTCGTTCGTTCTTCGAACAACGTTCACTGTTATTACTGTTACTGTAATAACAGTTATTACTGTTCACTGTTAACGTTCACTGTTATTAACCTAAACATGTTTACACTTTCCCCTCAAGTTCTGTATTCCGTCATCTATTATAACACCTTTTTCTTCTTCTTCTTCAAAAGGCTGCTTTCGACTTTCTCACCAAATCTATTCATCCCCCAAAAAAATTCCATCTCTTACAGTGTCTCTTTTCTACATTACCTAAACTCTACTGCACTCCTTCCTCCCTCCAGCGTCCTTAAACGTATTTTTGACTCGAAGGTCACAAGAAACTCATTTTGCAATAAATGTTCGTTTCCCATAAATCGTACACTTTCTAAAATCCAATCTCACCCCTCCCCTCCAAATCTTCCCCATAACCCCTCCCATCCAAATCTTCCCCATCACTCCTCCCCTCCAAATCTTCCCCCTTGCCACTCCCCTCCTAATCCTCCCCATCACCCATCCCTTTCAAATCTCCCCCCTTGCCCCTTCTCTCCTAAACCCCCCCACACCCCTCCCCTCCAAGACTCCCCCTCGCCCCTCCCCTCCTAGACTCCCCCCTCACCCCTCCCCTCCAAATCTCCCCCATATCCCATCCCTTTCAAATCCCTCCCCTTGTCCCTTCCCTCCTAAACTCCCCCCTCGCCCCTCCCCTTCAAATCTCCCCACCCTCATTTCTTCTCAATTTCCCCCCTCTCACTCCCCCTCCTCAAAGCGTCCTCCCTGCTTCTTCCCTCTTCCAACTCTCACCTCCGTCTCCCCCAACCTTCTGCCTCGCTCTACCCCCTCCTCAAATAACACCTCATTGTGCCTCACCCAATCACCATCAAACCTTTTGTCCGCCCCATCCTTCCCTTTCTCCGAGCTATTCTGAAATCTCTGACACACCTTCAACAGCTCTCCCTACCTCTTCCACCTCTTCCACATCTTACCCTACCCCTCCTCCCCCCCTGTTCTGTATCCGATGCTCCCCCTTCCTCTTCATTAACGGTATGGACCTCAAACATCTGGGGCCTTCGTTCAAACTCAACTGATGTCTCCATACAGGTTTCTTCTATCAAACCAGACGTGATCTGCTCAACAGAAACTTTCCTCCTTTATGATGTCTCCGATTCCTCAGTATCTCTCCCGGGTTACTCCCTCCTCCGGTATGATAGACCTGAGCCTCGTCCTGGAGGTGGGGTTGCTATCTTTATCAAAAACTCTCTTCCTCACTCGCCCTGCACTGCACTCTCTCCACCTCACCCCCAGGAATACCTCTGACTACGGCTTCCCCTTCGCTCCCACCTCTTGTTCATATATGTGTTGTCCCGTCCACCAAACAGTGATGACTCCATCTACATCTCGCTGTCTGATAATATGGACCAACTTCTGTCTACTCATCCTAACTCTCTCTTCCTCATATGTGGTGATTTCAATTGTCACCATGCCAGTTGGCTGGGTGTGGGTACCACTCTCACCAGCCATGGCTCCTCAGCAAAGGACTTCTGTGACTCACTGGGACTGACACAATCTGTCAATTTCCCGACCCGGATCTCAGTCAACGGAGCATCTTCTCTTCTGGACTTGGTTATGACTAACTTCCCTGAAAATGTCTGCTGCTCTTCTTCTGCTCCAATCGGCTCATCTGATCATGTGCTTGTTAAATTGGACATCTCTCTGACCATTCTCAGGGAGCCTCCTCAGCATCGACGAGTCTGGCATTTCACTCAGGCCAACTGGCATGGTGGTCTTCAAGCAGCCATCAATCATCTGGACTGGTCTCCCATCTCTTCCACCTCTGACATCAACTCAGCCTGGGAATTCTTCCAAAGTAAATTGCTCTCTCTCATGCACAGATTTATCCCATCTCGTCTTCAGTTGTCATACCCTTCCTCCCGTCCATGGTACACGGAATCTTGTGGTGAGGCTGTTGCCCAGAAACAACTTGCCTTCGTCTCCTGGAAAGCAAATCCAACGGAAGGAAATCTCATTTCCTATCACAAAGCCCGAAACAAGTGTGTGTCCACACTCAGGAGAGCCAGGAAACAATATCTCTCCGTTCTCAAGACCGAACTCTCTTATCTTTCTCCATCTTACAAATCCTGGTGGTGTCTGGTCAAATCTGTTTCTGGTGTTTGTTCCTCTTCCTTCCATCCCCTCCCTTACCTCAAACGGCTACACAGCTGACTCCGCACGTGAAAAAGCTGAATGTCTCAACTCTGTGTTTGCCTCTAAATCTTGTGTCCCAAACCCATCCCTCTCTGTACCCACCGTACCCAGTCGTACCCAGCTGCTCCTGGACTCCGTGTCCTTTCCTCCTGACAAGGTGGAAAAGTTTCTGTCAACCCTCGACTCTGATTCTTCACCTGGACCTGACGGCATCAGCCCAGCCCACGGGTCCTAAAATCCTGTGCTTCCGCTCTTTCACTCCCTCTCTCTGTTCTCTTCACCCTCTGTTTTGCTCAAGGTCAACTGCCATCTGCTTGGAAATCAGCTTTGCACAAAAAAGGTGCAAAAACAGATCCTAGCAACTACAGACCAATCAGCCTTCTCCCAATTATCAGCAAAGTCATGGAATCCATCATTGCTTCGGATATGAAATATTTCCTCTTCTCCAATGGCTTGATCTCTGATCATCAATTTGGTTTCAGACCAGGTCACTCTACTTTGGACATGCTGCTTCTGCTGTCTCAACAATGGATGGAGGTCCTCAATGCCAAACAGGAAATTAGAGCTGTCTCCCTCGACATATCACGTGCCTTCGATACGGTCTGGCACCCCGTTCTGCTCACCAAACTCTCCTCCTTTGGTATCCATGGAAATCTCCACGCATGGCTGGCGGACTTCCTCTCTCGTCGTAGTCAACGTGTGACCCTGAATGGGTTTCTCTCATCTCCTCTTCCTGTTCAGGCTGGAGTTCCCCAAGGCAGTGTTCTGGGCCCTGTGCTTTTTCTGGTCTTCATCAATGATCTCTCTGACTCTCTTGAAAATCCTCTCTATCTCTTTGCTGATGACTCCACTCTCTGCCGCTCCATTCCTCATCCCTCAGATCGGCAGTCTGCAGCCTCCTCACTCTCTGCAGACCTGGACAAAATCACAGACTGGGCAAACAAGTGGAACATGTCTTTCAATCCTGACAAATCTCACACTCTTACGATGTCTCTCCGAAAAGACCGACTGGACAACCCTCCCATCTACTTTCTGAATAATCCTCTCCAAGAAGTTCTGTCACTCAAGCTTTTGGGTCTCACTATCTGCCATGATCTTTCCTGGGAAAACCACATTTCCAAGCTGGCCTCCAAAGCCAGTCGCCGACTGGGCATCCGCCGTCGTGCGAAGTCCTTCCTTGGCACACCTGAGCTCCTCACCACATACAAGGCTTTCATCCGCAGCTCAATGGAAACTGCTCTCCCCTCTGGGCTGGTGCTCCTGCCGCACACCTAGCTCGTCTTCACGCTGTTGAAACCAAAGCGTTCAGAATCATTGGAATCTCCCGCGATGACGCTATCTCCGAGGGCCTTTCACTTACTCACCGCAGGCAGGTTGGTGGTCTTTCCGTCTTCTACCGACTCCTCTCCGGCCTTGCTCCCCCAGCTCTCTCCGGGCTCTGTCCCCCAAATATTCCTGCAGGTCGCACAAGATCTGCCTGCAACCCTCTTATGGTTAAACTGCCAAAATCAAGACTCTCTGCTCACCTTCACTCCTTCATTCCTCTTTTCTCCCGCCTCTGGAACAAACTCCCTCACTCTCTTCAATCCCACTCCTCCCCCCAGGTCTTTAAAACGGCTGTTCACCACCATCTCTTATCTTCCCCAATCCAAAACCTTGATCTTTTCTACCCCCGCTAATTTCACCCCAAATCCACTTTTTTGAGGTGACTTTTGTCTTCTTTCCTGGAAGTCCTTGGTGTCCTTGCGTTTTATACCTATCCTGCCTGCCCCCAGGCCCTCTCCCTCCCACACATCTCCCGATGTCCCTGCCCTCAAATGTTGTGTTTGTGTGCTTCCTCCCCTTCTCTCCCCATCTTGTCGACCGCTCCCCTTTTTATATACTTTGTTTGCTTGTTTGTTTGATTTGTTTGTTTGATAAATGTTAGCTCTTTCACGAGCCTCGACTCTGTATACAAAAATAAAAAATAAAAAAAATAGCTGTATGTCGAAATATGTTGAAAAAGTCAAAACTTTACATGGGGTGTACTTACTTTTTCACATGACTGTATATATATATATATATATATATGTTGGACAGCTTGAGGGTTTCCAGATATGTATGTGTATGTATGTTATGGCTAAACAAACCATACATCCACACACATACATACAATTCGATAAAGTTCTGCTGTGCACAGTGTTCAATCTGGAATTCCCAATGAGCTGTTATTGCAACCCGACCTTTAATTGAACGGAAGGAATTGCAGAAGGAATTTTAATGGAACATATTCGAAGTATTCTGTTCCATTGTAAATACCATTGTAGATTGTAGGAAAGTCCCTTGCAGATCATACAAGACCAAGTTATCTTTCATCCACAGCCCTCAATTGGGCATTTTATCTTTCTCTGTACAACCATAATACCAACACAAGAAACAAGAGTGAAATCATAAGAATGCAGAAAGATGAAGAGATAGAGAGAGAAAGAGGCTGGAGTTCCCCCACTGCAGTGTTAGGCCTTGTGTTGTTCATCATTTATATTAATGACCTCTCAAATGCTTTGGAAAACCTTCTCTTCCATTTTGAAGAAGAATCCACATTGTGTCATATAGTACCCCCATCCCATTGCTAAGCAGACAGCAGCTGCATCATTCTGCTGATTTGTAACTGATTCGATGCTGGTCTGAGAAATGGCACCTGTCCTTCGATCCTAGAAAATCTCGTTGTCTCACCCTGTCACTCGGAAGGATCGTCAAACTAATCTAGCTGTCTATTCCCATGGTCAACTGGAAGAGGTTCAGTCTCTTGAACTTGTAGGCCTCACCAGCAGTCATGACCTCTCTTCGGCTATCCACATAGCAAAGCTGGTGTCTAAACCTAGCCACAGATGTGGGCATCCTCTGTCGATCAAAGTCTTTCCTTCGAAAATCAGAGCGACCGGTACTCAAAGTATACAAAGCCTTTGTCCATAGATCAATGGAATTTTACTTTCCATCCGAGCTGCCACCGCAGCATCACATCCGTCTCTCCTGGATTATGCGGAATCTAAAGCTCTCAACATTAATGGAATCCCTGCCACAAGTCTGAAGCACAAGGTATGTTGCGCCCAATTGTTGTCCCACTTCCCCACTGTCAACTTAATCTTGTACTTCCATAATCCTCTTAAAATGATGTCTCAAAAAGTTGTGCACGGATTTGGACGAAACTTGGTGGATAGGTTTGGTACCTACATGGTGACAGGAACAAGCTCATTAGATTTTTGTTCATGTCCGGATCCAGATCCAGCCTATCAGCTGGGCCAGATCTAAGCCTACTAAGTCCCAATTAGTTCCTGACACATCCCCTGATTTTTTTGTGACTTTCTACTTGATTGTTATTCCTCAGTTTTTTATGGTGCACTTCACATTACTAATTTATTTGATAAAATCGAATTGCCATATTTGGATCCAAATAACTACTTTATACCCAAGGATGGATATCCTGGTTTTTCTTTCAAATCAATTTTCTGTATTTTGAAAGAGGTTTCTGAGCAATATGGCTTAAAACGCTGTAATTACATCATCGATTGTGCATCTATTCTTTGATACAACCATATAACAAGAATAGTGTCGCATGTACAGCCCGCCAGACGGTAGGGTATGTGGGAGTATGTGGCACCGGGCACACACAATATAGCACAATCAGCGAGAACGGTACTTGGTAGAGGGCATATCTCCGCTGGGATGAACAGTTTGCATTTTGTATCCCACCGATAGGCCGGATCTGAATTTTGACCTGAACCAAAATCTGTATTAGGCTATGAGCCAGACCCCCCAAATTGACCGGTCGGTACCATACAGATGGAGTAAGGCTCATTGTGATTTTTAGCAAGATATATGTCCCTAGATATGAAAAAAAAGTGATAGCATTGTATAACTCTCGGCCATCTCTGTGTTATCACCCGAAATATTATTATACGCCTGCTTCGCTTCGCCAAAAAATGTGATATTTGCTAAAATTGGAATAAATATGTTTTTAAGGACCACAGAGTGTCGAGATCGAGATCGTATTTGTTCGAGAGATCATGACAAACCTAGAGTGTGGAGCAAGTTTGCATGCATTGTGAAATATAATGTAGCTGATGTTACAAACCTACTTTAGGATACTAGCTAATACCAAAAATTACACTGAGATACCAAAAGTAGTAGACGAATAAACCTAAAATGTTCAAAAGCTATGTTTCGTTCCAAAATATCAAAATTAGGGGGTATGGTTGAACATATTTTGAACTTCGCCAAAATATGTGCCCCAAACAACCACCATATTACAAAGTAATGATATATTCCAATGCAGTGGTTCCTTGCGAAGATTTTGAGGGGTCAAATGTTACTCTGGGAGTTTTCATTTTTGAAATATTGACAAAAATGTACAATGTGAATTCTGAACTCGAAGCGATTTCGACCACTTTTTCACTAAATTTAACATATTTTTTGTCATTATATCAATATTTTGATAAATAACCCCCACAAATGTTCTATATTTCCATTACTATATTAGTTGGCATCCAGTATGCAAATTATTGGCACTCTGTGGGCCTTAAAAACATATTTATTCCAATTTTAGCAAATATCACATTTTTTGGCGAAACGAAGCAGGCGTATAATAATATTTCGGGTGATAACACAGAGATGGCCGAGAGTTATACACTGCTATCACTTTTTTTTCATATCTAGGGACATATATCTTGCTAAAAATCACAATGAGCCTTACTCCATCTGTATGGTACCGACCAACCCCCTTGGCTCATAGCCTATATCGCTTGTTCTTGTCGCCTAACGAACTCATCCGCCTAGTTTTGTCATAACTCGACCACAACTTTCAGGAATATCGTGCTACATATCGTTTTGGCCCTATCTCTCAATGGTGATGGATCACTTAGAAATTGAGAAATTATAGTATCCGGATCCACATCTTCACCAAAATCGAAATGCTTCTTCCTTGTCACACACACAACCTGCCCACCAAATTTCGTCTGAATCTGTCCACAACTTTTTGAGATATCGTGCTCACAAACAAACAAACGAACAGACAGACAGATGGATGGGGGTGAAAACATAACCTCCTTCCACCTTAGGTGATGGAGGTAGTTGTATCATGATGTAAGTGGGTTTTAATCCTCTTAATTACGTTAATCCTCTTAATTAATTTAAATGGCCTCCAGGCAAACCCAATGAGCCCAACATAAACGTAACCATATCTACATTGTACACATTATTCTCCAACACAGGGAATTGTCGGTGATATTTCTGAGACGTGATTTTAGTTGAATTTTTTGAATCGGTAGGAATCATTTGAATCGTTATAGTATTTTATAAATAAAACTAATACTAATTACAACAAATATTGGTTTTCTGATATAATTGTTTAATACAAATCATACTAAAATATGCAATTTGGCGTCTGTCTGTCTGATGATTTTTTGACCGCGATACATTCCATCAATACTTATCCAATCTCAACCAAAGTTGACAGGATGACTAAGTATTACACAATGAAAATTGTCGCTCATTAATTTGCCCCCCATCCCTAAGGGGTTTTCTCTCCCGAGCATGTTTTCCCCGCCATTGCCGTCAATGGGGTTTCGTGTTGAGGTGTATGTCAATGTTAAATTAGCTTTATCGTGGCGTTTTTCCAAGGCCGCTTCTAATAACAAAACTAACGATAATAGTGTCGTGTGAATCCCTCCGGTTAATACCAGGGACCGCGGAAGGCTCAAAAGGATTTAATGGAGGCGAAGACCAAACACGGATTTGACTATGAAGCACGGGAAGAAGAATGGTAGAGGAAGAAGCAGGAAAGCGCTTACCTGGAGCGCGCCGACTACAGCTCCGGTCCTGTTGGGAATTAACGTACTCGAACACCAAATTAGAATGTACAAAAATAGAGATTTATTCACGGAACCCGATAACAAGGAACACGACGGTAATAAAATAATGGTCCTATATTGGGATCCCACACACCAGACTCAACAACAGGACACAGGAATGAATGAAAGGAAAATAAGCGTATGGCATGTATTTGTGAAATGTGGTGCGTCTTAACTGTCCGTCGTCTTGTCGTGTCCGCCGTCCAAACGCGGCTCCGCTCGGCCCCGCTCGTGCGCCACCAGGCCTCGAACGACCCGCTCACCCCAGCCTCGTCTGTTCAGCGGCACGCCTCGCTCCAAGCTCCAAATTGATCGCACACGAGGTCCCACCCGCTCACAGCAACAAAAGCACCGAGCACTGAGCACCGCTCCAAGCACCACGAAGATGGCGAACCAACGACCACCTTGGACCTCCCAAGACCAAGAAGGGAAGCGCAGAGACAAGAGACCAGTGAGGAAAGAGAGAGACAGAGCCCAGACGAGTCAGAGAGAGAAAATGTCATCCAGCGCCCCCTTTTATAACCTTCCTCGACTCTCCTCCAATGTTCTGTTTTGCTGGCGCCCTCTCATTGGCCGAGTGCTTCCCGCACCGATATTGCTCGCCCTGATTGGCTGGAGGTTCGCGCCTTCCACGCCAACCAATCACACGTTCCCTGTAGCGTGGTTATAGCTCGTGTCACTCGATGTTGCTAGGCCTGCCGGAGCTGTAGCTGGCGGCGGCCATCCGGCAGTGCCCCAATCTGGCTTCCTGCCTGTTTTCCAATGTCGTTGTAAGGGAAAGGGATTTAATTACTGTGTGCACTAAAGGGCCTGTCTAAGTGTTTATATGTGTATGCAATGCCATAAGGGACAAAGAAATGATTACCAGGTCTGACGCACAAGGGGTGTTATCTTATTCCCTACACTATTTAACACCCGAACATCCTTGTATGTTCACAGGTATACTCTTATCCCGACAAACCGCCTAAAAACACAGAACTGATTACAGGGTAGATTCCCTATCGTGACAGTTGAATACCTACCTATACAGATCTATCTGGCTCTAGATATTCCTCTACCCAAATTCATAACAATAGCATAATATTAATGTCATTACGAAACAATATTAATACCAATAATAATCCACTTCCCCAAAGGGTTCTTCCTCCTCGAACAAACGTCGAGTCAACGTTTATAAATAGCTTATCATGGCGCTTTCGTGGAAGCAACGGCCCAACAGCCTCCACCAGAAGTAAAAAATATTATAATAATAATAATAATAATAATTCATTTATTTTGTATAGCGCTTTTCATGAAGCCCAAAGGTGCTTTGGCAGAGTGCAAAACATAATGCATAACAAAACATGAAAACAACAATTGCAAAAAGACAAGAATCAATAGGGAAATATTTAAAGCAAAAGGAGGGAGAAGGAGAAGTGATAGTCAGGGGTTAAATGCTGTGGGTTGAATGTTGAATGCAGTGCTGAACAGGTGGGTCTTGAGTGATGTTTTGAATGTGGTGAGTGAGGAGGAGTCTCTGATGGTGTGAGGTAGTGAGTTCCAGAGGGTGGGAGCAGCGATGGAGAAGGCCCTGTCCCCCCAGGATCTGAATTTGGTCCGGATGGGGGGGGGGGGGGGGGTCAGGAGGTTGGTACCAGCAGAGCGGAGGTTGCGGGTGGGAGTGCGTCTGGAGAGGAGGTCAGCCAGGTAGGATGGGGCCAGGTTATGGAGGGCTTTGTAGGTCAAGAGGTGGATTTTGTACTGGATTCTCTGGGAGATGGGGAGCCAGTGAAGCTTGTAAAGGATGGGGGTGATGTGGTCACGGGTCCGGGAATGGGTGAGTAGACGGGCAGCGGAGTTCTGAATGTATTGGAGTTTATTGGTGATTGTTGAGGGTGAACCATAGAGGAGGCTATTGCAGTAGTCCAGACGGGAGGTGATGAAGGTGTGGATGAGGGTTTCTGCAGCCGTGGAGGAGAGGGATGAGCGGAGACGGGCGATGTTTTTCAGGTGAAAGAAGGCTGTCTTTGTGATCTGTTTAGTGTATTTGTCGAAGGAGAGGGTTTGGTCAAAGATGACGCCAAGATTCCGGATGAGAGGGGAGGTGGAGACTGGGATACCGTCGATGTTGAAGGCAAAGTTATGGGTGGATTTTGTGAGCGTTTTTGGGCCAATGATGATTATTTCAGATTTATCACAGTTAAGTTTGAGGAAGTTGATTTGAAGCCAGGATTTTATTTCAGAGATGCAGTTTGTCAGGATAGAGTGGGTGTCGGTGGAGGCGGACTTGGTGGAGATGAAAAGCTGGATGTCATCGGCGAAGCAGTGGAATTGGAGACCATGACGGCGGATTAAGTGACCGAGGGGGGACAGGTAAAGGATGAAGAGGAGGGGGCCAAGAACTGAACCTTGGGGGACACCTTGGGGGAGGGGAGCTGTGGGGGATTTGTAGTTATTGATGGAGATGAACTGGCGTCTGTCAGAGAGGTATTATTTAATCCAAGAGAGGGCAGTGCCGGTAACGTTAAAGGTGGATTCAAGTCGGGTGAGGAGGATGGTGTGATCGATGGTGTCAAAGGCAGCGCTGAGGTCGAGGAGGACGACAATGTTGAGGTTGCCAGCGTCAGAGGAGAGGAGAAGGTCGTTGGTGATTTTGAGGAGAGCAGTTTCAGTACTGTGGTTGGAGCGGAATCCGGATTGGAATGTTTCATACAGGTTATTGGCAGAGAGGTGATGTTTGAGTTGAGCGGCTACAGCGTGTTCCAAAACTTTTGACAGAAAGGGTATGTTGGAGATGGGTCTGAAGTTATTTAAGGTGTCAGGGTTTAGACCAGGTTTTTTTAGAATGGGGGTAACAGCAGCAATTTTGAGGGATGGTGGGATGATGCCTGTAGACAGGGAGGAGTTTATTGTTGCAGTGATAAGTGGAGAGAGAGCAGGGAGGGAGGCCTTGACAAAGCTGGAGGGGATGGGGTCAAGAGTGCAGGTGGCAGTTTTCATTCCTATGAGGAGTTCAGAGAGGTCAGTAGTGGAGACCGGGAGAATTGAGACAGGGGAAGGCAGGATAAGGGGGGGCAGGTGGTTGCAGGGGGAGCGGGTGCGGCGGTGGTCAAGCTGTTGTAGATGTTGTCAATTTTGCGTTGGAAGAAAGAAAGGAAGGAGATGCAGTTGTCTACTGTGAATGACTGGGTGGTGGTGTCCAGGGGGCGGAGGAGTTTGTTTATTGTCGAGAAGAGTGCTTTTGGGTTTCCGGAGCCAGAGTGGATAATTTGAGAGTAGTAGGCGGAGCGGGCGTGGGAGAGGGCATCTTTGTAGTGTTGTAGGTGGTCCTTGTAGGCTTGGGAGTGAACTGTGAGACCTGTTTTATTGCGGAGTCTTTCAAGTTGGCGAGCACGAGTTTTCATCAGGCGGAGTTCAGGGGTAAACCAGGGAGCAGAATGGGTGAAAGAAACTGTTTTGGTTTTTACAGGCGCAAGCTGGTCAAGGCAGGAGGAGAGAGTGTGGTTGTAGTAGTCAGTGAGGTTGGAAGGGGTGTGGAGGTCAATGAAGGGAGAAGTGGACATTTTTTCAGAGAGGGTGGATGAGAATGAGGTAGGTGAAAGAGCGTTTAGCTTACGGAAGTTGATAGTGCGATAATGTCTTGGTGTTGGGGTGGGGATGTTGATGGTCATAGTGATGGCTAGGTGGTCAGAGAGGGTGAGGTCGGAGCCAGAGAGATGGTGCAAAATTAATCCAGTGGAGCAGACAAGGTCCAAAATGTGACCACGGATATGCGTAGGAAAGTTGACATGTTGAGTGAGGTTAAAGCAAGTGAGTAAATCAGTGAAGTCAGTGGTTATTGTGGAGTCAGTGGAGTCCATGTGGATATTGAAATCACCAAGGAGGAGGATTGAGGGGGAGAGGGAACATAGCTGGGTCAGAAAGTAGGAGAAGTCAGACAGGAATAATGGGTGTGGTTTGGGAGGGTGGTAGACGACAGCCATGACTGACTGCGTGCGACCAGAGAGTTTAAAAGCCAGGTGTTCAAAGGATGAGGATGAGGCGATGGGGATGAGGCTGGTCCTGATGACTTGACGGTGGATAACGGCAATTCCACCACCCTGGCCCTCCGAGCGTGGTTTATTGACGTAGGAATATCCATTGGGTGTGGTGAGGTTGAGCGTGTAGTAGTCCAGTGGTTGTTGTTGTTGCCAGGTTTCGATGAGACAGAGAAAGTCCAGTTTGTTATCCAGGATGTAGTCGTTGAGGATGAGGCATTTGTTGTTGAGGGACCGGGTGTTGAACAGGGTGAGCTTGATGTTGTTTTGAACAGCGGGGATGAATTTATGTGATTTAGCCAGGGTTCGCAGGCAGGAGGTGCGATTTTGTGCGTTGCCGTGATTAGGTGCGCTGGGACGATGAGTGGGAGTGCGCTGAGCCGACCAGAGGACGGGGATGGAGTGACCTGATTGTACATATACAAACTTACGACCGGAGCCACGGTGAATGTACCTGGGTCGTCGAAGGAGTCCATTTGATTTGATGGCAGAGATGCATGATGGGGTGGAGCAGGTATTGAGCAGAAGGAGCCTTGCGGCGGTGTACCGCAGAGCCATGCCAGGCAGGAGCAGAGAGGCGAGCACGAGGCCAAGGTTTAGGAGGTGAAACAATGGTCCCAACCCACGGGAGCAGGCCCAAGGAAACGAAGGAGACGAAGGAGCCAGGTAGGTGAAGCCAGGAGCAGAGTCGGGACCAAGCAGAGGGCAGACAGGAGCAAAGAGACGATCACGAGGCCAAGGTTGATCACGGCAAAGCGGGAAATGCAGCGGCAATCAACCGCCGCCGCTACAAATCAAGATCACGGCGGGAAAACCGCCGCCACACCGCTGCGAAGGACACAACCCACGAGAGCATGCCCGGTGGAAACAGCGAGCAGGCGAAGGAGCCGGGTAGGCGAAGCAGGGAGCAGAGCCGGGACTATGCGGAGGGCAGACTCAATGGCCAAAAAATCCGCACGACCACCAAAAAAGTAAGCCACAGACAGTGGCCCAGTCGAAGAAGCGGCGAGCATGTGACGCCTGCGTCCTCTTCAGACCGGACCGGAAGCGGTATCAATTAGCGGTATCAATAATCCACAAACATGTATAATTAGCTTTTTAAACAGTCGCTAATGCTGTTTATAACACTAAAGAAAGAAATATGGAGGAATCCCAACATCTGTGAGGTAAGTTTTACTTGCAGAACTGAGCGAAGATCTACTGTGCTCTATATACCCCACAAGGATTGGGTTAATAACATGACCCTTCCTGCCGCTAACATGGCGTTTTTCATGGCGAACTTTTGAAACTCACTCCTGCTATTTAACACGAAACTGAAAGGGAGGAAGCCCAGGTTGTGCTCATTTACCAAGCAGCTAGCTTGTGCTTGCCAAGCCAGCCGTTCCTTAACGGTTTTGAATGGAGTGTTTGCTTGAATGCTTAAACCACTTGACCGTCTTCACAAGAAACTTGGTAAATCCGATGGACGGTGCAAACATTTATGCATCGGCCTACATGGGAAATACCAGTCGAGATTTGAACCCAGGCTAGACAGTTCAAAGGTGAGTGCACATACATCTAATCCATCCTGCAGAAGCCTCTCCACTGCAAAAAAAATTGACCAAAACAAATTCGCATGGGTTATGTGAACTGCCTTCTTTGGATAAGAAGATCAAACAGCAAGCTATCCTGCCAACCATAACCTGAGAACATCTAACATGTAAAGCTCATTCTAACCACTGACTCATTCACTGACTGATATTAATGTTCGATACCTTCCAGGTGTTGTAGAAAACTGAAATTTTGCGTGCCAACGGAACCGATAAACCGGGGAAAAAATCCCAGAACCATCAAAAAGTGTTCGTAAATTAAAATTTACATTGAAAAAAACGCCATAAACACGTCCTTAAAAAAATCCTCAATCAATATCTACCATTTCAAAATTGTAATTTCTACTGTATAACCGTAAACTGTGAAATAAAAACCTCAATGAAAATTTACGTTAAAAACCGTAAACTCGTCCGTAAAAAACCCACTATTGATATCTAGCAATTGAAAATTGTAATTTCATTAACCATAGACTCTGAAATAAAAAACCTCAATGAAAATTTACGTAAAAAACTGTAAACGGGTCCATAAAAACACTATTGATATCTAGCAATTGAAAATTCTAATTTATATAACCATAAACAATGAAATAAAAACCTCAATGAAAATTTACGTTAAAAACCGTAAACTCGTCCGTAAAAAACCCACTATTGATATCTAGCAATTGAAAATTGTAATTTCATTAACCATAGACTCTGAAATAAAAAACCTCAATGAAAATTTACATAAAAAACTGTAAACGGGTCCATAAAAACACTATTGATATCTAGCAATTGAAAATTCTAATTTATATAACCATAAACAATGAAATAAAAACCTCAATGAAAATTTACGTTAAAAACCGTAAACGCGTCCATAAAAAACACTATTGATATCTCGCAATTGAAAATTGTAATTTATATAACCGTAAACTGTGAAATAAAATCCTCAATTCAAATTTACATAAAAAACCGTAAACTCGTCCGTAAAAAACCCACTATTGATATCTAGCAATTGAAAATTGTAATTTCATTAACCATAGACTCTGAAATAAAAAAACATCAATGAAAATTTACGTAAAAAACTGTAAACGGGTCCATAAAAACACTATTGATATCTAGCAATTGAAAATTCTAATTTATATAACCATAAACAATGAAATAAAAACCTCAATGAAAATTTACGTTAAAAAAACGTAAACTCGTCCGTAAAAAACCCACTATTGATATGTAGCAATTGAAAATTGTAATTTCATTAACCATAGACTCTGAAATAAAAAACCTCAATGAAAATTTACGTAAAAAACTGTAAACGCGTCCATAAAACGCACTATTGATATCTAGCAATTGAAAATTCTAATTTATATAACCATAACAATGAAATAAAAACCTCAATGAAAATTTACGTTAAAAACCGTAAGCACGTCCATAAAAAAAACACTATTGATATCTAGCATTTGAAAATTGTAATTTATATAACCGTAAACTGTGAAATAAAATCCTCAATTCAAATTTACATAAAAAACCACTATTGATATCTAGCAATTGAAAATTGTAATTTCATTAACCACAGACTCTGAAATAAAAAACCTCAATGAAAATTTACGTTAAAAACTGTAAACGCGTCCATAAAAAGCACTATTGATATCTAGCAATTGAAAATTCTAATTTATATAACCATAAACAATGAAATAAAAACCTCAATGAAAATTTACGTTAAAAACCGTAAACACGTCCATAAAAAAAACACTATTGATATCTAGCATTTGAAAATTGTAATTTATATAACCATAAACTATGAAATAAAAACCTCATTGAAAATTTATGTAAAAAACCGTAAATGTGTCCATAAAAAACCACTATTGATTTCTAGCAATTGAAAATTGTAATTCATATAACCGTAAACTGTGAAATAAAAACCTCAATTAAAATTTACATAAAAAACCATAAACGCGTCCATAAAAAAACCACTATTGATATCTAGCAATTGAAAATTGTAATTTCATTAACCATAAACTGAAATAAAAACGTCAATGAAAATTTACGCTAAAAACCGTAAACGCGTCCATAAAAAACACTATTGATATCTAGCAATTGAAAATTGTAATTTATATAACCGTAAACTGTGAAATAAAATCCTCAATTCAAATTTACATTAAAAACCACTATTGATATCTAGCAATTGAAAATTGTAATTTCATTAACCATAAACTGAAATAAAAACCTCAATGAAAATTTACGTTAAAAACCGTAAACGCGTCCATAAAAAACACTATTGATGTCTAGCAATTGAAAATTGTAATTTATATAACCGTAAACTGTGAAATAAAATCCTCAATTCAAATTTACATTAAAAACCGTAAATGCGTCCATAAAAAAACACTATTGATATCTAGCAATTGAAAATTGTAATTTCATTAACCATAGACTCTGAAATAAAAACTTCAATGAAAATTTACGTAAAAAACCGTAAACGCGTCTATAAAAAAACACTATTGATATCTAGCAATTGAAAATTGTAATTTCATTAACCATAGACTCTGAAATAAAAACCCAATGAAAATTTACGTAAAAAACCATAAACGCGTCTATAAAAAAACACTATTGATATCTAGCAATTGAAAATTCTAATTTATATAACCGTAAACTGTGAAATAGAAACCTCAATTAAAAGTTACGTTAAAAACCGTAAACGCGTCCATAAAAAAACCCAATAATCATAAAACTTCTATTTATTATCATGTACCTCCGTACGATCAAAGCACGGTTCCTTATTCTCTAGTTTGGCCTCTTCTGGCTGGTTTGGCTTATAATGCAATTGGCTTCTTCTGATTCTGATGTACCGTGCTCGATTTATACAGGGCGTCAGTGCTGACGAAGCAGCTTCCGGAGCAAGGGTTATGCTGGGTGGTTTGTCATTGCTTTCCCAGCAGTAGTGAGGGCAGGAATTTCGAATTTGGCTAGGATGCCGGCGATAGCTCACCTACTCTTCACGAAGGACACCATGGGATCTTAAAGTCCACCAACGAACGCTGGCAGATGGGACACCCAGTTTAACATCCATCCGAGGGACGGACGGCACACACGTTGATGAATCACTTGCCTGTGAAACACCGGGATGACAGTTTATAACTAGGCCGGGATTCGAACTTCAATGCGAATATGCTTACCTCTAGGCCATCCTGCTAGCCCTGCAATTAGCTTAGCCAACCTTAAAAATCCCCACATATTTATTTACTTTTTACAAACATTTACTTTTTACAAACTTTTAAAGTAAAACACTTTAGTTAGATAGTCAATCATGCAATAGCTTTTTGGGTCTTACCTTACTCACTCTGGTTAAGTCTTCCAGGAAAATCATCGTTCAATATTGAGAAATACCTTACATAATATCGAGATCAAATATTTAAGTATGATGCAAGTTGAATGTCATTCCTCCTTCCTGATAAAAGTTTTAACATGCCGATGAGAAAGTTAATTTTTAAATGGATTCAGTTATGCAATCAACATTTATAGATTTTGTCATTGGCTTTACATCTGATGAGCAAGTACATTTTAAAATGGATTCAGTTATGTCATCAGCATCTCGAGTGGCCTTAAAGGCTTTGTGGCGGGCCATTTTATCTCATTTAAAAAAAAACTAAAACGGCACTCAGGAGAGGGCATACCTCCGCCAGGCGAACAGTTTACATTTTGTATACCAGAGTAGACCAGAAAATCACAATACAGAATCACATTTAATCAAAATCATCCGTCCACAACGTTTTGAGATATCCTGCTATATATAGGTTTTGGCCCTATCTCCCAATGGTGAAGAATCACTTGGAAAGTTCTACTATCCGGATCCGGATCTTCACCAAAATGGAACAGATTCTTCCTTGTCACACACACAATGTGTGCACAAAATTTCGTCCAAATCCGTCCATAACTTTTTGAGATAACCTGCTATGTATCGTTTTTGTCCCTATCTCCCAATGGTGAAGAATCACTTAAAAATTCTAGTAGCCAGATCCGAATCCGGATCTTCACCAAAATCTAACCATTTCATCGTTGTCACTTACGATACATCTCGGCAAAATTTCGTCCGAATCCGTCTGCAACTTTTTGAGATATCTTGCTCACAAACAAGGGGTGAAACACAGACAACAGACAGACAGGGGTGAAAACATAACCTCATACCTTTGGTGGCGGAGGTAAAAAAAAACATTTCATGGGAAAGTCTCACATCCACTCTGACCAAATTACGTCCCTCCTTCAATGACCATACTGTACCGTTTCCATTGTTCTGGATAGATTCTGGATAGATCAATTCTGGATAGCTTCTGGATAGATCAATTCTGAATAGATTCTGGATAAATCAATTCTGGATAGATCAATTCTGGATAGATCAATTCTGGATAGATCAATTCTGGATAGATCAATTCTGGATAGATTTTGGATAGATCAATTTTGGATAGCTTCTGGATAGATCAATTCTGGATAGATTATGTATAGATTCTGGATAGATCAATTCTGGATAGATAAATTCTGGATAGATCAATTCTGGATAGATTCTGGATAGAGCAATTCTGGATAGATCAATTCTGGATAGATCGATTCTGGATATATTCTGGATAGATAAATTCTGGATAGATAAATTCTGGATAGATTCTAGATAGATTAATTCTGGATAGATCAATTCTGGACAGATCAATTCTGGATAGATTCTAGATAGATCAATTCTCAATAGATCAATTCTGGATAGATTCTAGATAGATTAATTCTGGATAGATTACTTTTGGATAGATAAATTCTTGATAGATTAATTCTGGATAGATTAATTCTGGATAGATTAATTCTGGATAGATTACTTCTGGATAGATTAATTCTGGATAGATTAATTCTGGAAAGATCAATTCTGGATAGATTCTAGATAGATTAATTCTGGATAGATTACTTTTGGATAGATAAATTATTGATAGATTAATTCTGGATAGATTAATTCTGGATAGATTAATTCTGGATAGATCAATTCTGGATAGATCAATTCTGGAGAAATTCTAGATAGATTAATTCTGGATAGATTAATTCTGAATAGATAAATTCTGGATAGATTCTTGATAGATTAATTCTGGATAGATTAATTCTGGATAGATCAATTCTGGATAGATCAATTCTGGATAGATCAATTCTGGATAGATCAATTCTGGATAGATTCTGGATAGATTAATTCTGGATAGTTTCTGGATAGATTAATTCTGGATAGATCAATTCTGGATAGATTCTGGATAGATCAATTCTGGATAGATCATCATTCTGTCACAGACTGATCCACTTACCTGAAACAAAATACACAATCTTGGAATAAATCACACAATAACGTTCATTAATAAGGGATCCTATGGACATTTCAAAAACAATATCAGTGAGTTATTATGGTGACCAGGGAGATACCCGTGCGAGGCACAGGTGGGAGGCCAGAAGCAAACAGGCAATGCAGATACGGCGAATGCTAAAGCATGAAGCCAATAAATTCCACATTCCTGTAGCACCCTCAGTCGCACGTCAGACATGGACAGCAAGTTTGTTAAGGACTTCCATGAAAAACGTACCCATTCGCAAACAAACTGGTACGTTCACGTATAGAAACATCGATTGTGGGACCGTGGCGAATCTGCATGTGGCGATCCGCGAAGTTCATGTTCGGACAGTAGAAACCATCACGGCATGTCGTCATTCACTTGAACTCGATATCTCTTTTTTCATTCCAAACAACATAACTCCAATTAATCACAAAATAAACTTTTAACAACATTGTTAATGTTTCCTTCATTGTAAAAACTACCAAATCAACAGTTAAAAGGATTTTGAGCCGATAGCTGTTATGGCCTTGGCAAGATCGATGGAGACAGTGATCTGTTAGCGTATTCACCGCCCAAATAGCTATGTGGAATTCTCTCATGTAGAGATTAAATGCCGTTTGAACTTTGGCCGACGTCATTATTTACTTTTAATGATGTTTATATACGAATGATGTTTAATGATGTTTATATTGGTTTTGGGTCGTCCTTTCTGCATATCTCGTGGGATTGTAAGTTGGAGAGACGGCCGTGATGGCGGGGAGGGGTTTGGAATTCTCTCAAGCAGGGATTCAACCCGTGTCCTTATAAAAGGTCTTTGTCCGAGGTCACCGAGTCCGATCGGTGCAGCCATGCAGCGAACGGTGCAGCCATTTGTGCGGCTCCCGGGAAAACGTCACAATGAAAACATCGTCACAATGAACGTTATGTGAACGCGAATGTTATGCGGGAGTCCAAACCTGAGAATGCTGGAGACCAAAGCTGAAATTGGGAAAACTAAATAGCCTATTTTACTCCTGGAGATCCCAGGATTACCCACCCAAAATATCGTTGCGATCGGTTCAGCAGTTTTTACGGTACCTTCGAATGGACAGACAGACAGACAGACAGACGGATGGACATTTGGTGAATTATAGTAAGATACAATTTGGAACATGAAATTGCCGTGTTCAGCAGGTTGATGACGTGAGATCAGTTTTCTGAAGCTGATATATTATTTTCTATTGCCATTTACTCTTGCTTGCACATTTATTAGTTTGCCATCACCATGGGAGAAGTGGGGAACATGACATCAGCATCTACATAAGTGAATCCAAGCATCATTAAACAAGGTAGTGTTTCATTTGAATTTGGTAATTTGTGTAACTTTAGGGTTTACTTCCATCATGATATAATAATATTCTTTTAATTTTGGATTTCCAGGTTAAAGGATAAATCCAATATGGCTGTCAAACCATGTGACCTATGATGTCATAAACTTAATATTTCAATACAAATGGGTCACTGATCATGTGCATGCAATTTCAGATTTTTAGGATAAGGAATTCGATTTAAACAGTTATGGTTGATACACCACTTCACCGGTGTTGTCATCATTATCATGACTTAGTTCCCCATTGGGAGTACTTGACAATGTGCAAAGTTTTAAAATTTCACCTTCAGCGGTTTCTGAGAAATATATATTTTATTATTTGTATTTAATCCAATATAGGTGCCATACGACATTGCCGATGACATCAGAATTATCATAAAAAACATTCTATATGGGTATCGCTCCTACCCTAAAAGTTTCATCTCAATCGGACATGTGGTTGCTGAGAAAAACGAGGATTTCCCATTCAGACGGACGCACGGACGGACGGACAACCCGAAAACATAATGCCTCCAGCCACCCTTGGGGGTGGAGGCATAAAAACACACGTCACGTTTTCTCCGACAAACAGAAGAGCTTTCAATAATCACGAGGAAGAGGATAACCACCTTCGATAGGATTCGATAGGATTCGATAGGATCCAAGCTACATATCCTGAAAACGTCACCAGGATCTTTATTCCGTTTGTAAGACCAAAGCTGGCACACTTACCTGAGAGCTTTTGAGAGAGAGAGTTTTTGATGTTTAAACTGGGTGTGAAGCTGTTATACTGATGATATCATTGGTAGAAGTCTTAACATTCCCCCCAACACGCCCTGTCCGCTTTCCATAAACTATGAAGGAATGGTCGTGCACAACAACATTTGGATTCAACACACACACACACACACACACACACACACACACACACACACACACACACACACACACACACACACACACACACACAATCTGACAGGATGTTGCAGAGGTAGCACACTTACCTTCACCTCGTGCCACCGAGTCATGGCCAACTCCTGGTGACCCTCAAGGTCAGCGCCTCACACCAACTACATGTATCCTAGAAGTCAGTGATTTGCACACTTCGGCCTACCATAGAGTTGTCTAATTTTTGTTTAATTTTCAAGCGAACACTAAACTATCAGATTGGTACTTCACAGGCAGGATATTGCATCACAAAGCGTGCTGTCCCTCGGATGGACTTTCAGCCGAGTCTCCTATCTACCATCACTTTTTTAACGCTAAATATCCCACAGTGTCTTTCACAAAGAATAGGTGAGTTATCGTTGGCACGCTGGCCAAATATTTCAAATTCCTGCCCAAAATCAGCTTCAGCATCAGCTTCAGTTGATTGTCAAGACGAGCAAGCTGCTTCATGAAAAACGTGGGCCAACACTCATGCCCATTGGCTGAACCTACAAGACAGTGGCATTAATTGGGGATGTTAAAAAGTGGAAGTAGATACATGCAAACACCCATATGTACAGTCACGTGAAAAAGTAAGTACACCCCATGTAAAGTTTTGACTTTTTCAACATATTTCAACATACAGCTATTTGATCTTCATTTCAACAATATTGATCGATAAAGGTGATAAAATATAACAAATATCATGAAACATTTACATTTTGTAGTCCATTGTATAATTTAAATAAACATAAATGCAAATTTTGCATGTGGAAAAAGTAAGTACACACTTGGCTCCAATGGGTGGTATTGCCCCCTTTGGCAGAAACAACCTCAAGTAGGCGCTTCTTATAACCGTCTACCAGTCTCTGACATCGACTGGGAGAATTTTTTTCCCACTTCTCCATGCAGAATTCTATCAGCTGTGCGATGTTTGAGGGGTTTCTCGCATGCACAGCTCGTTTCAAATCCCCCCACAACATCTCGATGGGATTTAGATCCGGGCTTTGACTTGGCCATTCCAGAACCCTCCATTTCTTTCTTTTCAGCCATTCCTTGGTGGATTTACTGGCATGTTTATGGTCATTGTCATGTTGCAAGGTCCACCTTCGGTTGAGCTTCAACTTTCCGACAGATGGCCTCACATTATCCTCAAGCACCCTCTGGTACAATGAAGAATTCATAGTGGATTCTATGATGGTGAGCTGCCCAGGCCCTGATGCAGCAAAGCTGCCCCAAACCATAATATTTCCACCACCATGCTTTACAGTTGGTATCAGGTTCTTGTGGTCAAATGCAGTCTTTGATTTTCGCCAAACATGTCTTCTGGTACTGTGGCCAAATGCTGGTCCTACCTACCTTTGACTCATCTGTCCAGAGCACATTGTTCCAGAAGTGCTGGTCTTTGCCTCTGTTTTCAGTTGCAAGCTTTAGTCTTGCCCTGATGTTCTTTCTGGACAGCAAAGGTTTCCTCCTGGCACACCTCCCATGTAGATCAAATTTGTGCAGCCTCTTTCTAATGGTAGACTCGTGCACTTTGACATCAACAGTGGCAAGAGCTACCTGTTGGTCCCGTGATGAAATTCTGGGGTTCTTAGAGACTTCTTTCAGCATCTTGCGGTCTGCTCTCGGGCTGAACTTGCTGGGGCGGCCTGGCCTGAACAAGTTGGCAGTTGTTTGGAATCTTCTCCACTTGTGGATGATCTTCCGGACAGTCGAATGATTGATTTCAAATTGTTTGGAGATCTTTTAAAATCCCTTCCCAGACTCGTAGGCATCTATAACCTTCTTTCTGAAGGCCTCAGAGAGCTCTTTTGATCTAGGCATGGTGACGCCGCACACTTCAACGACAAAGAGCAAACCAAACTAAATGTCTGAGGTTTAAATGAGACAGGTTCCTCCAAGATTCTCTCTAACGATGTTCTAATCATTTGCACCTGAGATGGTGCACCTGATTCTAATTTTAGGTATTTGAAGTCGTGATAAATGTAGGGGTGTACTTACTTTTTCCGCATGCGAAATTTGCATTAATGTTTATTTAAATTATACAATGGACTACAAAATGTAAATGTTTCATGATATTTTTTATATTATATCCCCTTTATCTATCAATATTGTTGAAATGAAGATCAAATAGCTGTATGTTGAAATATGTTGAAAAAGTCGAAACTTTACATGGGGTGTACTTACTTTTTCATGTGACTGTATATGGAATTGACTATCTATGACCATGACATGGTTGTGAATATTCTCTCCTAATCCTGTAGCAGTTCAGTCCTAAAGTATGTTTGAGAGAGAGCTTTTGATGCTTGAGCATGTGAGGTTATTGTTGGTGTGTGTCCACATTGAGAATGTTGGTGTTGACCACCTCCTCCCTTGGATGAAGCTCAATACTCAAACACTTGTCCCATGGAAAGCAACAATCTCACATACCTTTCACAATCTTTTTTCTGGCTGCAATATCTTCACTGATTGCCACTTCTTTCTTCAATTTAGTCTCGAAATCGTGCCGCATTTTCTCATCTCGAGCTTGCTGGAATAGCAGTTTCTCAGGGAGAGCTCTGCAACAATGGAGAGCAATATGTTATCAGTTATCACAATAGAATGAACATTACCTATTGATGTCTGTATTTTTACCTCCACCACCGAAGGTGGATGGAGGTTATGTTTTCACCCCTGTCTGTCTGTTTCTCTGTGAACAGGATATCCCAAAAGGTTGTTGATGGATTCTGAGGAAATTTGGCGGAGATGTAGCGTATGTGACAACGACGAAATGATTCGATTTTGGTGAAGATTCGAATCCGGATCCTGATCAGAGAATATTTAAAGTGATTCGTCACCATTGAGTTATGGGGCTAAAACCGACATATAGCACAATATCTCAAATAAGTTTTGGACGGATTTGGACGCAACTTGGTGGAGAGGTTGTGTGTGTGACAAGGATGAATCGATTCGATGTTGGTGAAGATCTGAATATGGATTCGGATACGGTAATTATTTAATTTTTAAAGTGATTCTTCACCATTGAGAGATTTGGGCTAGAATCAGTACATAACCTTTTTTTTAAAAGTTGTGGACGAGTTATGACTAAACTTTGGGGATGAGTTGGTTAGGTGACAAGAACAAGCCGGTAAGATTTTGGTTCAGGTCCGAATCCATATCTGGCCTATCAGTGGGATACAAAACATAACCTGGCGGAGGTGTGCGCTCTACTGAGTGCCGTTCTAGGAAACAAGGTGATCACCAAGATAACCCTCATCAGAACACTAAGGACCAATTTGTACCCCAAGACTATTTTAAAAGTTTATTGAGTATTAACACAACAATTCACCCATTCAAGATCAAAATGCTTGAGCCCCTTCACCCCCCACCCCCGCCCCCAAATTTCACAATTTCTCAGTAACCCCAACAAATTGCAAATACTGTTTCATGACTTCTTCATTTGAAGTCTGACACACCTTATGATACTAAATTTATGCAAATCGGTAATCGGTGAGAATATGCATAAAACGATCATACTTGCTTAATAAATAAATCGATAATCTCTTTTAATCAGACATTTTATCACAAATTCAATGATACAGGATATCAGTAAGAAAATTTTCTATTTACACATCGAATTTCATGTCAATTGAATGGTCCAATCCCCGAGATATTGGGGGGAGAATGGGGTTCAAAATGACCCTCCCTGATCCCCCGCCCCTCCTCCCTCCCACCCTCAATATGCCATGAAAAAGCCCAGCCTGAATAGGGTTAAAGGCACTCAACGAGGCAAATGGTCCTCTGGCTTGATGACCTTCCAATGGATGGCACATACAATGAACCCTAACTATGCATGTCAAAAACCAAAATTGCATTTTATAGCTGGGTCGAAATTCCAACCCAGGTTAGACATCTCAAAGGCAGGTGTGAATACATCAAAGCTATTGTGGTAGCACATGTGTGCTGCACCATGTACAGTGGTGAGAGAACGTTTGTAAACCCTTCAGAATTTTTTGTACTTCTGCATAAATTTCATCTAAAATGTGATCAGATCTCACTCCAAGTCCAAATAATAGATAAAGAGAACCTGGTTAAAGAAATAGCACACAAAAAAATCTACTTTTTCATTTATTTATTGAGCAAAATGATCCAACATTCAATTTCTTTGTTGGAAAAAGTATGTGAACCTTTACGTTCAGTAACTGGTGGCACCCCCTTGGGCAGCAAAAACTTCAACCAAACGGTCCTGTAACTCTCGATCAGTCCTGCACATTGGCTTGGAGGAATTTTGATCCATTAGGGTGGCCCTTACTAAACTGCGTCAACTCAGAGATATGTGTGGGCTTTCTTGCATGAACTGCTTGCTTCAGGTTTGCCACAACATTTCAGGTGGGTTAAGGTCTGGACGTTGACTCGGCCATTCCAAAACAGAAAGTCTCCTCCGCTTCAGCCACTCTGGTGTAGATTTGTTAGGGTGTTTCGGATCGTTGTCTTGCTGCACGACCCACTTTCTGTTAAGCGTCATCACATGGACGGATGCCCTGACATTCTCCTGTACAATCCAGAATTCATGCTTCCGTGAATTATGGCAAGCCGTCTGGGTCCCGAGGCAGCAAATCAGCCCCAAACCATGATACTCCCACCACCATGCTACTCGTTTGGGATGAGGTTCTTGTATTGGAATGCATTGTTTGGTTTTCGACAAACATGATGTTTCTCATTTAAGCCAAAAGGGTTCCACTTTAGACTTATCTGTCCACAGAACATTCTTCCAATAGCCTTCTGGATCATCCAGGTGGTGTTTGGCAAACTAGAGGATGGGCGGCAATGTTCTTCTTGGAGAGCAGTGGTTTCCTCCTTGCTATTCTCCCATGCACACCATTCCTGTTCAGTGTTTTCCTGATGATGGACTCATGAACATGACCCATGATGCTCATGAACATTATCCAATACAAGAGAGGCCTGCTGGTCCTTAGACGTTACTGTGGGGTTCTTTGTGATCTGGATTACTGTAAGCCTTGCTCTTGGAGTTATTTTCTTTGGACAACTGCTCCTGGAAAGAGTATCAATGGTGTTGAAATTTCTCAATTTGCACACTATATGCCTGACAGTGGATTGGTGGAGCCCAACATCTTTAGAAATCGTTTTGTAACCCTTTTCAGACCGATAAGCATCACCAACTCCTTTTCTGAGGTCCTCAGAAATCTCTTTTTCCTCAGAAAATCCTCAGAAATCCTCAGATCCTCAGAAATCAGATCCTCAGAATCTTCAGAAAATCCTCAGAAATCTTTTATGTTTGATATTTGCTTAATCAGGCTCTCTTTAGCTTAATCGTTGCAGCATCATGTTCCATTGGGATGAAGAGGATGAGTGAGTGAGTCTTTAGCTATTATTAGCTCACCTGGAACGTAGTTCCCAGGTTTGACCCCCCCCCCCCTCCCAAAAAATGCGTATTTGCTTTCTTCTCAAAAAACTACATTTACAACTCCGATAAAACTTGACCACAACATTCTGTTCATGGCATGAAAAATATCGGGGTCTGAGGTGGTCGATGGGAGGAAAAGGAGGCGGCTGGAGAGTTGCCCCCAAAAGAGGTATTTCCTTTCTTCTCAGACAGTAAAGCAGTATACTACAAAGACTAAAGGTATTTAAAATAGTATCACGGTATTTTAAACCAATTTCAATGGTTGCTAGGAGATGGGGCATGTAGAATCATATTAACGCAATCATAAGACTTTGAACAAACAAACAAACAAAAAACATTTTGGGGTGCAATCCCCCACCCCCCTGCTCCATCCCCGCCTCCCTAGTAGGTCCCCTTAGACACAGATTTTTCCAATGCTGTGAACAAACTTTGGTACATCACAAGCGATGAAGGTTGTGGTCAAGTTTCATCAAAATTGTGTTTGTAGATTTGGAGAAGAAAGCAAATACCTATTTTAGGGGGTCAACCCCCCCGCACACCTCCTTAAACCCTGATTTTTTACACCGTGAACAAACTTTGGTACATCACAAGCGATGAAGGTTGTGGTCAAGTTTCATCAAAATTGTGTTTGTAGATTTGGAGAAGAAAGCAAATACCTATTTTAGGGGGTCAACCCCCCCCCCTTCCCCCCCCCCCCCCCGCACACCTCCTTAAACCCTGATTTTTTACACCATGAACAAACTTTGGTACATCACAAGCGATGAAGGTTGTGGTCAAGTTTCATCAAAATTGTGTTTGTAGATTTGTAGAAGAAAGCAAATACCTATTTGTGGGGGGGGGGGGGGGGGGGGAGGGGGACGGCGGGAGGGGTGGTAACTCCTCCTTCACCCCTCGTAGACCACCTGAGAAATCGATTTTTCTTTTAATGCCATAAACAAACGTTGGCACATCATGTGTGATGCACGGATCGTTGTGGTCAAGTTTCATCAGAATTGTGTGCGTAGCTTCTGAGAAGAAAGAAAATACCTATTTTGGCTCGACTAAACCTGGACCCACTTTGACCCCCAGTAAAATCCATTAGACCCCGATTTTATTTTTTTAAGGCCGTGAACAAACCTGAATTGCAACATAACAAATATCATTTTCGCCAAGTTTGGTCAGCAGTTTTGAAAAAGTTACAAGTTTTTACAGATGATGGACAAACGAGGCACCATCCTATAAGCTCCTGGAACTACTTTGCAGGTGAGCTAAAAATCAGGGTTGAGGGGGTGTATTAGGGGTGGGGGGTGGTTGACCCCCTAAAATAGGTACTTGCTCTCTTCTCCAGAACTACAAATGCAATTTTGATGAAACTTGATCACATCCTTATCACCTGTGATGTACCAAAGTTTGTCCACAGCATTGGAAAAATCAGGGTCTAAGTGGACCTATGGGGGGGGAGGTGGGCAAAATAGTTTTTTTTTTCTTTCTTTTTCTTATTTATGATTACATTAGTATGACTCTACATGCTGCACTGTCTCCTAGCAACCATTACAATTGGTTTAAAATACCGCGATACTGTTTATAATACCTTTAGTCGGTGTAGTACAGTATACTGCTTTTTTTCTACCAGGTGAGCACCCATGGGTATTGCCCCTATTGTTAGGACTTGAATGAAAATATGATCACATTTTAGGTCAAATTTATGCTGAAATACAGACAATACTAAAGGGTTCAGAAATTTTTCTTACCACTGTATAATATGACCCTAAAGCGCGGTGTTACGCGCGCTGTTTGTAAACAAGGAGGAAGCGGCCAACGCGGTAATTTGTAAGTCTTTATTCAAGAGCTCACTGTAACACTGAACTCTCAGGGCTGCGCGCCCCGTGTATATCGTGAGGCCACGCCTCTCTCCCGGGCGTGGCCCACCCCCACTCGGTGTGCGGGGTCACCACGTCGGTGCTTTCGTGTCCGCCACACGCGCCCCCCCAGAATCCCCGCGCACCTGAAGGGCCAGTTTGCGGGGCAAACGGATGACCCGGCCGAAGCGCCCCCTGGCGACTGGCGGCGTCTGGGATGCAGGGATGCCATCTGGGATGCCTCCGGCTGCCCCTGGGATGGGTGCAGGACCGGGGGGCGGCGTGGCGGCGGGGCCGGGCGGTGCTGGGGGTCCGCCCGCAGGGGGGCGGCCCTGACGCGGGGGTCGGGCCACTGGCGGTGGATGGTCCACGTCGAGGTGGGCCGGCTTGAGGCGGTCCACAGAAACGTGGTCAGGAGTACCGCCGATGTCCAGGGTGAAGTGCTTCACCCCGGTCTCCAGCACGCGGAAAGGCCCGTCGTACGAGGGCCGCAGTGGTGTCCGGTGGGCATCGTGGCGGACGAAGACGTACTCCGCCGTGCGAAGCTCCGGGGCGACGTGCGTCGGTGGGTGCCCGTGGCGTGCCGTTGGCACCGGGGCGAACCTCTGGGCGGTCTCTTGCAGAGCGGAGCGCTGCTGTGCCGCGGACCATGGTGCCGTGGAGTCGGGGAGGAACTCGCCCGGCACCCGCAGCGGTTGCCCGAAGACCAACTCCGCCGCGGATGCGCGCCGGTCCTCCTTGGGCGCCGTCCGGAGGCCCAGCAGGACCCAGGGGAGCCTGTCGACCCAGCCGCCGTCGCGGAGGGTGGCCCGGAGCGCGGCCTTCAATGAGCGGTGAAATCGCTCACACAGGCCGTTAGCCTGGGGGTGGTAGGCCGTGGTTCGGTGCAGCCGGACCCTGAGCCCCTGCGCGACCGCCCCCCAGAGCTCCGAGGTGAACTGGGGGCCGCGGTCGGACGAGATGTCTGAGGGGGCGCCGAACCGGGCGACCCAGG
This sequence comes from Myxine glutinosa, assembly GCF_964187855.1. Taxonomy (NCBI): domain Eukaryota; kingdom Metazoa; phylum Chordata; class Myxini; order Myxiniformes; family Myxinidae; genus Myxine; species Myxine glutinosa. Next base: position 126,206,019 of record NC_136262.1, on the reverse strand, counting down.
TGGCGATGAAAGCCTGCGCGACGTCCGCCGCCGTCGTCGACGCCAAGGGCACAGCCTCCGGCCACCGGGTGGTGCGGTCCACCATGGTGAGGACGTGGGTGAAACCCCGCGAGGGGGGCAGAGGTCCCACCAGGTCCACGTGGACGTGGTCAAACCGGCGTTCCGGCACCGTAAACGGGGCCTGGGTGTGCCGGTGCACCTTGGCGCGCTGGCACGCGAGGCACGTCCTGGCCCAGCGGCGGACGGCCTTCCGGAGGCCATGCCAGACGAATTTGTCGGCGATCAACCTTTGGGAGGCCCTCGCGCCCGGGTGGGACAGGCCGTGGATGGCGTCAAACACCTGGCGCTGCCAGCCCACGGGCACGATGGGGCGAGGCCGCCCGAGGAAGACGTCGCACAAGAGGGCCGCGCCCGCGCCGTCGAACGGCACCTCGGTGACGCGGAGGCCCGTGACGGCGGTCCGCAAGGCCTGCACATCAGGGTCAGCGGCCTGGTCCGCTGCCATCCGGGCATAGTCAATGCCGAGGTGGACTGCGTGGGCGACAGCCTGGGAAAGGCAATCCGCCACCGGGTTGTCCTTCCCCGCGACGTGCCGGATGTCCGTCGTGTACTCGGACACGGCCGAGAGGTGACGCTGCTGCCGGGCCGACCACGGCTCGGTGACCTTGCCCATCGCGAAGACCAGCGGCTTGTGGTCGACGAAGGCCGTGAATGCACGGCCCTCGAGCAGATGGCGGAAGTGCCTGACCGCCAAGTGAAGCCCGAGCAACTCGCGGTCGAAGGTACTGTAACGGCGTTCGGGCGGGCGAAGCTGCCGGCTAAAGAACGCCAGCGGTTGCCAAGCTCCACGCACCCATTGCTCGTGCACCGCACCCACCGCGTAGCCCGAGGCGCCGGTGATGAGGGCGATCGGCGCATCAGGCGCCGGGTGCGCGAGCATCGTGGCGTTGGCCAAGGCGAGCTTCGCGCCCGTGAACGCCGCGTCCATCTGCTCGGTCCAGGTGACGTCGCCTTTGCCCGGCTTACCTCGGAGAGCTTCGTGCAGGGGGCGCAGGCGCTGGGCGATACGGGGCAGGAACCGATGGTAAAAGTTCACCATGCCCAGGAACTCCTGCAGCCCCCTGATCGTGCGGGGGCGCAGAAACCCCTTCACTGCCTCCACCTTGGCCGGCAGGGGGACGGCTCCGTGCCTGGTGACGCGGTGCCCCAGAAAATCGAGTTCGGCGACGCCGAACCGGCACTTTGCGGGGTTCACAATCAGGCCATGCTGGCCCAGGCATTCGAAGAGGGTGCGGAGGTGGTGTAGGTGCTCTTCGCGGGACGCGCTGGTGACGAGGATATCGTCCAGGTAGACGTATACAAAATCCAAGTCGTGCAGGACGCTGTCCATCAGCCGCTGGAACGCCTGAGCCGCATTCTTCAGACCGAAGGGCATCCGCAGGAATTTGAAGAGTCCGAACGGCGTGATGACCGCCGTCTTCGGGACGTCCTCCGGCCTGACGGGGTCCTGATGGTAACCGCGTATGAGGTCCACCTTCGAGAAGAAGGACATGCCCGCCAAACGGGCGGAAAAGTCCTGAATGTGGGGGACGGGGTAGCGGTCGGGGGTGGTGGCATCATTGAGACGGCGATAGTCCCCGCACGGTCGTCATCCCCCGCCGGGCTTCGGCACGATGTGCAGCGGCAACGCCCAAGCACTCTCCGAGCGCCGAACGATGCCGAGTCGCTCCAGGGTAGCGAACTCCGCTTTTGCTACCGCCAGCTTCGTCGGCTCGAGGCGGCGTGCCCGGGCGTAGACCGGTGGCCCGACGGTGGGGATGTGATGGGCCACCCCATGCTTGACGGCCCCCGCCGAGAAGGTGGGCCGCGTGAGGGCCGGGAAGCCGGCGAGGAGGCGGGTGAATTCGTCCGCTGCCGGAAGTGTACAGATCAACGTGGCCGGAACCGAACCGTTCAGCAAGCCGCTTGGCAAGCCGCTCGGTGAGCCGCTCAGTGGGCTGCTCGACGAGCTGGGCAGTGCACAAGCGAGCGAGCTGAACGTCTCGGCCTGGACAAGACGTCTGTGCTTTACGTCGACCAGGAGCCCATTTGCGCACTGGAAGTCCGCGCCAAGCAATGCCATGGGCACATCGGCGGTGACGAACGACCATCGGAAAACCTGCCCTCCGAACCACAGAGAGAGGAAGCGTTTTCCGTACGTACGGATGGGCGTCCCGTTTGTGGCAAGCAGCGCGGGGCCCCCGCCCGCGGCGTGCTTGTCCGACGTACCGGCAGGAACGACACACACCTGCGCTCCTGTGTCGCACAGGTAACGGCGCCCGGATAAGGTGTCCGTGATGAACAGCAGGCTGTTCGAACAGCCAGCGCTCATTGCCACTATCGAGCGCCGGCCCGGGCGTTTCCCGACCTGTTGAAGGAGCATGGCGGATGACACTGTCGAGCCTCGTGGCCGAACTTGGCGTGGAACCAGCACCAGGTGGTGGAGCTGGAGGAGTGCGGCTGGCTCCGCCAGGCCAGCGGAGTTGGCGGTGTTCCCCGCGGTGGCGGTTTTCGCCGCGGCGGTGGGCGGGGCGTGGCGGCGGCCACAAGGTGCGTATCAGCATGCTGCGTATGCTGTGTAAGCTGATGCTGTGGATCAGCATCATCAGCAGCATCAGCCTCGAGGTCCATGACGGCCGCACCGACTCTCGCCCGCGTGTCCGAAGCCGCAAAGTACCTGTCCGCCGCGGCGGCCAATGCTCGGGGTTCCGTTAGCACGGTCCCGGCCAACGCGAGGCGAACCTGTGCTGGAAGTTGGCGACGGAAAAGCACCCGGAATAGAGAACCAGGGGCTTCGTCGCCCAACAGTGACAGCATATGGTCCATTCGGACCGACGGGCGCGTGTCGCCGAGCTCGGGGAGATCCAGGAGGCAGTCGGCCCGTGCGTCCTCTGTGAGGCCGAACGTGGCTAGGAACAGCCGCTTGAGTGCCTCGTACTTGTGGCCGTCCAGTGGGTGGCGAAGGACGGACACAACTCGAGCGGCCGTGCCGGGCCCGAGGGAGGCGACGACGTGGCAGTAGCGCGTGTCGTCGTGGGTGAGGCGCCGAAGCTGAAACTGGGCTTCGGCTTGGACGAACCAAACCTCGGCCTGGGCCTCCCAAAATTCGGGAAGTTTAATCGACATCGCGTTGTAGGCCATGGCAATGGCGTCGTGTTTGGAAGGATCGCTACGGCAGATCCAACGTCGAGGGTCACCAGTAAAGCGCGGTGTTACGCGCGCTGTTTGTAAACAAGGAGGAAGCGGACAACGCGGTAATTTGTAAGAGTCTTTATTCAAGAGCTCACTGTAACACTGAACTCTCAGGGCTGCGCGCCCCGTGTATATCGTGAGGCCACGCCTCTCTCCCGGGCGTGGCCCACCCCCACTCGGTGTGCGGGGTGATGTCACCACGTCAGTGCTTTCGTGTCCGCCACAACCTGACTGCAAAGCCGCAATGAGCTGGCGAAGCCAAAGCCTCTTGCCACTATTTTACCCATCACTAGGTTAGGTAGTTGGTAGTAGGTAGGTGTAGTAGGTACCGTACCGTACCTAGTTCAAAATGACACCATTTGCATTCTGGATGAGATTAAAATTTATAAAACTTACTTCTTGATTAATTCGGTGAATTCCGTCTCAACTTCGGATATTTCCGGCCGTGAAAAACTATCCCCTACGGCCGCGAGATTTGTAAAAAATAATTCTTCGTCAATTTTAGAATATTTGACGCCGTTTTCAGCCTCCGAAACGCACAATAAGCTTTTTTGAAATATCCTTTCAAATGCTCGAATCTCATTGGTTCCGGTGTTTGGTGACGATTGCCATCATTTATTTCAATGATGGTTAAGGGGTTTAGTTGTTAAGGAAGTGCAGGTAGGTAGTCTGACTCACTTCCCACAGCCCTTCCTGATTTATTTCATAGGTTAATTAAGTGTGTGACAGTAAGTGTTAAGGCTGGAATGGCAGCGCCTGCAGTGAACCTTGCAGGAGCTACAGTTCCGGGGGGGGGGGGGGGGGGTGTTATGAATTTGAGTGGTGATATATGTAGAGCAGAGTAGATCTGAGTAGGTAACATGCTTCGACTGTCGCGATAGGGAATCTACTTGTAATAAGTTCTGTGTGTTTAGGCGTTTTGGCGGTCAAGGTGTATAACTGTTAATGTCTACCAGGAGATTCGGGTGATAGGTAGTGTAGGGGTTAATGAGTAGAGCCCTTGTATGTCTCACCTGGTAGTCAAACCTTTGTCCCTTATGGCACTGCAGACCACATAGACACTAGTTAGGACCTTTAGAACAACATTAATGACGCCCTTCCCCCCTGACATGACTTAGGAAGAAATCGGGCTCGGACACTGCCGATAATGGCCGCCACCATTTGCACCTCCGAGAGGCCTACCCACCTCGCATGGCACGTGCTGTGACAAGGAGCAGGGACGAGAGTTGGAGTGATGCAGTGGGCGTGACCTGAGCGAGCCGGCGAGTCGGGGGAGGCTCTGATTGGCAGAGCAGTGCGCCAAAGCTGACGTCACTGGCCAGAGATATGAACAGCGCCGGACGCCTTTTGGAGGGTGGGATCGAGAGTTCGTTTTGGGCAGCAGAGAGAGAGAGAGAGAGTCGTTCAGTTGGAGTCCCGGTGCGAGTGAGTTGAGACTCGGCGTGTGGAGTTGCGCAGAGTATAGTGTGTTCGTGCGCAGAGTTGAGTTCGTGCGCAGTTCGAGAGTTGATGAATGAGCGCCGAACGCCAGTTGGTTCGCAGTTGAGTTGAGAGAGGCCTGGCTTGCTGGTTGAGTTCGTTTGTGTGTTGGATCCTGAGTGAGTTACGCACGAGTGAGCAGTTGCGCACCAGTTGGATTCCTGGCAGTCGTCCCGGTGATCCGAGTTGGCTTGCCGACCGTGTACGAGGGTCGACCTCGTGGTGTTTGGTGCTCGGTTCTCGGTGCTTTGAAACCCTGGAGCGAGGCGTGCCGCGGGACGAAAGGAGCCGCGTGTTGGACGGCGGCCAAAGCCAACGACGAGACAGATAAGACCGCACGCCGCGTACATTTTACATGACGAACGTGTTCTTTTTATTAATTCATATCTGTGTGTGTGGGATCCCAAAATTAGGCATTAGGTTTATCGTGCTTGTCCTGTCCTTGCTTTCATTGAATAAACCCTTATATTACTTTTTGTACATAATACCTGAACGCAGTTTCCTGATTGATTTGATAGTTAAGGCTGCGGGGACTTTCGCCGCTTCCCTCCATTCTGCGTGCTTAGGTGTTTTAGATTTTGGAATCCGCCATTGAGTTTCTGCCTCGGAGTTAAAGCCTTCGTGATCGGCATCCGTGACCGCCTGATATTAATTTTGGCGGTTGCGCAACAGTATTATGTTGAAAAAGCAGATTTTGCTGGATCCTATGAGAATTCCAAGCTTTGACGCACCAAATCACTCAATGGAGGCCGCCATCTTATGGATGCGGAAGTATGCATAAAAAATTGTGAAAAAGTTCAATAGGCGTTTGTTTCACCCGTCCTTTTTTGATTCACAATCTTATGCACCTCTAATTTGTAATTAAAATACTTTAAGACCAACCTCGTTCCCCGGGCCCTGGTTATCTTCAACGAATCACGGCTTCAGGCTTCCAAATGCTGCGCTGGAGCAGGAGGCCGCGGAGGAGCCTTGCAAGCAATCATGTATTTACAATGGTCTTCATTGTTCCTGCGGAGGGAGGAAACAAACAACACGCAACACTAACTTAACCACAAACTTAACCTTACTCAAAATTCAAAACTCTAACCTTTGTACATACCTCGGTATACAGACCGCGTCCCCCGGTGGATGCCACAAGACACAACCTTACCTGCAGGGCCATCCCCAATGCACCCCCTACATTTACACGGGCCCTGCCCAGGTGTTACAGGTCAGTGACATGGCTCGGTGGATTTCGCCCACATTCATACAACACAAACCCCTTAACCACTCATTCTCATTCCAAAACTTAGCACGACACTTTATCATTATCAGAACTTATTTCACCCCCCCCCCCCCCCCTGCAGGACCATGGCATTGACGTCATATACATGTGTGTGCATTCCTCAACTAGGCAGCGGGGAGGTACCGCACAAAAAGATGGTGGGGGCACTTCAGGCTGTGGTGCCCGCAGTCCCAAACACAAGTCAACCGACTTACAAGTTCTTTGCCCCCCCCCCCCCTTACCTCTTGGCCCCGTGACAGCCCAACAGCCTCTTTCCACCGTCACCTCGTCGGTGAGGGTCTCCACACACACCAGGCTCCTCCGCGGCCTCCTGCTCCAGCGCAGCAACACGGGTCACCGGGGGACTTCACCCCACGGCGCCCAACCAGACCCTCCACCGACGACTCCAATTTCCAGTTACCACCGGCTGCCAGGGGTAATTGCCGCAGAGGGGGGTCGCAGGCATCGCTTCTCAGAGCTTGATCCGTACCTGCGGACACACACACCTTCCCCACCCACAAGACCCCAAAACACACTTCCTCTCCCGCTGCCATTCCATTCTCAACACAACTCGGCACAATTTCATGGATGGTACAAAAGATGTTTCAAAGCTTTGCCATGGCCTGCTGCATGTGAAATCCCATTCACAATTCAAATCATTTCATTTCCAAAAGCACAATAATCACCCCTCATTATCTCCAATATTAATCATCACTCACTCTCCAGGTTCTACTCTCACGACCACATCAAAACACATAACCACAACACAAAAACATACGCCACCCACAAGACACTGTGTGGCCCCCATTCCATCCCCTCACCGGCCATGTCATCACTCTCACCCGCCTCCCAACTCCAAATTACATGTCCCCCAATTTACCAAGCAAATCCTGAAGCCTGGGACAGTAACCATCAAGGCCTTACCTCTACCTTGATGCACAGGTAACCCTCCAATCCCAAAATTTATCATTGGGCCTATCAAATCTCACCAAATTTCTCTTTTGTCCCCACTATACTGGCCGGTATGAGGATCCGCATCCAAGTGTCTATGTGGTTGAAGATAACCATTCGTTGAAGCGCCAATGCCATGGACAGACAATTTGTCCGGTCAGGAATCAAACCTAGGATACGCAGCACAAAGGTAAGTGTGCTGCCACTGCAGCTTCCTGTTAGACGACTATGTAACAAACCCTACGCAAGTAGTACCACCACATTAGGCATTCCAACTTCTTTTCATTTCAAAATCTTCCAAATGACCTGTTGTTTGAGCACAACATCGACATGCCTAACCCCTCCACATTCCTTACATGCAACACATTTGAGGGGCATGAACCACAGGATTGTGAATTCTACCTAAAACCTCATCGCAAATTAACGAATGAATGAAACTTCAAAACAAACCTGATATCAATCACGCCATACATCGAATGCATGTTACAAAACTCAGAAATTCAGCACAAAGGTGCACACTCACTCCAGAGTCAACTGGAACGGCACTCGGAGAGCGCATAGTCTTGCCTTGCGTGTTCATACTTAGGCCTAACAAAAATACCATCGTTAACTGAACATGCTACAATTATGGCATATACACCCGTTATCATCATGCACTCTATTGTTTCACGTAGGTTATTAGCATGGGTTATGAACGTCATAAATTTAATTCTTTACTCACATTGGGTCAAAGATTAACTACACGAAATTTCAGATTTTTCCGATAAATATTTCAATTCAACCACTTATGGCTGGAATACCACTTCACTGATGACGTCATCATTATCACCCTATATACCCCATGGGGAGTTGATGACATATTTCCAAGTTTCAAATTTTTTTTTCGTTTAGCAATTTTGGAGAAGATGATGTCCAATTTTTTTCCCTTTAATCCAATATGGGTGCCATACCATGTGACCTATGACACAGAGTTCGCAATAAAATATTCCCCATGGGGAGATCCTCCTATAAGCGAAAATATATAGACGCGGACACACACACACACAGATGTACAGACATTGCAATAGTCTCCCATCCCTTTCAGGGCGAGACTAACTAGAGTTCAAGTTTATACTTTCACATAAAAATGATTTTAAAGATTGTATAAAAATTCCGGAAGTTTAGCGCTAACGAAACAGTCGTGTACACCACTATATTTAATACTAGCAGAGGTACCCGGCATTGCCGGGCGGGAGAGGGGAGGGGGAGGGGGAAGGGGAGGTGAGGGGGAAGGGGAGGGGAGGGGAACGAGGGGAGAGCGAGCCCCTTGGTCAAGCGAGCGATTTTTTTTTCATAGCGTCATAGCGTCATAACGTCATAGCGTTCATAGCGTCATAGAGTTCATAGCGTTTCATAGCGTCATCGCGATTTTTTTTTTCATAGCGTCATAGCGTTCTTAGCGTCATAGCGATTTTTTTTTTCATAGCGTCATAGCGTTCTTAGCGTCATAGCGATTTTTTTTTTCATAGCGTCATAGCGTCATATCGTTCATAGCGTCATAGAGTTTCATAGCGTCATAGCGTCATAGCGTTCATAGCATCAGAGCGTTTCAAAGCGTCGTAGCGTTTTTTTTTTTCATAGCGTCATAGCGTCATAGCATTCACAGCGTCATCACGTGATCGCTCTGAGCGAATCAGCGCCCACCTGCTCTGACTCCGTTGATTCCGTGCGCTGAAATGCGCTGAGGTAAATATGAATAAAAAATATGGATCGTCAAATATTTTGAGTTCGGCCATGTTCGTCCCAGGCTCAATGGCCATGTCTGTGCCAAATATCAAGCACGTAAGCCTCTCCGTTTAGGAGTCTTTCGGTAACATTACACACACACACACACACACACACACACACACACACACACACACACACACACACACACACACACACACACACACACACACACACACACACACACACACACACACACACACACACACACACACACACACACACACTGTTTTATATATATAGATATCCAAGTACTGATAACCGGAAGGGTTTTTAAAGACCAAAGAAGGCAATTTGTGTTCTACAATGCTCAAGAAAATAATTGAATTTAAATACAATAAAGATGTAAAAGTCGTGCAAATAAATTTATTCTGGGTTTTGCCGCCATTTCCCCCGGTGTCTATTACACCGCCTTATTTAACACATTAAATTAATTATTCAAAGCTGTTGTTTGTGTCCTTTTATAACGTCCTTAAAAATAGTAAATTCCCTGTTTGGAATTATATTAAATTTTCTTTAACTGCCGGACAGGCAGACAGAGGAAAGAAAATAGGGAATGCCCCTGGGCGCTCACCTGGTACAATGAAGCAGTATACTTCACCGACTAAAGCTATTTTAAACAGTATCACGGTATTTTAAACCAATTTCAATTGTTGCTCGGAGACACGGCAGCATGTAGAATGGAATCCTTTTTTTCTTTCGTTTTTTAGTACTCCAATATGGCGGCGGCACACAAATTCTTGACGTCACTAAACAACCTCCATTGATCATTTTTTCAACACAAAAAAAATATTAATGAAATCCACTTATTTTACGCTACATAGCAATGTGTGGTACACCTGGTACATGACACCAAATAGCAATATGCAGTGTGTGTTTGACACACTGATCTCTACAACCACTGGATAGCACATTGGCTGATCGATCTGACGCCAAACGCCGCCATCTTAACCACTCGCATTTATTCTCCAAGAAAGCTCGCGTTAACACTCCTGCCAATACATATATAATTTTGATTCGTTATCTATCTATAATTCCAGTAATCTCTGTATGTCTGTGTGTTTGTCTGTGTGTTTGTCTGTGTGTTTGTCTGTGACCGCTGTTTCTCGACAACCACGGGTCCGATATACTTGAAACTTGCCAGATATATTGCTGGGGACCTGAGGATGTGCCTTTTCAAGGTTTCATATTAATCGGAGAAGTAGTTACCGAGCTATGTCCAAAAAACGATTCAACCAATCAGAGAGCAGCGAGCTATCACGTGTGCCGAACGTGGCGAACAGACTCTGCCTCGGACGGCACATTTGAGAGCGTATTCATTTATTTCACGTTGGCAAACTATGTTGGCGCTATGTTGGCGTTAAACTATGTTTTAAAACTAATTAAAACTAATTTGCGATTCATCGTAACTGCGATATGCGACCTTCTGGACAGTCAAATGAGGACGTCACTTCCGGACTTACGGATAGTCATAGTGACGACGTACTGATGCTGAACGTGGCGAGCAGACGCTGCCTCGGACGGCACATTTGAGAGCGTATTCATTTATTTGACGTTGCAATCTGTGTTGATTGTTGTAAGGTACGATCGATTGTAGTACACGTTTATAATAACTCTGCCGATACAGGCCCGATTAACTGCAGCGCCATCCGAGCTGCGGCGTCGGGACGATACATTCATTGTACGGTCACATCACGCACTTACGGGCACGCCCATGGGCCCATGGGCACGCCCATGCATGCATGGGCGAAGACATTTTTTTTATTTTTTTTGGCAAGGAACGGGCACCCACGTACGGGCACGTCCTAGTCTATCTATAATTCCAGTAATCTCTGTGTGTGTGTGTGTGTGTGTGTGTGTCTGTCTGTCTGTATGTATGTATGTATGCGACCGCTGTTTCTCGACAACTACCGGTCCGATATACTTGAAACTTGCCAGGTATATTGCTGGGGACCCGAGGATGTGCCTTTTCAAGGTTTGAAATTAATCGGACAAGTGGTTCCCAAGGTATGGTCACCGTACTCGCAAGCCGTTCGCTTTGGCTTTGCGAATGGACCAAACCATTTCATGTAAATAGAGGGGGGGTTCTGTGGTCGTTACTGCCACGTGGTTTCAAAGTTTTTTTTTGTTGTTGTTGTTTGCACGCATGTTTTTTTGCACGCACGTACGGGCAAGCACGTACGGGCGTGCCCGTACGTGCGGGCACGCCCTAGTTACTATAAATGGACTCAAGATGCCTTCATGTGCTGCGGTCAACTGTACAAATAGGCAAGTTCAAGTTCAAGGGTTCAAGTTCAATAGTTCAAGGGTTGCAATCCAACATTTCATCTGTAAGTATAATAAAGTTACTGCAAATGAGACTGTTTAGAGTTAATAGCGTGCAACACATGAACGAGTTCGATGTTTGTACAGACCCATGTGTAGATTCCCTTGTTAGTTGCTGTGTAAAAAAGTTCTATATTTTAGATTTACATTACAATCTAACTTTTAGTTAGGCTACTTTAAAACAAATAGCTTGCAAAACCACAGATTTGTGTGGAGCTAAGTATGAATTATTACTTAATTGTAAGTGAAGAATAAAAATCTGTAAAAAAACAATGCACAAAATTACGGTGTAAAACTGTAATCAGATCTAGATCTGATTACAGTTTTGCACAAATGACAATGTGACTAGATCTGGAGCCTAGACTAAATCTAGATCTGATTACAGTTTTACACAAATGACAATGTGACTAGATCTAGAGTCTAGACTAAATCTAGATCTGATTAAGGTTTTACACAAATGACAATGTGACTAGATCTGGAGTCTAGACTAAATCTAGATCTGATTAAGGTTTTACACAAATAACAATGTGACTAGATCTAGAGTCTGGACTAGATCTAGATCTGATTACAGTTTTACACAAATAACAATGTGACTAGATCTAGAGTCTGGACTAGATCTAGATCTGATTAAGGTTTTACACAAATGACAATGTGAGTAGATCTGGAGTCTAGACTAGATCTAGATCTGATTACAGTTTTGCACAAATGACAATGTGACTAGATCTGGAGTCTAGACTAGATCTAGATCTGATTAAGATTTTACACAAATGACAATGTGAGTAGATCTGGAGTCTAGACTAGATCTAGATCTGATTACAGTTTTGCACAAATGACAATGTGACTAGATCTGGAGTCTAGACTAGATCTAGATCTGATTAAGGTTTTACACAAATGACAATGTGAGTAGATCTGGAGTCTAGACTAGATCTAGATCTGATTACAGTTTTGCACAAATGACAATGTGACTAGATCTGGAGTCTAGACTAAATCTAGATCTGATTAAGGTTTTACACAAATGACAATGTGACTAGATCTGGAGTCTAGACTAGATCTAGATCTGATTAAGGTTTTACACAAATGACAATGTGACTAGATCTGGAGTCTAGACTAGATCTAGATCTGATTAAGGTTTTACACAAATGACAATGTGACTAGATCTGGAGTCTAGACTAAATCTAGATCTGATTAAGGTTTTACACAAATGACAATGTGAGTAGATCTGGAGTCTAGACTAGATCTAGATCTGATTACAGTTTTGCACAAATGACAATGTGACTAGATCTGGAGTCTAGACTAGATCTAGATCTGATTACAGTTTTGCACAAATGACAATGTGACTAGATCTGGAGTCTAGACTAAATCTAGATCTGATTAAGGTTTTACACAAATGACAATGTGACTAGATCTGGAGTCTAGACTAGATCTAGATCTGATTAAGGTTTTACACAAATGACAATGTGACTAGATCTGGAGTCTAGACTAGATCTAGATCTGATTACAGTTTTGCACAAATGACAATGTGACTAGATCTAGAGTCTAGACTAAATCTAGATCTGATTAAGGTTTTACACAAATGACAATGTGACTAGATCTGGAGTCTAGACTAGATCTAGATCTGATTAAGGTTTTACACAAATGACAATGTGACTAGATCTAGAGTCTAGACTAGATCTAGATCTGATTAAGGTTTTACACAAATGACAATGTGACTAGATCTAGAGTCTAGACTAGATCTCGATCTGATTACACTTTTACACAAATGACAATGTGACTAGATCTAGAGTCTAGACTAGATCTAGATCTGATTAAGGTTTTACACAAATGACAATGTGACTAGATCTAGAGTCTAGACTAGATCTAGATCTGATTAAGGTTTTACACAAATGACAATGTGACTAGATCTAGAGTCTAGACTAGATCTAGATCTGATTACAGTTTTACACAAATGACAATGTGACTAGATCTAGAGTCTAGACTAGATTTAGATCTGATTAAGGTTTTACACAAATGACAATGTGACTAGATCTAGAGTCTAGACTAGATCTAGATCTGATTAAGGTTTTACACAAATGACAATGTGACTAGATCTAGAGTCTAGACTAGATCTAGATCTGATTAAGGTTTTACACAAATGACAATGTGACTAGATCTAGAGTCTAGACTAGATCTAGATCTGATTCAACTTTTACACAAATGACAATGTGACTAGATCTGGAGTCTAGACTAGATCTAGATCTGATTAAGGTTTTACACAAATGACAATGTGACTAGATCTGGAGTCTAGACTAGATCTAGATCTGATTACAGTTTTGCACAAATGACAATGTGACTAGATCTAGAGTCTAGACTAAATCTAGATCTGATTAAGGTTTTACACAAATGACAATGTGACTAGATCTGGAGTCTAGACTAGATCTAGATCTGATTAAGGTTTTACACAAATGACAATGTGACTAGATCTAGAGTCTAGACTAGATCTAGATCTGATTAAGGTTTTACACAAATGACAATGTGACTAGATCTAGAGTCTAGACTAGATCTAGATCTGATTAAGGTTTTACACAAATGACAATGTGACTAGATCTAGAGTCTAGACTAGATTTAGATCTGATTAAGGTTTTACACAAATGACAATGTGACTAGATCTAGAGTCTAGACTAGATCTAGATCTGATTAAGGTTTTACACAAATGACAATGTGACTAGATCTAGAGTCTAGACTAGATCTAGATCTGATTCAACTTTTACACAAATGACAATGTGACTAGATCTAGAGTCTAGACTAGATCTAGATCTGATTAAGGTTTTACACAAATGACAATGTGACTAGATCTAGAGTCTAGACTAGATCTAGATCTGATTAAGGTTTTACACAAATGACAATGTGACTAGATCTAGAGTCTAGACTAGATCTAGATCTGATTAAGGTTTTACACAAATGACAATGTGACTAGATCTAGAGTCTAGACTAGATCTAGATCTGATTACAGTTTTACACAAATGACAATGTGACTAGATCTGGAGTCTAGACTAGATCTAGATCTGATTAAGGTTTTACACAAATGACAATGTGACTAGATCTAGAGTCTAGACTAGATCTAGATCTGATTAAGGTTTTACACAAATGACAATGTGACTAGATCTAGAGTCTAGACTAGATCTAGATCTGATTAAGGTTTTACACAAATGACAATGTGACTAGATCTAGAGTCTAGACTAGATCTAGATCTGATTAAGGTTTTACACAAATGACAATGTGACTAGATCTAGAGTCTAGACTAGATCTAGATCTGATTCAACTTTTACACAAATGACAATGTGACTAGATCTAGAGTCTAGACTAGATCTAGATCTGATTCAGGTTTTACACAAATGACAATGTGACTAGATCTAGAGTCTAGACTAGATCTAGATCTGATTAAGGTTTTACACAAATGACAATGTGACTAGATCTAGAGTCTAGACTAGATCTAGATCTGATTAAGGTTTTACACAAATGACAATGTGACTAGATCTAGAGTCTAGACTAGATCTAGATCTGATTACAGTTTTACACAAATGACAATGTGACTAGATCTGGAGTCTAGACTAGATCTAGATCTGATTAAGGTTTTACACAAATGACAATGTGACTAGATCTAGAGTCTAGACTAGATCTAGATCTGATTAAGGTTTTACACAAATGACAATGTGACTAGATCTAGAGTCTAGACTAGATCTAGATCTGATTAAGGTTTTACACAAATGACAATGTGACTAGATCTAGAGTCTAGACTAGATCTAGATCTGATTAAGGTTTTACACAAATGACAATGTGACTAGATCTAGAGTCTAGACTAGATCTAGATCTGATTAAGGTTTTACACAAATGACAATGTGACTAGATCTAGAGTCTAGACTCTAGATCTAGTCACATTGTCATTGAAGAGTCTGTACTCGGAGCTCAAGCAATACTGCCACCACATGACTGTAAAGTATCTTGTATGTTGTATGTACATGCATGTAGTTTATTCCTTAAAGGCTAAAGGGCTAAGGCAGTTCCCTTGTTATGATTTATAATTTCTGGAAGGAATACTTAGATAGAGAATAAATAAATTTACTAAATAAAATTGCATTTCAATTGTATGTTGACAGCTGTATAACAGATATGTACATACATTGCAGAACCAGTAACATTCATATGCATACATCCGGATGCATCACCTTGCCAAGTGCTTCACTGAGAAGATAACAGGACCCAAACTACGCAAACAATATTGTCAAAGCTCATGTTATTTAGGCATGAGTAGTTCGAACTATTAGCAGCTTTCATGAACAAGGAAACTACCCGCATCCTATTACCATGGATGGACGTACAGGATAACTTTTTAGATATTTTATCTAAATCACTACATCTATTAACTTTGTCAATGCAAACCAAAAGCTTGCAAGTCAAAGACCCACAGCAAATGTAGGCATGTTAAATGCAACTTGAGTCCCCCTGTGGCAAGTCGCTGTAATGAGAATAGTCTCAGTTGATAGCTCATTGTACCAGTACGATTGTACTCCTTTAAATACCAACGTTGCCAAAGGACAATCAATTACAAATTGCCTTTCATTGCCACAACTGTACTTTTTGCCTTACAAATTGCCTTTTATTGCCATAACAGGACATGTATTCCTTAAATGCTTTTTAAGATTCCTTCATGCCCCCCCCCCCTCCCCCCCCATTTACTACTGAAAAGAGTTTACTTCTGACAAGAAATAAGAATGGAAATAAATCACTAGAAAGTAATTACCTTTTTTAAATTACTTTTATTCAGCAAAGAAAACAAATTACCATTCAATAAGAACCGTTAGCGGATGCCATTACTGATCTCGTCTGCAAAATGCTGCAACATTAATAGCATTGTTTTGTTTTGAAGAAGGAAGCAAATGATTGGGACTTGGTGTAGTGGGGGACGTGTTTTTGATGATTAAACAAGTTGATGTTGATGTAGGCCTCTATTACGAGAATACAATTTGAAACTATAGTATTGTGGTGCTGCGCACACACGACTCGATTGCCAGAGAGGTAGGCCACAATGCGTTGGTACAACAAAGAGTCTTTATTCAAAGCTCGCACTTCAGCACTGGGCGGGCTCGAGCTTAGAGCCCGCATATATGTCCCGAGGCCACGCCTTGCCCCCGGGCGTGGCCGATCGGCCGATAGGCGGGGCATGCCTTACAGTTCCCCACCTGGACGTTCGCGCCACCTGCTGGTGTGCTGAATTCTTGTCCCTTGTGCCCGCCACACGCGCCCCCCCAGAATTCCCGCGCACCTGAAGGGTGAGTTTGCGGGGAAGCCGGATGACCCGGCCGAAACGCCCCCTGGCGATGCGTGCAGGGCTGGGGGGTAGCGGGACGACGGGGCTGGGGGATGCTGGGGGTCTGACCGCCGGGGGGCGGCCTCGACGCGGAGGCAGAGCTGCTTGCGGGGGGTGGTCCAGATCGAGGTGGGCTGCCTTGAGGCGGTCCACGGAGACACGATCCGGGGCACCACCGATGTCGATGGTGAAATACTTGTCCCCGGTCTCCAGCATGCGGAAGGGCCCGTCGTACGGGGGGCGTAGCGGTGCCTGGTTGGCGTCGTGCCGGACGAAGACGTACTCCGCCGTGCGAAGCTCCGGGGTGACGTGGGAAGACAAGCAACCGTGGTGTGCCGTCGGCACCGGGGCGAACCTCCGGGCGGTCTCCTGCAGGGTGGAGCGCTGTTGCGACGCGGACCAAGGAGCCGTGGAGTCGGGGATAAATTCGCCCGGTACCCGCAGTGGTTGCCCGAAGACCAGCTCCGCCGAGGATGTGTGCAGGTCGTCCTTGGGCGCCGTCCTGAGGCCCAGCAGGACCCTGGGGAGCCTGTCGGCCCACCTGCTGTCGCGGAGGCTGGCCCGGAGCGCGGCCTTCATCGAGCGATGAAAGCGCTCGCACAGGCCATTGGCCTGGGGGTGGTAGGCCATGGTGCAGTGTAGTTTTACGCCGAGCCCTTGCGCCACCGCACCCCAGAGCTCCGAGGTGAACTGGGGGCCACGGGCGGACGAGATGTCCGAGGGGGCACCGAACCGGGCAACCCAAGTGGTGATGAAGGCGTGTG
Organism: Myxine glutinosa; assembly: GCF_964187855.1. Lineage (NCBI taxonomy): Eukaryota > Metazoa > Chordata > Myxini > Myxiniformes > Myxinidae > Myxine > Myxine glutinosa. The sequence continues at coordinate 126,188,897 of NC_136262.1, read as the reverse complement.
CCACATCAGCCGCAGACGTCGCCGCCAATGGCACGGCCTCCGGCCATCGTGTGGTGCGGTCCACCATGGTGAGGAGGTGTGTGAACCCTCGCGAGGGGGGCAGGGGTCCCACCAAGTCGACGTGAACGTGGTCGAACCGACGCGCGGGCACCGTAAATGGGGCCAACGGGGCCTGGGTGTGGCGGTGGACCTTTGCGCGCTGGCACGCGAGGCACGTCCTGGCCCAGTCGCGGATGTCCTTCCTGAGGCCATGCCAGACGAACTTCGCCGCGACGAGCTTCTGGGAGGCCTTCGTGCCCGGGTGGGACAGGCCGTGGATGGCGTCGAACACTGGGCGCTGCCAGCCAGCGGGCACGATGGGGCGAGGCCGGCCGAGGGAGACGTCGCACAGGAGGGCCGCGCCCGCGGCATCGAATGGCACCTCGGTGACGTGGAGGCCCGTGACGGCGGTCCGCGAGGCCTGAATGCCGGGGTTGGCGGTCTGGTCCTCCGCCATCTGGGCATAGTCGATCCCGAGGTGGACTGCGTGCGCGACGGACCGGGAAAGGCAAGCCGCCACCGGGTTGTCTTTACCCGCCACGTGACGGATGTCCGTCGTATACTCGGACACGGCAGAGAGGTGACGCTGCTGCCGTGCCGACCATGGCTCGACGACCTTGGCCATCGCGAACACAAGGGGCTTGTGGTCGACGAAAACCGTGAACGGGCGGCCCTCCAGCAGATGGCGGAAGTGTCGGACCGCCAGGTGGAGCCCGAGCAGCTCACGGTCGAAGGTGCTATAGCGGCGTTCGTGTGGGTGAAGCTGCCGGCTAAAAAACGCCAGCGGTTGCCAAGCACCACGCACCCACTGCTCGTGCACCGCGCCCACTGCGTAGTCCGACGTGTCGGTGGTGAGGGCGATCGGCGCATCGGGCGCCGGGTGCGCCAGCATGGTGGCATTGGCCAGGGCCAGCTTTGCGCCCGCAAATGCCGCGGCCATCGGCTCTGACCAGGCGATGTCACCTTTGCCCGGCTTGCCCCGGAGGGCCTCGTGCAGGGGGCGGAGGAGCTGGGCGACGTGGGGCACGAAGCGGTGGTAAAAATTTACCATGCCCAGGAACTCCTGGAGCCCCTTGATCGTGCGGGTCGCGGGAAATGCCTGACCGCCTCCACCTTGGCCGGTAAAGGGACGGCCCCGTGCCTGGTGATGCGGTGCCCCAAGAAGTCAATGGTGGTGATGCCGAAACGGCACTTGGCGGGGTTGATGATTAGGCCATGCTGGCCCAGGCGTTCGAAAAGCATGCGGAGGTGGAGCAGGTGCTCCTCCCGGGACGCGCTCGCGACTAGGATGTCGTCCAGGTAGACAAAGAGGAAAAGTAAGTCGCGAAAGACGCTGCCCATAAGCCGTTGGAACGCCTGGGCCGCATTCTTCAACCCGAAAGGCATCCGCAGGAACTCAAAGAAGCCGAAAGGGGTGATGACGGCCGTCTTCGGGACATCGTCCGGTTGAACGGGGACCTGGTGGTAGCCCCGGATGAGGTCCACCTTGGAAAACACGGTCGTGTTTGCCAACCGGGCGGAAAAGTCCTGTATATGCGGGACCGGGTAGCGGTCGGGGGTGGTGGCATCATTGAGCCGGCGGTAGTCCCCGCACGGCCGCCATCCCCCGCCGGGCTTCGGCACAATGTGCAGAAGAGAAGCCCAAGCGCTGTTGGAGCGCCGTACGATCCCCAGCCGCTCCAGCGTGGCGAACTCCACTTTCGCTACGGCGAGCTTCGTGGGTTCAAGTCGGCGTGCCCGGGCGTAGACCGGCGGCCCGACAGTGGGTATATGGTGCTCCACCCCGTGTTTAACGGCCACCGCTGATAAGCTGAGGGCCGGGAAACTGGCTAGGAGGTGGGTAAAGTCGTCCGCTGCCGGAAGCGTGCAAACTAAACTCGCCGGGACGGAACCTTCCAGCAAACCGCTCGGTGAGCCGCTCAGTGAGCCGCTCAACGAGCCGCTCAGCGAACAAGCGAGCGAGCTGAAGGTTTCGGCCTGGACGAGCCGTCTGCGCTTTACGTCGACCAACAGCCCATGCGCACATAGGAAGTCTGCGCCCAGCAGGGCCATTGGCACACTGGCGGTCACGAACGACCATTGAAAGCGCTGCCCTCCGAACCGCAGTGAGAGGCAATGCTTCCCGAATGTTCGGATGGGTGTACCGTTGGCGGCAAGCAAAGCGGGGCCCCGGCCTGCGGCTTGCTTGTCGGATGTGGAGGCGGGGAGGACGCTTACCTGCGCTCCTGTGTCGCAAAGAAAACGGCACCCGGACAAGGTGTCCGTGATGAACAGGAGGCTGCTGGAATGGCCGACGCTCAGGGCCGCTAATGAGCGCCGGCCCGGTCGTTTCCCGACCCGCCAAAAGAGCACGGCAGGCGACACGTTTTAGCCTTGCGGCCGAACCTGGCGTGGTAGTAGCACCAGGTTTGCGGCGGCCGCGGCGGCCATGGTGGTGGCGGCGGCGGTAGTGGGCGGGGCACAGCAGCGGCCATGAGGGAAGTCGGGGGCGCTGCAGCCTCTGCCCCCGGATCCACTACGGCAGCACCGTAAACCGACCGCGTGTCGCAGGCCGCGAAAAACTTGTCGGCCTCTACGGCCAGGGCGCGGGGTTCCTTTATTTTGGAACCGGCCAGCGCGAGGCGTACCTGTACAGGTAGCTGGCGTAGGAAAAGCGCCCGGAATAAGAAATCCAGGGTCTGGTCTCCAAGCAGGGACAGCATGAAATCCATCCGGACGGATGGTTGTGTGTCGCCGAGGGCGGGAAGGTCCAGGAGGCGGTCGGCCCGTTCGATCTCCGTGAGCCCGAACGTGGCGAGGAGGAGACGTTTGAGCGCCTCATACTTGTTGTCGCCCGGCGGGCGCCGAAGGATGGATACGACTCGGGCGGCAGTGCCGGGCCCGAGGGCGGCGACCACGTGGTAATACCGGGTCTCGTCCGCCGTGATGCCTCGGATCTGAAATTGAGCTTCGGCCTGCACAAACCAAACGTCGGCTTGTGCTTCCCAAAACTCCGGGAGCTTGACGGCGACGGCGTTGGTAGCCTTGGCGCGTTCGGGGGTCAGCAACGGCTGAAACAATCGGGGTCACCAGTGTGGTGCTGCGCACACACGACTCGATTGCCAGAGAGGTAGGCCACAACGCGTTGGTACAACAAAGAGTCTTTATTCAAAGCTCGCACTTCAGCACTGGGCGGGCTCGAGCTTAGAGCCCACATATATGTCCCAAGGCCACGCCTTGCCCCCGGGCACGGTCGATCGGCCGATAGGCGGGGCATGCCTTACAGTTCCCCACCTGGACGTTCGCGCCACCTGCTGGTGCGTGGAATTCTTGTCCCTTGTGCCCTCCACAGTATAAGGGATTTGATATAAAGTCCAGATCTGAAGGAAAGTAGCGAGCTTAGTTGGGAATTGCATACAAATTACGTGTTGTTCACTCCCTGACTCCTGACGCGTCCGCATATGATGCGAGTGGTTAAGATGGCCGACCTGTGTGTGCGGCAGCGTCAGTTGTGTGTGTTACGTTCAGTGGGCGATGTGCTATCCAGTGGTTGTAGAGATCAGTGGTTTGACAGCATTGCTCAAATATTTTTCTGAACAGATGGAAGCGATCCCTGGTCAAACCGGAAACGGAACGATATTTCTGTCCTTTGGCCGGAAACCTTCCTTTTCTCCACGACGTTTTCAAATGCCGTGAAGTGTGTGCGTAAGTAAACCGTTTTTCCTGGACTGCGAGCACAAGTGAAAGCGTGAAACACACCTCCCCAAAATAATAAATACGTTCATAGTCCAATAAACAATAACTATCAAGTGATCCAGGCGGTTTCGCAAAGATTTGCTTATATTTCGCTTCCTGGCTCCTCACAAGTTCACGTGTTCGCAAGATGGATTCTTTCAAAGAGGAGGCTTCACTGATGGCGTATTCTATTTATTGGGAGGCTGATCAATCGATTCCATCACAAGGGTCTCAAGGTCGGAGCATGGCTTGACTTTCCCGATGGGCGGGAGACGCCGTTGTTGATGTAAACAAGCAGATTTACCTCACGCGTGCTGAAAGAAAAAGCGTTCTCAAGTTGTACTTTTGTGTATAAAACACCTGAATTACCTCATAATTAAGGTTTTTAGGGTGTTTCGTGCTTTCGCCGTTAATTTTGAAAGATATTTATGTGAGTTTAACCGTTAATGGCAATAATGCATCCTCAGTGATCATAGACTACGGATTTTTATGTTAAGAAAATAGGCCTTTTATGTTTTGAAAAGCGGATTTTTTTTTTTTTATGTGAAAAAATCCCGAAATATTTTTTTCCCCCGTTTTATTCATTTTTTATTATTGCCAAGTTTTTCAGAAATCAGTCAAAAAAAGAACAAAAAATGGTAAGCTTTTTCCTGCACAACATTAAGCACTCTGGGCTAGTAGACAGGTAAAAAATGACGTTCAGGTACCTTTATTGCAACCGCATTGTTTGATAAGTAGAGGACTAGAAGAAATTGACAAGACCCTTTTAGGAACGGTTAAAGTAGGTGTTTGAAATCATTATCTTGGTAATGTTCTCCTTGGTGAGGCGGTGTCGGCGGTCGGTGAGGACGTTTCTGTAGACGGAGAAGGACCTTTCCACGTCGACGCTGACGATGGGGCAGTACCTCAAGAGGGGGATGTCGGCAAGCTTGACTCCAGCCGGCACACCAACCTCAGATCCGTGCTGATCTCCATCCAGGATCAAAGCCACTGTCCTCAGCACACCAATGTCGGGATTGTGCTGCAGCACCGCCTTGAACTTGGTGAGCAGGATCTCCTTACGGCAGCCTCAGATCTTTTCGAGCTCCTCCTTGGCCTGATCAAGGAGCTGGAAGGCCTTGGCCAGCTCCATGCCGGCCTCCTCCAGCTGCTTAAGGATCTTCGGGATGAACGGCACGTGGGCATTTAAGAAGACCAAACTGAGCTTGATGTCCGCCTTTCCGAACAGGTCCTTGGCACTCCGGATTGCCATCGCGTCGTCATCGTTCAGCTGGTCCACAATGTCCTTGACGGCCTCGAAGTGCTCGGCGTAAAACACCGCGGCGTCGATCCACGTCCCCCACCGAGTCAGAATGGGCTCCGGGGGGAGAGAAAGATTGGGCTGCAGCTCCTTCCAAAGGACAACACGCGACGGGGCTTTGACGAACACCTTCTTCGTCGTGGCAATCAGGTCGTTGACATCCTTGAACATTTCTCGGACTGTCTCGCAGAAACGGTGGAGCGCGTGGGCAACGCAAGTCACATGCAGCAAGTCCGGGAAGAGTTCCTTCAGGGCATGGCCGGCCTTGATCATATAGGCCGCGGCGTTGCTGACGAGGACCTTGAGGCACTCCGGCTTGAAATCAGGCCAAAGATAGCGCAGCGTGTCATTGACTGCGCGCACGATCTCCCCGGAGTTGGTCTTCTCCAGAAACATGCACTGGACGAGGTGGGGACGAAAGTACCCCTCCTTGGACAAGCGTCCCGCGATGATGTTGGCCACATATTGACCTGCCGAATCGGTCGTCTCATCGACGGACAGCCAGATGGGCTGCTGTCCGAGGTCGGCACGGATCCCCGCCAAGGCCTCGTCGTAGCACTTGTCGAGGTAGTGCTTTCGAATCCAGCTTTCATCGGGGATCTGGAGAGTGATGTGCTTCTCCAGGAACGACCGGAGGGCAGGGTTTTCCAATTTCGAACATGGGATGCCAGCGGCCAGCATGGCCTGGCACAGCTCCTGGGCCACAACGTCGCACTTGTGCCTCTTTCCGCCACCAAAGTCCTCCATGGTGGCTTGCGTGACCGTCCTCTTCTTCTTCAAGGCCAAGTTGCTCTTGTGGCGGTCTCCTCAGACATGTTGGGCCAGCTCAGACTTCTGCTTCGCCCGGAAAGTCTTTTCACAAGCTCGACAGAAAGCCGTGTCACTCGACACGTACTTGAAGGTGGCCCCATCGCCGCCAGCGTTGAATTCCTTCAGCCACTTGTCACGAAGAGCAGCACTCATCTTGATAGGAGACTTGTTCACACTTTGTGTACACTCTCTCACTGTAGTACACCACCTCACTGCTGTACACGCTGGGGATGCAACGCACGCAAGTGGACGCAACGTTTTGTTTTTGAGATCGATCGCAGTTAAAAATTTCGATCGCAGTTTAAAATTTCGATCGCAGTTTAAAATTTCGAAAAATTCCCTAATTTTTTTTAGCATTGCCAGACATTTTCAACCAAACAGGTCATTTTATTTTATTTTTCCCGAAAAAGGGCGAAATATTTTTTTTCTCCGAAAATAGCAAAATAATTTTTTTGCGCGCAAAAAAGCCGTTTTATGTGAAAAAATATTTTTTATTTTTTCACATAAAAATCCGATGTGCAGCTGATCACTGATCACTGACGTAAAACCTTGAAGCCACCTCGACATTAGACCGTCAGCACTTGGACAAACACACCCTCCTCGGTGCTTAAATCGACTTGAGACTGTTGGGTACAGTTTTTGTCACCACGTGTGAGGAAGGACACACACCTACCATAGAGAGGGTTAAACGTCGAGAGATTCGATCGATTCCAGGCCAAACTAGACTAAGCTGTGAGTGTGAGGAGGGCCTGAAGGAGACAGCACTTCATCTATCTATAATTCCAGTAATCTCTGTGTGTATGTTTGTATGTTTGTATGTTTGTATGTATGTATGTATGTATGTATGTATGTTTGTCTGTGACCGCTGTTTCTCGACAACTACCGGTCCGATATACTTGAAACTTGCCAGGTATATTGCTGGGGACCCGAGGATGTGCCTTTTCAAGGTTTCATATTAATCGGAGAAGTAGTTACCGAGCTATGTCCAAAAAACGATTCAACCAATCAGAGAGCAGCGAGCTATCACGTGTGCCGAACGTGGCGAACAGACTCTGCCTCGGACGGCACATTTGAGAGCGTATTCATTTATTTCACGTTGGAAAACTATGTTGCCGTTAAACTATGTTTTAAAACTAATTAAAACTAATTTGCGATTCATCGTAACTGCGATTTGCGACCTTCCGGACAGTGAAGACTGCACTTCCGGCAGCCAATCACAGAACGCATTGTTGCGGTTGTGAGAGCGAGCCGAGCCGAGCGCGTGCACCATTACGGTTCGTAATTCGATTTCTTCCGGAGAAAATAATAATTTCTCGATTTCTTATGCGCATTATTTCTCCCAATTCAGTCAGAGCGAAGGGCGGAAGCGAAGAGCGTTGTTTTTTTTGTTTACGGGCGTACGGGCGGGGTAGAGCGTACGGGTAGCGTTTTTTTTTTTTTTTGGCAAGGAACGGGCACCCACGTACGGGCATGCCCTAGTACATTAAAAGGAGATAATTATGAGGGGACCTGATAGAGATATTTAAGATAAAGTGTGTAGAGAAAATATATGTAGATGTTTCTTCAGCAGAATGGACAGTGACAGGACCAGGGCCCACATTTTCAGAGTTTCAGCAGAAAGATGAGAGTTCGTCTGGCGGTGACAGCAGAGTCACAAATGCATGGAATGGTCCTGGTGGCAGCAGAAACAGTAGATTATATTCAAATTGGAGTTACATAGGTGGCTTGTGGTAGTGGGGACAGTTAGGTGCTTGGATATTGGCGGGACTGTGCAGGTTTGATGGACCTCATGACCTTGGGTAGTGAAGTTCCTTGTGTTATGGATTCGTCACTTCCGTTGTGGTGGTTTTCATCCACTGACGTATCACATCTGCCAGTTGAGTCTCACACATCCTCAATGCCAAACAGGAAATCAGAGCTGTCTCCCTTGACATATCACGTGCCTTCGATACGGTCTGGCACCCAGCTCTGCTCACCAAACTCTCCTCCTATGGTATCCATGGAAATCTCCATGCATGGCTTGCGGACTTCCTCTCTGGTCGTAGTCAACGTGTGGCCCTGAATGGATTTCTCTCATCTCCCCTTCCTGTTCAGGCTGGAGTTCCCCAAGGCAGTGTGCTGGGCCCTGTGCTTTTTCTGGTCTTTATCAATGATCTCTCCGACTCTCTGGAAAATCCTCTGTATCTCTTTGCTGATGACTCCACTCTCTGCCGCTCCATTCCTCTTCCCTCAGATCGGCAGTCTGCAGCCTCCTCACTCTCTGAAGACCTGGACAAAATCACAGACCGGTCAAACAAGTGGAACATGTCTTTCAATCCTGACAAATCTCACACTCTTACTATGTCTCTCTGAAAAGATCGACTGGACAACCCTCCCATCTACTTTCTCAAAAATCCTCTCCAAGAAGTTCTGTCGCTCAAGCTTTTGGGTCTCACTATCTGCCATGATCTTTCTTGGGAAAACCACATTTCCAAGCTGGCCTCCAAAGCCAGTCGCCGACTGGGCATCCTCCGTCGTGCGAATCCTTCCTAGGCACACCTGAGCTCCTCACCACATACAAGGCTTTCATCCGCAGCTCAATGGAATACTGTTCTCCCCTATGGGCTGGTGCTCCTGCCTCACACCTGGCTCGGCTTCACGCTGTTGACTCCAAAGCTTTCAGAATCATTGGAATCTCCCGCGATGAAGCTATCTCTGAGGGCCTTTCACTCACTCACCGCAGGCAGGTAGGTGGTCTTTCTGTCTTCTACCGACTCCTCTCCGGCCTTGCTCCCCCAGCTCTCTCTGTGCTCTGTCCCCCAAATATTCCTACAGGTCGCACAAGATGTGCCAGCCACCCTCTGATGGTTAAACTGCCGAAATCTCGGCTCTCTGCTCACCTTCACTCTTTCATTCCTCTTTTCTCCCACCTCTGGAACAAACTCCCACACTCACTTCAATCACACTCCTCCCTCCAGGTCTTTAAAACAGCTGTTCACCACCATCTCTTATCTTCCCCCATCCAAAACCTTGATCTTTTCTACCCCCACTAATTCACCCCAGATCCACCTTGTTTGAAATTCCAACTACTTTCCTGGAAGTCCTGGCAGTGTCCATATGTTTTATACCTCTCCCACCCCCACCCTTCCCATGCCTCCCCCCCAAAGCCCTCTCCCTCCCACAGTTCTCTCGATGTCTCCATGTCTCTCGATGTCCCTGCTCTCAAATGTTGTGTTTGTGTCCTTCCCCCTCTCTCCCCATCTTGTCTACCGCTCCCGATGTTATTTGTTTTATGTGTCTGTTTGTCTTTCTGTGTGATTAATGTTCGCTCTTTCACGAGCCTCGATCTTGTATACAAAAAAAACAACAAAAAAAAAACAACAAACAAACTGTAAACATTTTTGATTCAATGTACTATTATTGTTTTCAAAAGGTTTATTGTTTATGAACTGTTTTCAAAAGGTGAAAAACTTAGAGTTAGAAGAGGCCGGAAACCATATCGGGAACCGGATGACGAAGAGGAAGAAGAAAAAGAAGGTGGAGCGAGTGGAGTCAGACGAGAAGCATAGTTGCTTTGCGGTCTGGAGCGAACGTTGGCGAGCAAGAGTCACGAGTTAACTTTGGGTTTCCCAGGAAAAGGATTCCTGCGACAGAGTGGTTATCGCTGTGACAGATCAACCTGCGTGTCAAGTTTTGCGGTCGATTCCGAAGAGAATCGTTGGACTGCCGTTACGTCTCGAGAACGGGCCGTCGGCCATTTTGACTCGCGCGCTTTGTGCGTCGAGCAAGGTTTCTTTGCTTCGCTTCAGCCGTTTTCACCACATTCAGACTATCTGGTGTGTGTGTGTGTGCAACGCGGATTTTGAAGGTAAATCCGAGGTTCGCCGACTGTGAGCCGCGGAACGTCCATACCCGAGGGTGTGATTTCCCAGTCGCCTGGAGGGCGCCTTTGGATTTCCCAGTCGCCTGGAGGGCGCCTTTGCACAGCTTTGGCAGCAGGACTGTAACTGCCAACCCAACCGGATTCTGGTCTCGATTGGACATTGATCTGACGATCGCTGGAGCGAACAACTTTGGCTTGAAGCCAGGAAAAGAGACATTGGGAATGTTCTTGTTCCGCTCACTTGGAGCACAGTGAGTTACATATTACGAAACTGATGGTACCATCATAGGATATATATTGATTGTACTTTTGATTACTATTATTGTTGCACTGTTATTCTTGTGTGATCTTAATACAATATTTGTTTGTGAGTAACAATTGGTGTGGCTTCCCCATTGATCTTTGACATACAGAATAACACATTTTTCTGCCGTGACTCCTCTCGGGGCTCGGAGGTACACCGTGACCAGGGGGTCGGGGAGGAACACGTAACACTTGTAACTCACCTTGCATGCAAAACACCAGGATGGCAGTTTATAGTTGAGTCGAAGTTTGCACCCATGTGAAACAGCTTCGAGGTGAGAGCACACACCTGTAGGCTGCCCTGCCAGCCCAGGCAAATGCACATTTTGAGAGCACACACCTGCAAGCTGTCCTACCATCCCTGGCAAATGCACATTTTGAGAGCACACACATGCAAGCTGTCCTTCCATCCTCAACAAATGCTCATTTTGAGAGCACACACCTGCAAGTTGTCCTTCCATCCCCAACAAATGCACATTTTGAGAGCACACACCTGCAAGTTGTCCTTCCATCCCCAACAAATGCTCATTTTGAGAGCACACACCTGCAAGTTGTCCGTCCATCCCCAACAAATGCTCATTTTGAGAGCACACACCTGCAAGCTGTCCTACCATCCCTGGCGAATGCACATTTTGAGAGTGCACACATGTATGATGTTCTGCCAGTCCATAAAATGCACATTTTGAGAGCACACACCTGCAAGTTGTCCTTCCATCCCCAACAAATGCTCATTTTGAGAGCACACACCTGCAAGTTGTCCTTCCATCCCCAACAAATGCTCATTTTGAGAGCACACACCTGCAAGCTGTCCTACCATCCCTTACAAATGCCCATTTTGAGAGCACACACCTGCAAGTTGTCCTACCATCCCTGGCAAATGCACATTTTGAGAGCACACACCTGCAAGCTGATCAACCATCCCCAACAAATGCTCATTTTGAGAGCACACACCTGCAAGTTCTCCTTCCATCCCCCAACAAATGCTCATTTTGACACAGTTGACACCGCACGTGACAAAGTTATCTGTGCGGGCCATAAGTTGTTGTTTTACCATTTGAGCTATGGTCATCAAATTTTCAACAAAACTTTATTATGAGAATACAGAGAAAGCAAATCAATATATTTTTCAAAAGGTGTAAAGGTCAAAGGTCAGCATTACATAAAATCTTGTCTGTTTCATTCCTGGTCCTTCCTGTGATTGCGTCCTTTCATTCCTGGTCCTTCCTGGATTTTTTTGCGCATGTGCAAGATTGGAGGTCACGTTCTTTCGAAGCTGTCCATGCGCTCACGCTTTCGAAGTTAAGTAATTTTTTCGCATTTGTGTTTTTGTCGAAACTGTATCTATCTATCGGTGTGTGTACCTATAGTGTGTCTTTAGTAAGATTCTCGGTGTTAATTTTTCAAACCTGTATACAAAATCGTCGGTTAATTCGTGTCACGTATTCTGAGGCCTAGTAGGCTTCCGTGTCCGACCTTGAGGCTTTGTTTTTCTCTCAGCGGTTTGTCGATTGCGCTGCAATTACTTTTGTCCTCTATTTTTTGTCCCAGTCTTCCACCCCATACTTCCTTGTTTAAAATCTCAACTCAAAAAAAAAGAAAAAAAAATTCCTTCTCTGCTCTTATTCGTTTATTTGTTGTTCTTATTTGTTCATTCGTTCTTCGACCACGTTGTTCATGATACGTGATCGCGGTGTTCAAAATGTTTAAACTTTCCCCTGAAGAACTGTATTCTGTCGTATATTGTAACACCTTTTTCTTCTTCTTCTATAAAAGGATGCTTTCGACTTGCTCACCAAATCTGTTCATTCCAAAAAAAAAATTCCATCTCTTACAGTTCCTCTTTTCTACATTCCCGAAACTCTCCTGTACTCCACCCCTCCTTCAGCGTCCTCAAACATATTTTTGACTCAAAGGTCTCAAGAAACTCATTTTGCAATAAATGTTCGTTTCCCATTAATCGTACACTTTTCAAAATCCAATCTCACCCCTCCCCTCCAAATCTTCCCCATCACCCCTTCCCTCCAAAACTTCCCCATCACCCCTCCCCTCCAAAACTTCCCCATCACCCCTCCCCTCCAAATCTACTCCCTTGCCCCTCCTCTCCAAATCTTCCCCATCACCCATCCCTTTCAAATCCCTCCCCTTGTCCCTTCCCTCCTAAACTCCCCCCTCGCCCCTCCCCTTCAAATCTCCCCACCCTCATTTCTTCTCAATTTCCCCCCTCTCACCCCTCCTCCTCAAAGCGTCCTCCCCGCTTCTTCCCCCTTCCAACTCTCACCTCCATCTCCCCCAACCTTCTGCCTCGCTCTTCCCCCTCCTCAAATAACACCTCATTGTGCCTCACCCAATCACCTTCAAACCTTTTGTCTGCCCCATTCTTCCCTTTCTCCAAGCTATTCTGAAATCTCTGACACCATCAACAGCTCTCCCTACCTCTTCCTCCTCTTTCACATCTTACCCTACCCCTCCCCCCCCCCCTGTTCTGTACCCGATGCTCCCCCTTACTCTTCATTAACGGGATGGACCTCAAACATCCGGGGCCTTCGCTCAAACTTGACTGATCTCTCCATACAGGTTGCTTCTGCCAAACCAGACGTGATCTGCTTAACAGAAACTTTCCTCCTTCATGATGTCTCTGATTCCTTGGTATCTCTCCCAGGTTACTCCCTCCTCCGGTATGATAGACCTGAGCCTCGTCCTGGAGGTGGGGTTGCTATCTTTATAAAAAAACTCTCTTCCTCACTCGCCCTGCACTGCCCTCTCTCCACCTCACCCCCAGCAATACCTTTGGCTATGGCTTCCCCTTCGCTCCCACCTTTTGATCATATGTGTGTTGTACAGTCCACCAAACAGTAATGACTCCATCTACATCTCGCTGTCTGATAATATGGACCAACTTCTATCTACCCATCCCAACTCTCTCTTCCTCATATGTGGTGATTTCAATTGTCACCATGCCAGTTGGCTGGATGTGGGTACCTCTCTCACCAGCCATGGCTCTTCAGCAAAGGACTTCTGCGACTCACTGGGACTGACACAATCTGTCAATTTCCCGACCCGTATCTCAGTCAACGGAGCATCTTCTCTTCTGGACTTGGTTATGACTAACTTCCCTGAAAATGTCTGCTGCTCTTCTTCTGCTCCAAACGGCTCATCTGATCATGTGCTTGTTAAAGTGGACATCTCTCTGACCATTCTCAGAGAGCCTCCGCAGTGTCGACGAGTCTGGCATTTCACTCAGGCCAACTGGCACGGTCTTCAAGCAGCCATCAATCATCTGGACTGGTCTCCCATCTCTACCGCCTCTGACATCAACTCATCCTGGGAATTCTTCCAAAGTAAATTGCTCTCTCTCATGCACAGATTTATCCCATCTCGTCTTCAGTTGTCATACCCTTCCTCCCGTCCATGGTACACGGAATCTTGTGGTGAGGCTGTTGCCCAGAAACAACTTACTTTCGTCTCCTGGAAAGCAAATCCAACGGAAGGAAATCTCATTTCCTTTCACAAAGCCAGAAACAAGTGTGTGTCCACCCTCAGGAGAGCCAGGAAACAATATCTTTCCGTTCTCAAGACTGAACTCTCTTATCTGTCTACCTCTTCCAAATCCTGGTGGCGTCTGGTCAAATCTGTTTCTGGTGTTTGTTCCCCCTCCATCCCCTCCCTCACCTCAAACGGCCACATGGCTGACTCCGCACGTGAAAAAGCGGATTGCCTCAACTCTGTGTTTGCCTTTAAATCTTGTGTCCCAAACCCATCCCTCTCTGTACCCACCGTACCCAGTCGTACCCAGCTGCTCCTCGACTCTGTGTCCTTTCCTCCTGACAAGGTGGAAAAGTTTCTGTCAACCCTCGACTCTGATTCTGCAACTGGACCTGACGGCATCAGCCCACGGCTCCTAAAATCCTGTTCTTCCGCTCTTTCACTCCCTCTCTCTGTTCTCTTCACCCTCTCTTTTGCTCACGGTCATCTGCCATCTGCTTGGAAATCAGCCAACATCACCGCTTTGCACAAACAAGGTGCAAAAACAGATCCTAGCAACTACAGACCTATCAGCCTCCTCCCAATTATCAGCAAAATCATGGAATCCATCATTGCTTTGGATATGAAATCTTTCCTCTTCTCCAATGGCTTGATCTCTGATCATCAATTTGGTTTCAGACCTGGTCCCTCTACTCTGGACATGCTGCTTCTGCTTTCTGAAGAATGGATGGAGGTCCTCAATGCCAAACAGGAAATTAGAGCTGTCTCCCTTGACATATCACGTGCCTTCGATACGGTCTGGCACTCCGCTCTGCTCACCAAACTCTCCTCCTTTGGTATCCATGGAAATCTCCACGCATGGCTGGCGGACTTCCTCTCTAGTCGTAGTGAACGTGTGGCCCTGAATGGGTTTCTCTCATCTCCTCTTCCTGTTCAGGCTGGAGTTCCCCAAGGCAGTGTTCTGGGCCCTGTGCTTTTTCTGGTCTTCATCAATGATCTCTCTGACTCTCTTGAAAATCCTCTCTGTCTCTTTGCTGATGACTCTACTCTCTGTCGCTCCATTCCTCATCCCTCAGATCGGCAGTCTGCAGCCTCCTCACTCTCTGCAGACCTGGACAAAATCACAGACTGGGCAAACAAGTGGAACATGTCTTTCAATCCTGACAAATCTCACACTCTTACGATGTCTCTCCGAAAAGACCAACTGGACAACCCTCCCATCCACTTTCTGAATAATCCTCTCCAAGAAGTTCTGTCACTCAAGCTTTTGGGTCTCACTATCTGCCATGATCTTTCCTGGGAAAACCACATTTCAAATCTGGCCTCCAAAGCCAGTCGCCGACTGGGCATCCTCCGTCGTGCGAAGTCCATCCTTGGCACACCTGAGCTCCTCATCACATACAAGGCTTTCATCCGCAGCTCAATGGAATACTGCTCTCCCCTCTGGGCTGGTGCTCCTGCCTCACACCTAGCTCGTCTTCACGCTGTTGAAACCAAAGCGTTCAGAATCATCGGAATCTCCCGCAATGAAGCTAACTCCAAGGGCCTTTCACTCGCTCACCGCAGGCAGGTTGGTGGTCTTTCAGTCTTCTACCGACTCCTCTCTGGCCTTGCCCCCCCAGCTCTCTCTGGGCTCTGTCCCCCAAATATTCCTGCAGGTCGCACAAGATCTGCCTGCAACCCTCTTATGGTTAAACTGCCAAAATCAAGACTTTCTGCTCACCTTCACTCCTTCATTCCTCTTTTCTCCCACCCCTGGAACAAACTCCCTCACTCTCTTCAATCCCATTCCACCCTCCAGGTCTTTAAAACAGTTGTTCACCACCATCTCTTATCTTCCCCCCATCCAAAACCTTGATCTTTTCTACCCCCGCCAATTTCACCCCAAATCTACTTTTTTGAAATACCAACTTCTGTCCTGGAAGTCCTTGGTGTCCTTGTGTTTTATACTTCTCCCACCCCCCCCCCCCGCCCCCCTTCCCATGCCTCCTCCCCCCAAGCCCTCTCCCTCCCACACATCTCCCTGCTCTCAAATGTTATGTTTGTGTGCTTCCCCTTCTCTCCCCATCTTGTCTTCTGCTCCCTCTTTTTATATATTTTGTTTGGTTGATTTGTTTGTGAAATAAATGTTAGCTCTTTCACGAGCCTCGATTCAGTATACAAAAAAAAAAAAGGAAAAAAAAGAAAATCATCAATTTTCATCCCATTGACCTTTATTTTAAATTTACCATTTGAGTTTTGTCATCAAAGTTTCACCAAAGCTTTATTATGAGAATATGGAGAAGGCAAATTAATAATTTGGTCAAAAGGTCAAAGGATAATGTCATAAAATCGTCAATTTTCATCCGATTCACCTGAAATTTGAAGAACTAGGGCGTGCCCGTACGTGGGTGCAAAAAAACATGCGTGCAAACAACAACAACAAAAAAAAACTTTGAAACCACGTGGCAGTAACGACCACAGAACCCCCCCCCCCCCCTCTATTTACATGAAATGGTTTGGTCCATTCGCAAAGCCAAAGCGAACGGCTTGCGAGTACGGTGACCATACCTTGGGAACCAATTGTCCGATTAATTTCAAACCTTGAAAAGGCACATCCTCGGGTCCCCAGCAATATACCTGGCAAGTTTCAAGTATATCGGACCCGTGGTTGTCGAGAAACAGCGGTCACAGACAAACACACAGACACACAGACACACACACATACACACAGAGATTACTGGAATTATAGATAGATATGCATATCGGGTCACTGAATTGGTTCCCCAATCAAAAGCTATGAGCTGATTGCTTTTTTAGATCAAAATGTGAAAGAAAGGTCAAGTGTGCGAAAAAAAAATAAATATCAATATATCAGTCATATCCATATGCCAGTGATCCATTATGACCCAATTCATCAAGTATAACCTGTGTTCTGTCAAGAAGGTCAAAGGTCAAGGTCACAAAATCATCAATTTCTTCTGATTGACATGAAATTTGAGCAGGGTTTGCATATTGGATCACTGAAGCCTATTGGTTGTGAGGTCAAAAGGTCAAGATAGCCTAAAATCATGAACAAACAGACACAAACACACACACACACACACACACACACACACACATATGCAGACACACATCATTTTCAGATGCTTTCTACACAGACACACACACACACACACATACACACACACACATACACACACATACACACACACACACACACACACACACACACACACATACAGACACACGCACACACACACAAACACACATACAGACACACACACACACATACATACATACAGACACACGCACACACAGACACATACACATACAGACACACACACACACACACACACACACACACACACACACACACACACACATACATACAGACACATGCACATACAGACACACACACACACAGACACACACACAGACACACACACACACACATACATACACACACACACACACACACATACATGCACACACACACACACACACACACACACACACACATACAGACACACACACACACACACACATACAGACACCCACACACATACATACACACACACACACAGAGACACAGACACACACACACATACAGACACACACAAACACACATACAGACACACACACACACACACACATACATACAGACACACGCACACACATACATGCACACACACACACACACACACACACACACACACACACATACAGACACACACACACACACACACACATACAGACACCCACACACATACATACACACACACACACAGAGACACAGACACACATACACATACAGACACACACACACACACACACACACACACACACACATACATACAGACACATGCACATACAGACACACACACACACAGACACACACACACACACACACACATACATACACACACACACACACATACATGCACACACACACACACACACACAGACACACACACACATACAGACACACACACACACACATACAGACACCCACACACATACATACACACACACACACACAGACACACACACACACACACACATAGACACACACACACACACACAGAAGTGATTTTAAAAACCCCGTCTCCTGCTGTGCAGGGACGTGCTGAAGATCACCTATTTTCATTACCTTTACCTCAGCCGTCCATTATTCCAGGTCATTAAATCTTACCTACTGGAACCAAGTACCAAGGTCTACATCCTCAATGAGTTTCATTGTGTTAAGAGTTGAAATTACGGAACAGTGGTTTCGCAAAAATTACCGACATGCTAAAAACGTGATTTTGTAACCACATCACGACTGTTCAAGTTGGTCTATAACAACAACTGCGGGATTGTCGAAGTGCCAATTCGTCATTTCAGATTCAGCAACTATTCCGCTCCAATATATGCAAAATTTGATGAGTCCCTCGATCATGATCACAATAATCTATTTATAGCTCCCTTTTGCCTTGTGGTCCCACGGTCTATCACAGTATTACACATTGGCTAATGATCATACACGCCCTTGAATTCCGTTCCAATGTTTGATGTTCCCAGTACTTTATCCCACGCGCATTCATGTCATTCATTAAACCTTTCCAGCAAAAACAAACGTTTCCTTTGAAAAACGTACTCTGTACGAAAGACAATGTGGGTTAGTTCGTGTCCGCAAACGAGCACCAGCAGATGAGACACCCAGCTTAACTTCCCTTGCAAAAGAAGGTAATGCGTTACCTGCATTGCACCAGGACGAATGTTTGGAGAGTTCTCCATTGAAAATATTGATTGAATAACACATTTAATACCACGTGGCCAGAGCATGCTCTGCAACTATAAAAGTTTCAAAGATCTCAAAAAATTCCCTAAATTAAAACCCAAAACCACGTGAGCCTTTGTTTTACCCTTTCTTAAGTTGAACAAGAGTATTTGTTTTCATGGTGATGTTCTGAAGGATGCAAGGATCCATATTTTAATTTGTGGTATAATAAACATCATTTAGTCACTTTAAGTTGTACTGGACATTGTTGCAATGGTACTTCCCAAATGTTGACCAAGTAGGGAAAGGGTTAATCTTCAAACTAGAATACTAGATGGTATTCATAGAATACTTACCCTGAGCAGTCAACTTGGTGTGAACCAACTCTTCTGTTTTTGAAGGGTTTTTTTCTTTGATCCAATATGGCTGCCAGACCACGTGAGCTATGACATCATAAATTTATATTCTCAAAATAATTGTTGCGTAGATCACGCTCAATACATTTCAAACTGATCAGACCAAGCGTTGCCCCTATCGAATTATGACATCATAATTATGGCACCAATGACGTCATCGTTAACAACACCTATTCCCCATATGGAGTTATTTACAATGAGCCACGTTTCAATTTTTTAAATGCTGACACGGCACACACTTTACTTTTCTGAAATGCATGCACAAATGTTATATTTTCGTCAGAAATCGTGTGAATTTCACCAAATCTGTTTTGGTCGTGTGTTAATATACCTCAGTGATTGACAAATCTGAAATCAGAATTTTATTTGAGGTCAGAATGACCCCGTGAGGTCGCTCCGTACTTTGCCTGCTCGTCATTTGCAGTGTGATAATAAATTCCATGCCCACTCTATAAGACTCTTCTTCTTCACGAAATAACAACTTCTAGCTTCCAGACCGTACATCCAATCATCTGAAATTTTGCACACATATTAAACTTCATCACCTCTACTACAATATAAAGTTTCACGTCGATCAATGAAGCGATTCAATAGTTATCATTTTAAAAAATATTTTCGTTTAATTATTTATATCTGCCAAACCACGTGACCTATCGCAAATTCCAAAAGGTGATTTTAGTAGACTGATATGCTGAACACATCTGCGAAGTTTGCCCTCGATAGGATCACAAATGAGGGAGGAGCTTGGTTTTAAAAGTTTATGCTTAAAAACGTCATAACCCGAAACCATGTGATGCATGACGTCATTCTCGCTGATTTTTTGTTCGTCATGGGTATGCGATTCTGCCTGCAAGGTTTGGCTTCGATCTGTTCAGCCGTTCAGGAGAAAATTGGATTTTAGTGGTTTTTCACTCAAAACAATATGGCGTCCGAACCACGTGACCTACGACGTCGTCATAATTTTATTTCTGCATCAATTTATACCGAGAAGATGCTCAAGAAATTTCATCCTGATCGGATAAAGCTTTTTACTTGTCGAATTATGACGTCATAACGGTGGCACCTATGACGTCATCATTCACATGTTATTCCGCATGGAGAGTTCTTTGCAATGAGGCCTGTCTCAATTATTTATGTGCAGCGGTTTTTGAGATATAGAGGTGCAAAGTTTTTTGGTTTTTCCAAGATGGCGCCAGTACCACGTGGCCTGTGACGTCATAATATTCAATAAAATATTCTACAGGAGTCCCTCCCATGGTGAAAATTTCATGTCAATCGGACCAACGGTTGCCGAGAAAATGAATTTTTAAAATGCAGACATGCACATACGTATGTCGTGCGTACGTACATACGACGTACGGACGGACCCGAATGCTTAACCCTGCCTTTCGCTTCGCGAGCGAGCCATGCTGAACGGTTTACGTTTTGTATCCACCTGATAGGCCGGATCTGGATCCGCATCTTAACCAAATTCTAATCGGCTTGTTCTTGTCGCCAAACCAACTTATCCACATGGCTTTGTCATATTCCATCCACAACTTTTTGAAATATCATGGAATACATCGTTTTTGGCCCTATCACCCAATAGTAAAGAATCACTTGGACTTTAAAAAAAATTCTCTTAAGTGGATTTTAATTCGGATCTTCATCAAAATCAAATCGATTCGTCCTTGTCGCACACCAAATCTGTCCACCAAGTTTCAACTGAATACGTCCACAACGTTTTGAGATTTCTTGCTGTATATCCTTTTTGAACGCATCACTCAATGTTGAAGTTCATCACTTTGAAAATTATTGTATCCAGATCCAGATCTTCACCAAAAGCTAATAAATCTTCCATGTCACACACCCAAATGTCACACACCCAAATGTCACACACCTAAGTCCAACAAATTTCGTCCAAATCTGTTCAAAACTTTTTTAGATCTCTTCCTCGCAGACAAACAGACAGGGGTGAAAACTTCACATCTGTCCACCTTCGGTGGCAAAAGTAATGATAAAAAAAAAAAAAAAAAAAAAAATATATATATATGATTATATATATATATATATATATATATATATGTATATATATATATATATATATATATATATATATACTGTATATATATATATATATATATATATATATATATATATATATATATATATATATATATATATATATATATATATATATATATATATATATATATACTGTATATATATATATACATATATATATATATATATATATGTATATATATATATATATACATATATATATATATATATATATATATATATATATATATATATATATATATATATATATAAATAAGATTTTAAAAATATATAAATAAGATTTTAAAAAAATATATAAATAAGATAAAATATATATATAAATAAGATTTAAAATATATATATAAATAAGATAAAAAAATATATAAATAAGATAATATATATATATATATATATATATATAAATAAGAAAAATATATATATAAATAAGATAAAAAATATATAAATAAGATTTTAAAAATATAAATAAGATTAAAATATATATATATATAAATAAGATAAAAAAATATACAAATAAGATAATATATATATATATAAATAAGATAAAAAAATATATAAATAAGATAAAATATATATATATAAATAAGATTTAAAAAATATAAATAAGGTTAAAATATATATATATAAATAAGATAAAAAAATATATAAATAAGATTATATATATATATATATATATATATATATAAATAAGATAAAAATATATATAAATAAGATTAAAAAATATATATATATAAATAAGATAAAAAAATATATAAATAAGATTAAAAAATATATATATATAAATAAGATAAAAAATAATGACATTAAAATAATTTTCAAGAGATTCTTACCATGACCAAGGCATCTTAACCCATCATCACATGTCTATAATGGATAATACGCACGCACCTTCAAAATACAAATGCAATAACCTAATCGCCACTCACCTGTCAAACACAAAAGTTTAAGTCCCCATTTTCATGTTTTTTAATGTGGTATGGGGAATTTAAAACTTTTCCATGTAACTTGCGGAAGTAGAAAAATTGTTAATTATTGAAACAAAAGAGTTGAAAAACAGCAAACATTGTGGGAGAATTACAAATAAAGTTTGAATACAGTCTACAACTATCTCGTGCTTGGTGGAGATGAAAAAGCACGTAGAATCCCCCTATGCAATACAGTTATGTACATAATAAACCTATGGACCCTAATGTAGATGGTTAAATACTTGTGTAGATTAAAGCTTGTGTAGACAATTCGGGAGGTATCTGTGTGTCTACTTGTGTAGACAATTAGACATGTGTCCATGATCACTGACGGAATGCAAAATTACATGATTGGACTATGGAACTAGTTTTCCGTCTTGGCCGCAGTTCTAGCAGACGGGGCAACTTCGTCTTTTGGGCTTTCCTCGAATTTAAGACTGCGGCTCATGGAAAGAGCAACCATGACTCAGGTATTGATGCTAAAAATAGAAGTTGCCACTCTTTAAAGCAAGGGCGGCAATGTATTGAGCAAAGAACAACGAGGTTGTCCTCGGGTCTGCATTGAGTGTTCAGAACTTGTCGGCTTCATCCTTCTGCTGTTTCACCAATGGCTTCCAGGCACATCGTGCTGCCGGTACGTGTTTTTCTGGTCCTCATGTTTGGCTAAATCTGAGATATTCGTAGCCACTGAAAAGCGTTTTGCAAAGACAAGTAGAGTATCAAGTTGAGAAATGTCTGTTACATAACAGTTGTATTAATGATAATTATATGAATGAATTTCCTGTCTGCAATGTGGACATTAAAAATCCCATGGTATATTTGCCATCAGGAGGACTTTCACCCTGAGCCGTTGCCACATTGCCAATCCGTGCACAGCTATAGAGTGTGTGGTTGACAACAATACTTCATTAGTAACCTTATTGATGTATGCTGCTGTCATAGCCCCATAAATGGGTGATCTTCCAATGGGAAATCATATAAAATCAAATAATTAATAAAAGATTGCATAAATTTGCGAAGACAGTATTGGCGGGGAAGGAGAGCTCAAATAAGTGGCACAGCTGACTTTAAAGTCTTCTCGTATTATTGTCATAATAATAGTTGTAAATTAAAACATTGTCTTGCTCATTGCGGTTATAATGTCAAACATCAAAATCTTTGCTGTTATGTTTGTCATGTCAACCATAGGCAATGACAGGCATGGATCCAATGCCCTCCTCCCACAAATTTTCCAGAAAAATAAAGAATACATGCAGCCAATTATTACATCTATAGCATCGCCAGAAGCTAAAATTGTTTGGGAAAAAAAACCTACAGCAAATGCAAATAAACGTTATTCCGGTATCAAAACGGACAAAACTTTAACATTTTCTAACAGCAGCTTTCTTTCCCCAATTGTACGTATAATCTTTAATATTGAATTCAAGATTGAAATTCCTAATATGAATTTGCAATTTGGTCATTGGCTTTGACGCCAATACAAATTTTTTGTTGCGGACCGGAGGCATCAAAAAAGCTACGAATATCAAACGAGCAGTTTCAAATGGAGCACCTCGCCACCAAGAGAGCATTTAAATTGCATCGGATGTGGCAATAAATGGGAATTGTTGCTCCCAGCTTGCCGGATCGATGACAGAAGATGCCATTTGCATTTTTGCCACCTCCATCCCGACCTCGTTCAGAATCTCATGCGGGCACAGGCAACTTGCTAGACCTCGCACTTAAAAAAAAAATCCAAATATGAGCCAAGTTGGAGATTTTGTTTTTTGTTTATTTTTTTTCTTTATTTGCCAAATCTTCTTCTTCGTACATAAAATGAGCACGTGAGAAACTGCACTAAGATTCCCGTACACGTTTATTGACATTTGTTCATTGAGATCCCTTCGTTATTGACTTTCATTTGTTATGATCGCCCATCATTCTTAAAAGCGTGGATTACACTCATAAAATAAAGAATTAATGAACAGATTTTCAAACCCAACCTCAAACCTGCACACAGATACCTCCCGAACTCACAGCTTCCCGGCTTTCTTTCTCAATTCCATTTCGTTTTCAAAATTCAATTATCGTGAATATTCCAGAACTTCTGCTCCTTCTATTCGTTCAAAAGACCTCATCACCAACGAAGATGACACAGCAAGTTATTTAACCCAATCGAATAGCACTTACATTAACGATATTGGATATAAACTTCCTGTTTGAGGGTAAACCTTTAGCACTTCATTATTCTTCCACAAATTTTGTGCTATTTGCCTTCATAAATTTTCATTTCACTACGTCCACCGGGAAGTTTCTCGAATTAACATTGAACTAAAATTGTTGTTTTTAACTTATTTGTCATTCCTGTATTATGGTTGTATGTATTTGAGGGTAATGGTAAATTATTTAGTTATATTATCAATGGTTGCTACAAGAGTAGTTACTGAACTTTGATAAATCGCTGAGATTAGAACTCCAGGGACTTCACTTTGGTGGTTCCTCCTCTAAATTAGGGGGAAAAAAAGACTACATATTATTGAGGATTTATTTCTGAGCCAAACAAAAGACTTTTTCATTAAATTAGTCTTCGCTAAGTAGAGAAGCATATTTTTTATTACAAATAATTGAGATATGGAAATTTGGACTGTGGTTTATTTTTTTATTTTTTTTGGAAATTGGTGTCTAAGTATCGAAATCTTTCTTAGCCATGCCAAAATCACTATAAGCTCCCCTCAGCACTGATTCTTCTAGTCCCCGTCTCCGCACAACCAACTTTTCATTTCCTGGATGCGTGCCCAGCTAATGATGTTTGTGAAGTTACTTATAACTGTCCGCTCTTACTTACAGTTGTTCGTGGGACTCCTGGTTATTCTGGCCGAGCTTGAAGCGAGGGAGCACCATGATAGAAGAAACAAGCAGAAGAGCTCTAGCATCCAGAGGAACGACATCTGCTTGCGTTTGGAGTTACCCCAAGGACAGAATAAGCAATCTACGCCTTCATGGAATGTCAGAAACATCAACATCCGTTCCCTGTCTCCCTGGAATTACAGGTACACACCGACTTGTCATCTAGCCTTGTTATCTTGTCATCAGTGAAAGTAAATCTTCCAAGTCTAAAAAGCAAGTCGTATTTACTTTGCAGTTCACAAAGTCATGGAAATTTTCACAACATTTGAAAATTCGATGCACTGAAAAACAAATAACGTGTCAATATTTATCCTCGGAATCATTTATTAAAAAGATAAATTAAGCCTCCACCTCCCCCACTTAGGAACTCTATATTAATTGCAATGGTTGAATTAAACAAGTGAGTTGTTTCTCAATGAAGGCGTAAACACAAGTCCATTAGAGATCAGGTATCAATTTCCAAGGCCGAATGGTTGAGAAGGAAATTCTCGGTGAGAAAACAAGTGTCACTTGAGAGAGGAGAAGGGTTTTCTTGAAATTCCAATTTGAGTTTTCTTGAAATTCCAATTTGGATTTTCTTGACATTCAAATTGGTGTTTTCTTGAAATTCCAATTTAGGTTTTCTTGAAATTCCAATTTGGGTTTTCTTTAAATTCCAATTTGGGTGTTCTTGAAATTCCAATTTGGGTTTTCTTGAAATTACAATTTGGGTGTTCTCTGAAATTCCAATTTGGGTTTTCTTGACATTCCAATTTGGGTTTTCTTGACATTCCAATTTGGGTTTTCTTGAAATTCGAATTTGGGTTTTCTTGAAATTCCAATTTGGGTTTTCTTGAAATTCCAATTTTGGTTTTCTTGCCGAGTGTTTCAACAAATAGGGACTTTTATAACGGAGAATAAAACAATTCAGCAGGATCATTTATTAATGTCAGCTAAAGAGTTATTGCCAGGGACAAGTTAAGTAAACAAAAAAAGGCAAAACGCATTGAAGAACATTTGAATTAGCGATGCCATACTTGGTGTTTTTAATTTTCTAGATAGAAAACAGACACATGTTATACTTTTCTAAAGTACGTCAAGTCCTATTTACCAGGCAGGAAGTGCTTGTAGACAGGACAGCCAGCTGTTACATATTCTGAAATGCAATGCAAAAGGTGCACATTTATAATGGGAGTTTGTAAGAAAAAAAAAATCATCTTTGGGGATTCTTAATTGGACATCCCATTGTTAAGATTGAAAAAAAATGTCTGGAGTACTTTGTCACAGTATACATCGGCACTTGGCTTCCAAATGGAGGAATCTACCACTCCCAATTATTATTGTCTTTGTGTCATTATTATTATCACAATAATTATTTGCAAAACTGCAGGTATAGCAGCACTAGTTAACATGTATGTGACACAAGAGAATGATTTCATAAATTCAGGACTAATTCTCATGATGCTTTCCTTCCTCTGTTCCACAGTATGAGTTACGACAAGAACCGCACACCCCAGATGTTGTGGAACGCCACCTGCCTTAGACAGCACTGCCTGGGCCATACTTACAACTCGGTTCCCATTGTGCATTATACACAGGTCCTCTACAGAAGCGGGAAGCACTTTTACTTGAGCATGGAACCGCTCGTGGTGGGGTGCACATGCGTCGAGCCGCAAAGACGCTCTGCAGCTATGTAGTAATGGTTCTTCTTGGGAGGCATGAAGCCAAGGCCCCTTAAACTTCCAGATCCTTATATCGAAACCATCTACGTAAGGTTGTTGCTGCACTTTACGTGTTGCTGCGCATAAGGTTGACTTAACAACCCAGACTCAGAAGGAAAAAAAAGTGCAAAATCTGATCTTATTTCAGCCTGAACATCTCAGCTATCTATCGGATTAAGGTAAAAGCCAATGAGACTGTTTTTAGTTATGAGCCATGTACTTAATCAGGCATTTATTTAATTTATTTGGTTGTGAAAAGTGAAACTGAAAGGGTTTTAACAAGTTCTAACTGGAGATTTTTTTTTCTTAAGCTAAGATAATATCAGTCCATAGGTTCATATAGAGCAGAGAGGGAATTAAAGAGGAAATGGTTGGGGAAATGAAAGGAGGGATTTTTATTAGGTAAGGAATTGGAACATGCGGTAAAATAACACCGGCTTTTCATGATCATCGTGGCGTTAAATAAAACAACCCAGACTCAGTGGCGTAATAGTTAGAGCGTCTGCTCTGAGTCTGGGAGTGGTTCGAACCTCGGCCGAGTCATAGCAAAGACCTTAAAAACAATATGTGCTACTTACTTGCTTGATGCTCAGGAATTTAAAAGGATGGAGCATGGACAACCAACCACAAGTCAGCAATGATGGTCAACAAGAATGAGCTCCTTATAAAAGGGAACAATATTTATTTATTTATTGCACTGATTTAATTATCCGCGCATTTCGTGTCCTCGCCGGATCCAAACATTTGGGACAATGACACTTCTCTGACACCGCATTCAAAACACCCATTATGTCTGCATGTTCTCTCCAGCAATTCAGATAGATTGGGTGGAAAGGTTTGGGAATCGGCTCCGTCTGGACATATCACATTATCACATATGCCCCAAAAAAAAATATGGAGGAATATTTGGAACTCTCACTCTTTCATGAGCATTGCCCTTCCTTTCGTTATCTTCCTGCTGTTTTTTTTTTTTTTTCCCCCACCATTCCCATCCCCAGATTTCGACTTTCGGCAATTAGATTAATTTTTGTCTTAAATTTCGTCCTTTTTAATTGAATAGTGTTCTTCCACTCCCAATTCATAAATTTTAAACGTTTTCCACTTTTTAAAAATCTACCCGTAACGATATATATATATATATATATATATATATATATATATATATATATATATATATATATATATATATATATATATATGGAGAATGTGCACATGAGCAATTGGTAATCAATGTTCTCATTTTGTCTCAATCTCAACTGTCATGTATGAAACCCCCCTTTAACTTCTTCTTCTTCTTTAACCTCAAAACTCCTTCCATTATTTTATAAATTTTAATTATTCACAAATTCTGTCCCCTCCTTTTTCTGAAAGTTCTGTGGAGGTGCTGACGGGATGGTGCCCTTAATATTGAGCCGTCTAGTCTGAATTCGATCCCCAACCTGATTATAAACTGTCCGATGGGTTCTCCGCAAGCAGGGACACAAAGTGCGCAATGCCTCGGATGGACGTTAAACTGGGTATCCCGTCTGCTAGCATTTGATGGTAGTCGTTAAACGTCCCACGCTGTCTTTCATGAAGAGGAGGCGAGTTATCGCCGGCACGCTCAACAACTTACACTCCTGCCTCCTCTAATCGAGCGGCATGTCTGAACAGCTGGTTCGTGAATGACTTGGACAAAAAACGTTTTCAAACTGTTTGTTTCTCTTTGCGTGAATATCCGATGTACGATGTTATTTATTTGGGTATGTATATGTCTGAGTTACGGAAAGCGGTCCTGATGGTGCAATGGCGACTATGTAATAGTGAATGAAGTGTGATGTATAACATACGTATGCTGTAATTATATGTATTACAATGTGTACAATGTCAGGGCAGCATTCACCAAGCGTGTTTCATTCATGTTTTTTTTATCACATCTTTAACGTAACTAACGCTGTGCTTGCTTATTCAGCGTTATATCTTTAATACAACCACAGACTTAAGTGCGGAAAGCATTATACAATATTTCATTGAAATGCACGGAAATAAAATTTACAATAATCATCAGTAAACACCGAAGTGCTTTGCTCTGTTTTTTATTGTCATTGTCATAGTTCAGCAAAACCATCCAATGCTTAAATATGTTTTTGGTTCCATCAATGTCTATTTTTTAAATTCCCTTTTCGTTTTATTCGTATTGCATAATGGATGATTGTTATTACTAAATACCTTAGCCCTGGTATTGGCTTACCAGCGAAGGTGCTCGCTTAAGATCTTAGGGTCTTGAGTTTGATCCCCGGTCCAACCGTTGGATTAACACCAGGTGGGTTGACTCAGCATGTAACCATCCTTCCTAGCTCGGAAAAATGAGTACCAGCTTATTGGGAAGAGGGGGCACTGCATCAGCAGCACGGCCACATTTCCAGAAAATGATGCAACCAGCAGCCACATGCTGCATACAAAACAGTCAATGCAGACACCGTTGTTCTATGGTGTAATTGCTTGTAATACCCAAGGTTACATTTACTTAACCTGCAAAATAAATGGAAAAAAGAAACGAATTAAAATTCTGCATACAAAGGTCATGTCACAATTTTTATACGGGTGACAAGACATCGTGGCCACCCTGTACATAATGTGAACTGACCAAATGTAGACCTGGACCAGGCACAGGTGGCGCATCTCACCTCCTCCTTGAGAGTCATTGGTGGGACATCTGGATTTTTATTGACAATTCAACAGTCATCATCATGCACCATGTTGTTGTTATAACCCGAACAACTCTATAAGAGAACGTCGGTTGTGCTAAAGTGGTTGCTTGGTTCAGGTTATACAATCCTGGTTGTGTCGACACTCCAACGCAATGAGTAAAGGCAGGAATTTGGAATTTGTTCATGGTGCTGGCGATAGTTCGCCTACACTTCGCGAAGGTCACCGTGGCATCTTCAACGTACACCAACTAATGCAGGCAGATGTAAAAACATAGGGGCGATACCCCTGGCGCTCACCTGGTGGAATAAACAGTATACTGCACCGACTAAAGGTATTTTAAACCAATTTCAATGGTTGCTGGAATACAGGGCAGCACGTGGAATCATACTAACATAATCATAAGAATTCAAACAAACAAACAAAAAAAAAATACCGACTTTGAGGGGCACCACCCCCCCCCCCCCCCGGCTTTCCCCCAACCCCATATACATATACCTCCTAAGACCCTAATTTTTCTAATGCCTTGAACAAACTTTGGTACATCACGGGTGATTAAGGTTGTGGTGAAGTTTCATCGAAATCGTGCGTGCAGCTTCTGAGAAGAAAGCAAATACCTATTTTGGGGGACAATCCCCCATAGAACCCCAAAAGGGCAGATTTTTTTAATGCCAGGAACAAACTTTGGTTCATCACGGGGGGTGAAGGTCGTGGTCAAGTTTCCTCAAAATTTTTGTGTAGTTTCAGAAAAGAAAGCAAATTCTTATTTGGGGGGTCAAACCTGGACCCACTTTGACCCCCGTAGACCCACTTAGACTTCGATTTTCTTAGTGCTGTGAACAAACTTTGGTACATCACGGGGGATGAAGGCCGTGGTCAAGTTTCCTCAAAATTGTGTGTGTAGTTTCAGAGGAAAAAGCAAATTCCTAATTTGGGGGTCAAACCACCTTTGACCCCCCCCGGTAGACCCCCTTAGACGCCGATTTCTTTAATGCCGTGAACAAACTTTAGTCACAACACAACAAATATCATTTGTGCCAAATTTGGTCGCAATCCGTTCAGCGGTTTCGGAGAAGAAGTTTCAAGTGTTTACGGACGGACGGACGGACGCGCCATCGCATAAGCTCACCTGAACTTCGTTCCAGGTGAGCGAAAAAATTCGGTTTGAGAAATTAGTGAGAATAAAAATTCATCCAGCATTTGATTTAAATGTAGTGCATTCTGGGAAGCATGTCCTTCCTGAATTATACAGCTTTTTTCTAAATTTGTGCCAAGTTTCCCTGATTAAAAATACTCAGGGATCGACTTAGGAAGCCCGTACTTCCTTCCGGAAGTCAATGCAGAAGTGTCCCAGCTAAGGAAATGGCAGAAATTACATCAGGAAGTGAGGATGATATGTCAACCCTGAGGACATCACATGACAGCTCTTGGAACATAATCGGGTTTGCACAAGAAAATCCAAACTGAACTAACATCAAGTGACCTTGAAGCAAATCCCATGTGAACTAACATCAAGTGACCTTGAAGCAAATCCCATGTGAACTAACATCAAGTGACCTTGAAGCAAATCCCATGTGAACTAACATCAAGTGACCTTGAAGCAAATCCCATGTGAAC
The DNA here is from genome assembly GCF_964187855.1 of Myxine glutinosa. Taxonomy (NCBI): domain Eukaryota; kingdom Metazoa; phylum Chordata; class Myxini; order Myxiniformes; family Myxinidae; genus Myxine; species Myxine glutinosa. The sequence goes on along the minus strand of NC_136262.1, from coordinate 126,158,312 downwards.
TAACATCAAGTGACCTTGAAGCAAATCCCATGTGAACTAACATCAAGTGACCTTGAAGCAAATCCCATGTGAACTAACATCAAGTGACCTTGAAGCAAATCCCATGTGAACTAACATCAAGTGACCTTGAAGCAAATCCCATGTGAACTAACATCAAGTGACCTTGAAGCAAATCCCATGTGAACTAACATCAAGTGACCTTGAAGCAAATCCCATGTGAACTAACATCAAGTGACCTTGAAGCAAATCCCATGTGAACTAACATCAAGTGACCTTGAAGCAAATCCCATGTGAACTAACATCAAGTGACCTTGAAGCAAATCCCATGTGAACTAACATCAAGTGACCTTGAAGCAAATCCCATGTGAACTAACATCAAGTGACCTTGAAGCAAATCCCATGTGAACTAACATCAAGTGACCTTGAAGCAAATCCCATGTGAACTAACATCAAGTGACCTTGTAGCAAATCCCATGTGAACTAACATCAAGTGACCTTGAAGCAAATCCCATGTGAACTAACATCAAGTGACCTTGAAGCAAATCCCATGTGAACTAACATCAAGTGACCTTGAAGCAAATCCCATGTGAACTAACATCAAGTGACCTTGAAGCAAATCCCATGTGAACTAACATCAAGTGACCTTGAAGCAAATCCCATGTGAACTAACATCAAGTGACCTTGAAGCAAATCCCATGTGAACTAACATCAAGTGACCTTGAAGCAAATCCCATGTGAACTAACATCAAGTGACCTTGAAGCAAATCCCATGTGAACTAACATCAAGTGACCTTGAAGCAAATCCCATGTGAACTAACATCAAGTGACCGTGAAGCAAATCCCATGTGAACTAACATCAAGTGACCTTGAAGCAAATCCCATGTGAACTAACATCAAGTGACCTTGAAGCAAATCCCATGTGAACTAACATCAAGTGACCTTGAAGCAAATCCCATGTGAACTAACATCAAGTGACCTTGAAGCAAATCCCATGTGAACTAACATCAAGTGACCTTGAAGCAAATCCCATGTGAACTAACATCAAGTGACCTTGAAGCAAATCCCATGTGAACTAACATCAAGTGACCTTGAAGCAAATCCCATGTGAACTAACATCAAGTGACCTTGAAGCAAATCCCATGTGAACTAACATCAAGTGACCTTGAAGCAAATCCCATGTGAACTAACATCAAGTGACCTTGAAGCAAATCCCATGTGAACTAACATCAAGTGACCTTGAAGCAAATCCCATGTGAACTAACATCAAGTGACCTTGAAGCAAATCCCATGTGAACTAACATCAAGTGACCTTGAAGCAAATCCCATGTGAACTAACATCAAGTGACCTTGAAGCAAATCCCATGTGAACTAACATCAAGTGACCTTGAAGCAAATCCCATGTGAACTAACATCAAGTGACTTTGAAGCAAATCCCATGTGAACTAACATCAAGTGACCTTGAAGCAAATCCCATGTGAACTAACATCAAGTGACCTTGAAGCAAATCCCATGTGAACTAACATCAAGTGACCTTGAAGCAAATCCCATGTGAACTAACATCAAGTGACCTTGAAGCAAATCCCATGTGAACTAACATCAAGTGACTTTGAAGCAAATCCCATGTGAACTAACATCAAGTGACCTTGAAGCAAATCCCATGTGAACTAACATCAAGTGACCTTGAAGCAAATCCCATGTGAACTAACATCAAGTGACCTTGAAGCAAATCCCATGTGAACTAACATCAAGTGACTTTGAAGCAAATCCCATGTGAACTAACATCAAGTGACCTTGAAGCAAATTCCATGTGAACTAACATCAAGTGACCTTGAAGCAAATCCCATGTGAACTAACATCAAGTGACCTTGAAGCAAATCCCATGTGAACTAACATCAAGTGACCTTGAAGCAAATCCCATGTGAACTAACATCAAGTGACCTTGAAGCAAATCCCATGTGAACTAACATCAAGTGACCTTGAAGCAAATCCCATGTGAAGACCACATGACCTAATAGGGTTTTGACCTGGATTTTGCAAAAACGGAATTCTTATCAATGCGTGGGAAACTTAACAGATGGAATCACAGTTGTGCGGGTTGATTGGGAGACATCAGTATTTCATCGATGGGTGTTGATCACTTGCCTGTGGATTCACATATGAATGGGACGGAATAAAAACCCTTCTGCCCGTCTTGCTCTTGCACATCCGAAAAACACTTCAAGTTTAAGGTAGATCCCTCAATCAGAAGCAAGAGGAGAGTAAAAATAGAGGACGGGATTCCTATTGGGGATGTTATGGGATTCCTATTGGGGATGTTATGGGATTCTTATTGGGGATGTTACGGGATTCCTATGGGGGATGTTACAGGATTCCTATTGGGGATGTTATGGGATTCCTATTGGGGATGTTATGGGATTCCTATTGGGGATGTTACGGGATTCCTATGGGGGATGTTACAGGATTCCTATTGGAGATGTTAAGGGATTCCTATTGGGGATGTTACGGGATTCCTATGGGGGATGTTACGGATTTCTTATTGGCGATGTTACAGGATTCCTATTGGAGATGTTACGGGATTCCTATTGGGGATGTTACGGGATTTCTTATTGGCGATGTTACAGGATTCCTATTGGAGATGTTACGGGATTCCTATTGGGGATGTAATGGGATTACTATTGGGGATGTTACAGGATTCCGATTGGAGATGTTACGGGATTCCTATTGGGGATGTTATATTGTTATAGGATTCCTATCGGCGATGTTACGGGATTCCTATTGGAGATGTTACGGGATTCATATTGGGGATATTATAGGATTCCTATTGGGGATGTACAGGATTCCTATTGGAGATGTTGCGGGATTCCTATTGGGGATGTAATGGGATTACTATTGGGGATGTAATGGGATTACTATTGGGGATGTTACGGTATTTCTTATTGGCGATGTTACAGGATTACTATTGGGGATGTTATGGGATTCCTATTCGGGATGTTATGGGATTCCTATTGGGGATGCCACCGACGACACTTACAACCTCGACCAGGCAGCTTCACACACAACAAAACAACAATTATCAGGGACGCCTCTTCACGGTGGTTGTACCCCCAACGCAAATCGGGGCCAAATTTTCCCCATTCTTCCCTGCTTCCCGGATACGTCGAAGCAGTGTGGTCAATGGTCAGAGTGCGGATCGGTCCCCATGGAGCGGCCCTTTCCATCTTGTGTGTGGGAGTGTGTGTGTGTGTGTGTGTGTGTGTGTGTGTGTGTGTGTGTGTGTGTGTGTGTGTGTGTGTGTGTGTGTGTGTGTGTGTCTCAGATAAGAATTTGCAAGTGTTTACGGATGGACGGACGACACGACATCCAATCTTGTCTCTTCTCTCCTAAAACTAAACGTATTTGCAGCTTCAACCGATTCGCAAATCTGAAAGCAGGGCATGGCTGCCTCGTAGAAATGAATGGGAAAGTTAATAAAGCATAATTTGCTGTTTAATGACGTATTTTCATGCAAAGAAGTAAAGTTTAAAAAAGCACATGGTGATCAGATCTATAATTTTTGATTTTGAAGTTAGGGTTTAGTTTCCCCTTAAATGTTGATTATTTCACTTTCACCCTGCAATTGTGAAGCTCTTACCACAAGTTCCATAACACCTATACATTGGGTAGGTGATGTACATTGGGTACATTGGGTAGGTGATGTAATACCGAGCTGTTTAAGGTTAGGGTTGAGTGTTAGTGTTTGGGTTGTTATTGGGTTGTTAGGGTTGTTATTGGGGTTGGGGTTATTAGGGTTAGGGTTTGGGTTAGGGTTGTTAGGGTTAGGGTTAGGGTTGTTAGTGTTAGGGTTGTTATTGGGTTGTTAGGGTTGTTATTGGGGTTGGGGTTGTTAGGGTTAGGGTTTGGGTTAGGGTTGTTAGGGTTAGGGTTGTTAGGGTTATGGTTAGGGTTGTTAGGGTTAGGGTTGTTAGGGTTAGGGTTGTTAGGGTTAGGGTTGTTAGGGTTAGGGTTAGGGTTGTTAGGGTTAGGGTTGTTAGGGTTAGGGTTAGGGTTGTTAGGGTTAGGGTTGTTAGGGTTAGGGTTGTTAGGGTTAGGGTTGTTAGGGTTAGGGTTGGGGTTGTTAGGGTTAGGGTTAGGGTTAGAGTTGTTAGGGTTAGGGTTGTTAGGGTTAGGGTTAGGGTTGTTAGGGTTAGGGTTGTTAGGGTTAGGGTTTTTTTTTTTAACGGTACGTGCTGCTTCGTTGCTTGACATTCAAGAAAATATAGCATGGACAAAAAAACGCTGCGGGGCAATGGCAACCACCCAGTGGAACCCTTGCCAAGAACCTGCTTCAGCAGCACCAACGCTCTGTAAAGAGCATGATATCATCAATATATCAATAATGTGGCCACTTTTACAATTCATGATGGCTGATTGTATCGATTTGGTTTTTCCTATGTTGTTGAAGGTTTTCTTCTCAGTTTTTGAAGGTAAAAACGTTGTTCTCCTGAAATTTTGTTATCCTGAAATTATTATTTGCTATATCCATCATTCATGCATGACAATAACACACATCCTATTTGAAAATACGTTATAAATAATATTTGCATATGAGTCATTGTTTTGCTGAAAAGGCCTGGATAAATTGTAGTTCTTTCTGTAAAAAGTTCACTCATCGATGCGGTCACGAGATGTGTTTATCGCTTTTGGGTAATATTTGGACTCTTATGCCACATGGCCTTTCACGTTTAACACTTGCGGGTTAATCGGTGAATCTATGGTATAGAAAGAACCACCTTTAGAGGCCATTTTTTCCTGCAGAGCAGGTGTTGGCCTTTTTCGGGCACCTTGGTTCCCTTTTTGAAGCAATGTTTTATGGGCGGATGCCCTTCATGCCGCCAACCCTGTTAGTCCCCTCTTGCGACACACAGGGAATTATCAGTGAACTGGTACCGTGAAATGGGGTGAATATGGACACAAACTGAAAAAAAAGTTCGGAAACTGTTTTCGCTGAAAATTGATAACCATACTGATTTGTTGATATTTGGGTTGAAAGTGTTCTGTTGTTTTTTTAAAAAGCAACTTATAGTCCCTATTAACCCCATATATGGGTTAAATAGGAATAAATAGGATTTTTATGGCTGTCCCTATTCACCCCGTTTTACGGGTGAATAGGGACAGTCACTAATACAAAAAAATAATAATCAAGAAACAATCTTGAGTTTCCAACTTATTGCTAAATTGATAGGTCAGATGGATGCACATAATATGCTCCCATAATATAAACCACGGTGCCAATGAAAAAAACTATGGGATAAAAAGTTTCTCCAAACTGTCCCTATTTCTTGATTATTATTTTTTTGTATTAGTGACTGTCCCTATTAACCCGTAAAACGGGGTGAACAGGGACAGCCATAAAAATCCTATTTATTCCTATTTAACCCATATATGGGGTTAATAGGGACGAAAAGTTGCTTTAAAAAAAACAAAAGAACACTTTCAACCCAAATATCAACAATTCAGTATGGTTATCAATTTCAGCGAAAAAAGTTTCCGAACTTTTTTTCAGTTTGTGTCCCTATTCATCCCAGCAAGCTGGTACTCAATTTGCCGACCTCGGAGGGATGACAGGCTGAATCAACCTCCCTGGCGCTAATTCAGCGATCGACCGCGATTTGAACCCAGGATCCTAGGATCCCAAGCCGGCACCCCAACTGCTAAGCCAACACCAAGCTCTGTGGCACATGAAGATGAAGCAGAATTTTTTTTTGGAAGATTATGTAAACAGGCCATGCAGAAAGACAATGGGATAACAACTTACATCACCACCGACCTACACCTTGCAAATACAGTGTGTATAGTAACGGATAAACTTGAGCGACCCGTTGAGAGGACATGCGGTCCAGGGCAACGTTAGAATCTAGTGAAATGTATTACGTCACTAACTCCAACTTTGGGTAATTCCAATGGTTTACCGAGAGCTTTGTCTTCAAAGAAACCCAAAGGGCAAGGTGTGATGTGAAAGTTCAATCCAGGTTGCAGTGTGGGGCTTTTTTTCCCAACTCTAAAAGATTTTGGGTGGGATACCAAATAAAGGATTGAAGGAGATCAGGCAATATACTTAACAGCCAATGAAATCGATTAATAGATAATTTGCTAGAGTATGCATTGTAACTCTAATTTACTTGGTGACTTCGTAATGTTTTTCATAATTACTTCATAATTTCCATAATGAACCAATCTATATTTTAAAACTTATATTAATGCAAGTTGCACGATTGTGTCTGAATGGGATCAACGTCATAACCACATCATGTGTAAATGCAGAATGATACCTCATTTAAGAGATCTTGGGACCATGCAGGCGGAGGTTCACAAACATAGATATTAATGCAATATCAAGTTACTCATAAAAAGCCCCATGAAATATGACAGGTTGGAACAGTTTATTCGACGGTGCAGCCATGTAAGAGTGCCAAAGTCTGAAGCCTCGGCCTATTGTCAGGTGCGCTTCTATCTTCTTTTATTGACGAGACATCTTAAGGGCGTAAATCAACACTCATTTTACTTTGCGCGAGTTGCACATCACGTGCAGCGAATTTCACCTCCCTGTGTCTTTGTATTTATTGTTATTTTGAAAAAAAAACGCTTCTGTGCACATCACTTGAGGCTCGGTTTGCAAGTACAATTACAACAGAAGAGATATAATTGCTGTTATTTTGGGTCTTTTGGGTCCTTTGGGTCTTGAGTCCTTGGTGTCTTTTGGATCCTCTGGTTCTTTTGAGTCCTTGGAGTCTTTTGGGTCCTCGGGGTCTTTTGGGTCCTCTGGATAATTTGGGTAGTTTTGGTCCTCTGGGTCTGCAGTGTCTTTTAGGTGCTCTTGGTCTTTTCGGTCCTCAGGGTCTTTTTGGTCCTCTGGGTCTTTTAGGTCTTTCAGGTGCTCTGGCTCTTTTGGGTCCTCAGGAACTTTTGGGTCCCCTTTCCGCTCAGGATCGGGTTTAGTCCTTTGTTAATGGCTCGGGCTTCGGATTGCTAAACCGCTCGGCAATTCCCATCTTGTCCGCAGTCCGAGCGGGAGTTATCTCCCTGCTTTGTGGTCGGATTGGCACTCAGGTATTTGGGACTCCATTGACGAATCACCCTGGCCAATCTCGACCGGAGAGGAGCGTTATAATTTCCAGGATTGGGGGATTTCCAGGACTTCCCCCCCCCCCCCCCGCCATATGTAAGGTCCAATCGCGCGCCAGCGACACGCAAGTTGCCTCCCATTCTTCAGCCTGGACCAGAGCCGGACCTCAACGCCTACCATCTGCCTGGACCTTCCTCCACGACCATCTGCTTGGACCTTCTCCTCCTACCACTACCCTCCCGTGTAAGTCAGTCTGTTTGTCCTGGGATTAAGTAAGACTGTAGAGATAAGCTTGCTCTGTGTCCTGCTTCTTCTTCTTCTTGTACATTCTTCCCTTTCGTTTCCTCTTCTTTGTTTGTTGTAATAAATCCTTTGTTCTTCCTTACCTTTTGGTTTCCTCTCCATTCGATTGTCTTCATCGTTTCTCAATTGAACACCTGTGGCACGATAGGAACCGCTCAGGATCGGGTTTAGTCCTTTGTTAATGGCTCGGGCTTCGGATTGCTAAACCGCTCGGCAATTCCCATCTTGTCCGCAGTCCGAGCGGGAGTTATCTCCCTGCTTTGTGGTCGGATTGGCACTCAGGTATTTGGGACTCCATTGACCAATCACCCTGGCCAATCTCAACCGGAGAGGAGCGTTATAATTTCCATAACGTTAATGGCCAGCTTAAAAGACAAGGGGATTAACCCTGGTAAGGGGAGCGCCGGCCCCCGAATCTGCAACAATATATATATATATATATATATATATATATATATATATATATATATATATATATATATATAGTATATATATATATATATTGTTACAGACGTGGCTTGGATGTTATTTACCGAGCGGTTTTATGGTATGACCACGTCTGCACAAGTTACCCGATTGTGCCCGAACGTTGACTAGTCGCGCGATGCTGGCTCAATAAGAAAAAGAAGACACCCGGCTGGATTACAATAACACAATACGACACCAGGGGTTCAGTTCTCAAGACCTCCGGAGGAGGTTATATTAAGGCGGAAGGTTAGATTACAACTACAAGAGGGACAGCATAGAAAGACAAGCACTTAGACACAATCTTGTATTATTCCCAACAGACGACAGATAAACGGGACAAAGCTGACTCACACGGGGATTGATGGAAAGGACAGGCGGGTAGCGATGGCTCCAGGTGCACCTGGGCTCAAAGGTCAGAATCGACTCGGTCCGGTCCAGAGATGCGGGGAGGTCGCAGCGCTCGGATGGCGTCTTGTCTGCTCAAGCTGGGGGCGCATCTCTCGTCACATCCGGCGCGTGGCCGCGTATATCCGGCGGGGAGTGACACGCCCTCGGCTCGTTAGCTCCGCCTCGTGGAATCGGCACGTTGCTTCTCATTGGGTGCGTGCGGGGGGTTTACCAGGCTCCGCCCTTGACGAGGAGCTGACAAGGAGCCCCTTCGTGGTAACCCCGTGGAGCGCATGGTCTATGGCGCTAATCGAGCCGGTGTGAGGACGCATCCTCCCCCGCTCCGCCGCCATCTCCTCTGTTGTTGTTGTAATTGTTGGGGAAGAAGATGGAAGGAGGTATGGGAAAGGTCCTAAACTCACTACTGATGCCATATAATCACATTCTGGTGCAACGAAGAGTCATAATTAATGGAGACGAGGCCTTAACTGACATAGAATAAGAATAACTAGGAAGATGTCCGAAAGTTGTCTACGTGTGGTGCGGTGGACCTGGGCACGACATTTAATGGGGGAATAAGGGGAAGGTCGGCTCTACTGATTGTTATTTACATGCAATGGGACTAGGGAATGGGGGATCGGGGAAAGTTGGGGAGTATTGGAGAAAATAGGGGAATATTTACAAGCGGATATGGAGGCCAAATTCCATATTCGCAACATTGCACCCTTCTCTACCCTCGGGGCGTCCCGACCCGATAAATTTTTACCTACTTTAGTGTGGCACGCAATGTAGTTCCCTCTACTATTAACTCTACCCTGAGTGCGACAGTTTTACAGATATTCACAAATGAGTAAATATGTCCCCCTGCGACGTTGCACCCTTCTCCTCACAGAAACACACCCACAGGATAACCGAATCCGGAAAGAATTCTCAAACTAAACATACAGCCGGTAGGGAGCATTATTTACAAGACTACGCTGCTATTTACACTACGATCCAGGACCTGTTTTTGGAGGAACACATGCAGATGTTATGCATAGAGAGAGCGCGCTTGCCAACATCGATACACCAACCCACGAGTGCTCTGTGGCCGACGGCCTTTAATAACGTGCAGAGCACCCTTCCCGAGCATCAACAGCACCACCCCACCACCAATCGGTGCAGTCACCATTGTTCATTGGAATAAAAATAAATTCGACAACCCCTAACCCTGCAGGTGTCTCTTGCTCTTCTTGTGGTGCACTTGGTGGTGTTAACTATTAGTGGTTCACCTGTATGGCATAGGTGCCACGTTGATCCATAGGTCCATCCCCGGGTGGTGCTTGGCCGCAAACGAACTGCGGTCCATTGTGGGTGGCCACAAACATTGCGGTCCATATGGTGTATCGATCCCGGCAGCAAACAGCGAAAGTGCAGGCCCACAACTGCGCAGCCAGCACCTCTCTCTCCTCTCTCTCCACCCCAAAGCCAGATCCTCGGAGGTGGGAGACAAAAGAAGAAACAAGTGAGTAAGGTGGTAAGGGCGCAAAAGTGCACGCAATGTAAGGTGATGCACACTGGGGGCACATGGGAACCAGGTGAGACAGGTACGTTCCTATCGTACGCCCCCCCCCCCACCAGGTAACCTACATGGCCCCTCCCTTACCCCTTACTGTATCCACACAACACAACACTACCCATAAACATCTACTTTACAAATCAACAAACATCCCTACTGTCTTCCCCGTTCCTCCCATATACCAAATTCGTCTTCTCTCCCTCCTAACCAATCAAATTTGCCATTTTCAACTCTCATCAAAATTTGCCATCTCCAACTCAACATCAAAATTTGCCATCACCAATTCATCATCAGTCCCTCCTAGGGAGGGAGAGATGGAATCACCCCAATGTCTCATCCACGTCGTGATGCGTCTCACAAATCCAACAGCAATTCTCATTTCTGCAACACAAACAAAGAAAACACAGGTGTGGAGTCATCATCATCACCACAGGTAAGTGGCTGCGTATGGTGCGACAGGTTCTTCAATCCTAACTATTTCCTAAATGACTTTAACAACTTTACACTACCCGGGGTCTTTCTCCGGCCAAACCATTGGCCCTCTTACTCTATGGGTTCTAAAAACCAATTCCCATTGGCCAACCTGTGGTGCTTTTCAATTTGGGGTCTCACTCCCCCGATTCATCTCCCGGTGCCCTCGCACAATTTCTGGGCTGCGGCGTGTACCTCTCCCAGTGGGTCTACCCACCTGCACACCTCCACCACTGCAGTTGCCTCCGAGCTTACCTGCTCCTTACCCTAACCTAACTACCTGGGGAAGGCCCTCTGGCTCTCTCCCCACTCCGTGCCCTCTCTGGCACTGGGCTGCCCGATCCACACCCGGGATCCTCAGGCACCCACTCACAACTACCGGCTCCCAGAGCCCACCTGCGGCCTCACCTGGCCGACATCCTCACAGTGGTGGAGTGCCCAACCAACTACACACACTAACAGGCTACACGCCCAGCCATTTCCACAACACTAATGCACCCATTCACAACACCATTCTGCAACCGCACCACAAATGCCAATATCCAACCACAATTTACCTGCACCCTCTACCTAACACTTACACTACCCGCCCCGGGTACTCGTGAAAGGGGTCCACTCTTCCCCCATCCACACCTTCGCACCATGCACACCACTCCGTACCACTCACTCCAACTCTCTCCACACACCTGTACCTGCACACCTGTGCTCTCACACCTGGTGCCACCTGCACCCTTCTCTCCCCAAGCGCATTCGCGCTGATCCACAACACTCACTACTCATACACTGCTCCACACACCTGTCCAGTTGCACACCTGTGCAATCACACCTGTTCAATTCTCACACACACAGCATCATCTCAGCTAACTACTCCCTTCTGAAACTTGCGCTTCCCAGTCGTCCCTTCAAACTATTGCGCTCCCACGTCATTAGCATCCATACTAATCTACCTGCGTCCCCACTACAGGTATCAGTCACTAACTAAACTTAACGTTACCTAATGTCATCTTCTAGATCCCTACACACAATATCCTAACCCACCCGGGCTAGTTTTCACTGCCATACACCCCATAAACTATAGCTCCTTTGCCCCCACCTGTGAGGGATGGTGGATTTGCCATCCCACGCACCACCTCGGCACGGAGCCATCCAATGCCCCGCTCTCGACCTGCCGGCACGTCTCAACAAAAAGTGGTCGCCATGACGACCCTTTCTATCGGGCTGCCAGCTCCGCCTAGTGGAGCCTGGACGCGGCCGTTCAAAGCGAGGCCCGGCACGCACCGAGGGCCTGCTTCGGCTAAAAGTCGCTCTAACCTCTAACCCGTTTAATGTCGATGCTTCACCTGCATGCTTACACCCCGAAGCCCGTTCCTTGCTCACACATCCAGCCGTGCTCATGCTCCTCGTACCTTTCCTTACACACCCAGGCACACCCATTCCACTCACAGCCTTGGTCACACACCTGACCACCGAACACTTTGGCACACATTCGTTGCTCGCACACCTCACCAATACACCGCTTCGCGCCCCCTCCTCGGTCACCTCCTCTGTGACAATCACAGGTGTGCCCTCATTCGCACACCCAACCACGTGCCTCACTACCAATTCCAGCGTGCATTCCCACTCACGCTCTACCATTCCAGGTGTGCATCCTTCCATCCCAGGTGTACATTCTCGCTCACCTGTCACAACAAACTCACTCTCCTTGTCACTCTCACTACTCTCACCTCCATTCTTGACAGCGCACTCACCCTTACTCTTGACAGCGCACTCTTTCCTCGTGCACCTGCCCGTCACACACCTTTCTCGCGCACACTCTCCCGTTACACCCTCTGTAACACTCACCACAGGTGGACACTCTTCCTTACTTCTGACAGCGCACTCTTTCCTCATGCACCTGTCCGTCACACACCTTTCTCGCGCACACTCTCCCGTTACACCCTCTGTAACACTTACCACACCACGCTTCCATGTGCTCCCTCGCACACGCGCTACGACCGACTCACTCTCGCCAGCACACTCACTCCTTGGCACGCACTTTTTCCTCACACACCCCAGAGTCGGACTTTCTTGCACACCTCCATTTTCGCACACCAGACCTGTCGCACACTTCACCAACGGCCTCTCACGAACACCCGGGTCTATCTCGACCCCCAAGCCTCTTAAATCACCTGGCGCATCATACGCACGACCATATTGGTCACCACTTACACCGGGTCCTCTTCCTCTTCGCTTCTCCTCCATCACCTGCGAATCCCTCATCCGGTTAACGAGCACATCACGATCCAAACACAGACTTTGGACCAATTCTTTTATCTCCTCTTTTATCTCTTTGTTATCCCCTCTCCGTCGCTTCTTAATTTCGCTCACCCCTTCTTCCACTTCTTCTAATTTGTGCCTCACCTCTTTTATTCCCCGGTACGTCTCCTCAAGCTCGTCCTCCAAGGCTACCTTGACCGTTTCCATGTGCGTCCTCACCTGCCGGTCCTTCGTCTCCATTACCTCTACCACCTCGTCCAACCTCGTTGTCAGTCCCTCACGTACCATCTGACATTCCCTCTTCGTCGCTATCAAGTCGTCTTTTAGTTCTTTCTGTGTCACTTTTAACCCTCCTAATACCGCAGTGTTCCTTTGAACCTGCTCCGTTAGTTCTTTTTGTCCCTCCGTCAGCTGTTCCACCTCCTGCGTCAGGACCTCTATGCCCCCCTGTAACTTTACAGTCCCCTTTCTCACCTCCTTCTCCATGTGCTCCCTACAGTGCCTCACCTCCTCGCGCACTCCTCCGACCTCCTCACTCACTCCTCTTCTGATCTCCTCTCCCATCACTTGCATCTCCTGCCCAGATGCCACCCTCATCTGCTCCATTTCCTCCCTGTGAGCATCCAGTTTGGTTTCTACCCCCATTCTGACCCCCTCTATCTGCTGCTCCATTTGTTTAACTTCCCTTTCCGCTTGGTCCCTCATGTCCCTCAATTTGCCTTCCATACTGTTTTCTAACCCCTCTAACCCATTTTTCACTCCCTCTATCTGATTCTCTTGAGCGGCCATTCTGTTTTCTACCCCCGTTAACCCCTCCTGTATTTCCCCTAATCTATCGTCTAATTTCCCAAATTTCATGTCTAATCCCTTAAAATTATTGTCTAATCCCTTAAAATTATTGTCTAATCCCTTAAAATTATTGTCTAATTTCCCAATTTTCTTGTCTAACTCCTCAAAATTATTGTCTAACTTCTCACCGGTACCCCTCGCTTCGTCCCTCATTACCCCCAATTGCTCACTCCGAGCCCTCGCTTCGTCCCTCATTACCCCCATTTGGTTTTCCAATCGCTCACCCTGAGCATCCATCCGGTTTCCCAACCGCTCATTATCAGCCCTCGTTTCCTCCCTCATTTTCTCGCTATTCTGGGCCATAAGGGCCTTCATTTGTATGAAAAAAAGCCCCAATCCATCGGGGGCGCTGCCACGGTCGCTGGCGCGGTGATCAGCGAGGCGCCATTTTGCGCGCCCGCTTCTTCGTGCGTGACGGCGCTATTTTGCGAACCTGCCGCCCTCACTGCTTCGCTCTCCTCCTGTCCCTCATTTTGGTCCTGGATCGACCCTACCTCACTCTCCTTTACCGGACCCCAGCTGTCTTGATCCGCCATAGCGCGACTTTCAAAATTCGGTTTTTTTTTTTATTTTCGTAAAACAAATTCAAATTTCGCCGTTATAATTTCGCGCGGGAAACGCGCTCCGAATCGATTCGGTCGAGCGCCGTACGCGCTCCGGCTCGATTTTCCCTCCCAAAATTTGGGCCTAACTAATTTAGTCCCGGGTTCGAATTCCACTCCTCGACACCAATTGTTACAGACGTGGCTTGGATGTTATTTACCGAGCGGTTTTATGGTATGACCACGTCTGCACAAGTTACCCGATTGTGCCCGAACGTTGACTAGTCGCGCGATGCTGGCTCAATAAGAAAAAGAAGACACCCGGCTGGATTACAATAACACAATACGACACCAGGGGTTCAGTTCTCAAGACCTCCGGAGGAGGTTATATTAAGGCGGAAGGTTAGATTACAACTACAAGAGGGACAGCATAGAAAGACAAGCACTTAGACACAATCTTGTATTATTCCCAACAGACGACAGATAAACGGGACAAAGCTGACTCACACGGGGATTGATGGAAAGGACAGGCGGGTAGCGATGGCTCCAGGTGCACCTGGGCTCAAAGGTCAGAATCGACTCGGTCCGGTCCAGAGATGCGGGGAGGTCGCAGCGCTCGGATGGCGTCTTGTCTGCTCAAGCTGGGGGCGCATCTCTCGTCACATCCGGCGCGTGGCCGCGTATATCCGGCGGGGAGTGACACGCCCTCGGCTCGTTAGCTCCGCCTCGTGGAATCGGCACGTTGCTTCTCATTGGGTGCGTGCGGGGGGTTTACCAGGCTCCGCCCTTGACGAGGAGCTGACAAGGAGCCCCTTCGTGGTAACCCCGTGGAGCGCATGGTCTATGGCGCTAATCGAGCCGGTGTGAGGACGCATCCTCCCCCGCTCCGCCGCCATCTCCTCTGTTGTTGTTGTAATTGTTGGGGAAGAAGATGGAAGGAGGTATGGGAAAGGTCCTAAACTCACTACTGATGCCATATAATCACATTCTGGTGCAACGAAGAGTCATAATTAATGGAGACGAGGCCTTAACTGACATAGAATAAGAATAACTAGGAAGATGTCCGAAAGTTGTCTACGTGTGGTGCGGTGGACCTGGGCACGACATTTAATGGGGGAATAAGGGGAAGGTCGGCTCTACTGATTGTTATTTACATGCAATGGGACTAGGGAATGGGGGATCGGGGAAAGTTGGGGAGTATTGGAGAAAATAGGGGAATATTTACAAGCGGATATGGAGGCCAAATTCCATATTCGCAACAATATATATAGTATATATATATATATATATATATATAGTATATATATATATATATATATATATATATATATATATATATATATATATATATATATATATATATATATATATATATATATATATATATATATATATATATATATATATATATATATATATATATATATATATATATATACAGTATATATATATATATATATACAGTATATATATATATATATACAGTATATATATATATATATATATATATAATATATATATATATATATATATATATATATATATATTTATATATATATATATATATATATATATATATATATATATACAGATTTGGCATTTAATATGGAATATTTTTTTTTTCCTGACTTGGGTTTACTTTCTGAACTCGGTATATCAATCTGGTGAGTTTCTTTTACGCTTCGGTGATTTCTTTGTTAAAAGAGCCATGCCACTGATTGTCTGTCGCAGCAAGAAGTCAATAACAGGATTATATCACAGGTGGCGTGACAAAATGTACGGACAGGTACATTTGACGATTGGCTTCACAATCAGGTATATAAGGGTTGTTGCGTTCTGTATTAGTGGAAAACAACTGCTGCACGTCTACAAAAGTTTTTGCCGCTTCCCCTGGAGATGGTCCGTCAACTCGACAATGCTGTTTGTCATTTAGTGGTGGCTTTACAAAATTCCGGCATGAAACAGCGTGCTATTGCTCGGCAGTATGGCATCACTCAAGGTCAGGTGTCAAAGATCCTGAAACGAAATGCTCAGAGGGGTGTCCCTACTCCAATACCGAGGTCAGGACGTCCCCGCAGAACCACAAGGAGGGATGATCGCCAGCTACACCGGTTAGTCCGCAATGGCCGTACCAAGTCAGCTAATCAGCTTAGGGCTTAGTGGCAGCAACTGACAAATGTGCCTGTATCCAGAAGGCTAGTCAACCAACGACTGGTTCAAGCAGGCTATCGTGTCAGGCGTCTCCTGAGAAAGCCACGTCTGACCAGACAACTCCGCCAGCGCCGATTGTAGTGGCCAGAGAGCACCGCCAATGGCAGCCAGGACACTGGAATCACGTGATCTTCAGCGACGAGTCTAGATTTCTGGTCTATCGTCAATATGGCTGCGTCACAGTGCGCAGACAAGTGCATGAAGCCTACAACAAAGATTGTATAGTGCCAAGAGTCCAAGCTGGAGGGGGTGGGGTGACCGTTTGGGCTGCTTTCGTGCAGGGGGCAAAACTGACCTGGTTGTTCTGAATGGAAACCTGTACCAGTTCAAGCACAGGGCCATTCTGAAGAAACATTGCTTCCATTTGCTCGTGCAGCCTTTCGAGGAAACTTTGTCCTCCAAGATGACAATGCACGGCCTCATCGTGCTCGCATGATCCAACACTTTCTTGCTGACTGTGGTGTAGAGCATATGGAGTGGCCTGCCATGTCCCCGGATATGAATCCGATAGAGAACTTGTGGGCAGAATTAACGCGTCAAATCGACCACTTGGACCAGCAGCCGACCTCTGTGCGTGAATTGCAGCAGGCTATTGTCACTGCATGGCAAGCGATTCCTGTCCAAACCTTGGCAAATCTCGTGAACAGCATGCCTCGACGTGTACGTGCTCTCCTGAATGCTCGTGGGGGTTACACGAAGTACTGAACTGTAATTTTACTGTCCGTAACCCCAGTCGTAATTTAGCTTTTGTTTTTGTTGAAATTTTTTTTGGCTAATGTGCAAAATAAAGCGATACTTCTGGAAAATGTACAGAAGTTTAACACAGTACTGTCCATGAATTGAGTTCGATATCAGTTTACATCACTTTCAAGGATCAATTTATTTGCTTCGAAATGTCAAATGTGGTTTTTGTTTCTTTTGAAGGTCACATTAACAAAATCTAGAATAATTTCAACATATTTCCAATGAACTTTTGTTCTAAGTCATCTTCAAAAGTAAGTTCACCCCCACAAAAAAATATTCCATATTAAATGCCAAGTCTGTATATATGTGTATATATATATATATATATATATATAATATATGAATATACATATATATATATGTATATATATATATATATATATATAGTGTAGCAGCATAGCAAACCTGTTGTGCATTTTGTGATACAAGCACCAAATTTGGTACACTAGTAGACTATCATATTATGAAAAGATCTGGATATTGGGCCATCTCAGATTCAGAGATTTGATTTTTGCAAGATTTCGATTCGATTGGGATCGAAGAGAACACCTTCTTCGTCTTCTGTACAGTGAAGTTGCCAGCCCTGAATTCTCTGGCTACATCTGGGTGCTTCATTGGGAGTGCAACCGTGTCCCTCAGGTGAACAGGGACCCACCTGGCATAGTGTGTGTGGTCTAAGGCATGGAACCATGGGACCAGTTCCGTCAGGGCATCAAGGTACGTCGTGAATGAAGCCTGCCGCAGAGAACGCACATAGACCAGTACCAACATCTCTAGTTCCAGCACAGTTGCCCAGTACTGAAAGTTGGGAATGTCTTCTCCTCTCTGGTGACACCAGTCTTCGAACTCAGGCAGGTCTTCTGCATCATCAGCATATGTCATACAGTGGCGTTCATACGCACGGTGTTGCAGGATGTGCAGTGCCGCTGCAGTGATTTGATGAGCTCTTCTTGTGCGGGTGACGTGGGCAGCTCGTAGGAAGGAGTCGGCCGTCCCTGGCGTTGCAATCTCAGCTTGCAAAATCTGCAAATATTGCAAAAATCAAATCTCTGAATCTGAGATGGCCCAATATCCAGATCTTTTCATAATATGATAGTCTACTAGTGTGCCAAATTTGGTGCTTGTATCACAAAATGCACAATTCTTTTGAATATTTGGGCTAAGCCACCCCACTAATATATATATATATATATATATATATATATATATATATATATATATATATATATATATATATATATATATATATATATATATATATATATATATATATATATATATATATATATATATATACACATATATATATATATACATAAATACATATATACATACATACATATATATATATATATATATATATACATACATATATACATACATACATATATATATATATATATATATACATACATATATATATATATACATACATACATACATACATATACATACATACATACATACATACACATACATACATATACATACATACATACATACATACATATATATATATATATATATATATATATATATATATATATATATATATATATATACACGACCGGTCAAAAGTTTTAGAACACCTCAATTTTTCCAGTTTTTTTGGAAATTTATGCAGTTTAATGTCTCAATGTACTCTGATGAAATTAAGCATAGAACAAATAAACAATTGGAGATAAAAAAGAAATCATAGAATAATTTTGTTTAACAAACTTTAATTTAAATTTTTGACTCGGCAAATTAGCCACCTTTTGCAGATATAACCGCCGAACGCTTTCGTGGCATTCTTTCTACAATGGAAATCAAATATTGTTCAGGAAGTTCTTCCCAACACTGTTGCAGAAGTTCCCACAAATGTGTTGCACTTGTAGGTGGCTTTGCTTTCACCCTTCTGTCCAGCTCATCCCAAACCAGCTCGATGGGGTTTAAGTCTGGAGACTGTGCTGGCCATTCCATGATTTGAAGCCGACCGTCTTGTTCTTTTCCTCGAAGGTAGTTTTGACATAGCCTGGAGGTGTCTTTAGGGTCATTATCTTGCTGTAGGATGAATCCCTGACCAACTAGGCATATACCAGAGGGTATTGCATGGCGTTGCAAAATGCTGCGGTAGCCCTTTTGGTTCAGGGTGCCTGTCACTCTGTGCAATTCGTCGACTCTGGATCCAGCAAAAGAGCCCCAGACCATCACGCTTCCTCCTCAATGTTTGACAGTTGGGGTCACACACTGAGGAACCATCCTTTTGCCGACTCGATGGCATACAAAAACCCTGCGTGATGAACCACAGATTTCAAATTTTGATTCATTGGTCCATAAGACATTTTTCCAGTCTTCAGTAGTCCGCTGGCGGTGCTTCATGGCACAGGCAAACCTCTTTTTCTTATTTTGCCATCTTTGCAATGGCTTTCTTACTGCCACTCGACCTGTCAAACCTGCAGCTCGAAGTCTTCTCTTCACAGTTGAAACTGGGACTGGCTTACTTCGACCAGTCTTAAGCTGTGCTTGAAGCTGTTGTCCTGTGAGCCGCCTATCATGCAAGCTGTTGACCCTCAGAAACTTGTCTTCTGATTCTGCTGTGGCTTTGGGTCTGCCAGACCTCTTCCTGTCAGAGTTTTCTCCAGTTTCCACGTGCGTTTTGATGGTGTAGGAAACTGTACTCACTGACACCTTGGCTTTCTTTGCAATTTTTCTAAAGGAAAGACCTACACTTTTAAGGGTTATAATGGTCTGTCTGTCTTCCTTTGCTAATTGCCTTTTTCTCACCATTATGATAGCAATATACTACTTCCTGCAGTGCAATATTGTCCAAATAATGCTTCAGAGGGTATAATAACAGTCTGTTCCAATGCTGCTTTTATACAGACAGGGGTTTTGTAATCAAGTAATCAGCAGAGGTTGGGACACCTGTAGGAATTGTTTGCATCAACTTTCAAGGCTTAATTTACATACATTGCTGCAGAACAGCTGTAAGTTAACCCATTACTTGTTCCCTGAAGAAGGCCTTTTTTACAATATAACTTTGCAATTATTTACATTATTTACATTACTTTACATTATTTTCCCGTTTTTGCTAACCTAAACTTTTTTTAACCTCGAGCAGTTTACTGCTTACCTTTGTACTATTTCAGGTTATTCACTGGACTTGAATTGCTTATATTTCAATAAAAACTTGAAAAATTGAGGTGTTCTAAAACTTTTGACCGGTAGTGTATCGTATGTATATATATACTAGTGGGGCATGTTTACACACTGTGGAAGCAATAACAGACCGTGTTTCGTACGTGGGTACATAATAAATAGAAGCTTTATGATTTATAGGCAGGCATCCCCAACCTGCTGCTAGATATCAAATTATGGTTTGTCTTGTGCGTTATTCTGTCTGTCTGTTTGTCTGTCTATTGCGTACAGGTCGAAATTTTCAACTGATTTGCACGAAATTTCACCAGATGGTAGAGTTAGTCATAAGGAAGAAGCCTATTGATTGAGGTAAAAGGTCAAGGGTAATCTTGGGGTGAAATTTCTAAAATTGTCATTTTTCATCCGATTTATTTGAAAATTGAACAGCATTTGCATAATGAGTCATTAAATTGGGAAACCAAACAATGTTTGTGGTCAAAAGGTCAAATGTCAACTCGAGGTCAAACTTCTAAAACCATCAATTTTCATCTGAGAAATCATCACTTTTCATTCGATTAACTTGAAAATGAAACAGCAATTACATAGTGCATCACTGAATTGGGCAGCCAACCATTTCGGGGGTCAAAAGGTCAATTCATGGTCAAACTTCCAATATCATCAATTTTCGTCTGAAAAATCATCAATTTTAATCCGATTGACCCGAGCTTTGAGGAACATCGTCAACTTTAATCATAATGAAATGGACAATTTGATGTATCCATGGCAACGTTTTATTTGTGGGGGGGGGGGGGGGGGGGTGGTCATCTTCTTGTTTATTTATTTTTGTATGGACGCATTTAAGGTTGTTCTTGTATTTTTGTATGGTTTAAGGACGATAAGGTTTTTACGTACATTTTCATTGCGATTTTAATTTCACAGTTTACATTAATAGAAATTACAATTTTCAAATGCTAGATATCGATTGAGCATTTTTTAAAAAATAAACGCGCTTAACATTTAAAAAAAAAAAATTCATTTACAGACGCTTTTTCTTTTTTTCATTTATGGACATAATTGTCACGTTTATTTCACAGTTTACATTAATAGAAATTACAATTTTCAAATGTTAGATATCAATTGAGCATTTAAAAAATAAATAAAACGTGCTTAACATTTTTTTTTTTTAATGTTCATTTACAGACGCTTTTTCTTTTTTTCATTTACGGACATTATTGTCACGTTTATGTCAGTTTACATTAATAGAAATTACAATTTTCAAATGCTAGATATCAATTGAGCATTTAAAAAAAAAAAAAAACGCGCTTAAAATGTTTTTTTTTTAATGTTCATTTACAAACGCTTTTGCTTTTTTTCATTTACGGACATTATTGTCACGTTTATTTCACAGTTTACAGCTATAGAAATTACAATTTTCAAATGCTAGATATCAATTGAGGTTTTTTTTTTGTGGATAAAACGACAGCAAATGGGATGATTGAACTTCTCCCATCTCTTTCTGAAGAGCAGCAACTCCAACTGGAATGTGCCATTTCTCTGGAGGAGCTCACAACAGCAGTGAAACAATTCGAAGACGGCAAGGCCCCCGGAATCGACGGACTTCCTGCTGAATTTTACAAAGTTTTTTGGAATGTTCTGGGTCCTGCTTTGATTGAGATTTTTCACGAGAGCCTAAATCAGGGGGAATTGCCCTTGAGCTGCAGAAGAGCTGTCTTATGTCTTCTTCCCAAGAAAGGGGATTTGCAGCAGATTACAAACTGGCGGCCTGTGTCATTGTTAAATGCTGACTATAAGATTGTGTCAAACGTGCTTGCAATGCGTCTTAAAAAGGTCATCTCGTTCTTAGTTGGGAATGACCAAACGTATTGCATACCGGAACGATCCATGTATGACAGTATTTTCTTGGTTAGAGACTTGATTACTATCGGACAAACTGCGTCGCACGCTTTTGGGTTATTACTCCTTGACCAGGAGAAAGCTTTTGACAGTGTGGATCACTCATTTTTGTTTGCAGTTCTTACTAAAGCAGGATTTGGAGAAAAATTCATTTCTTGCATAAAACTTTTATACAACAATGTATCATGCCTGCTAAAAGTAAATAATAGTCTGTGTCGTCCTTTCCCCTTTCAGCGTGGCATCCGTCAGGGCTGTCCACTGTCAGGCATGTTGTACACACTGCCCATCGAACCCTTTGTGGCTCTCCTTCGTACGACCTTATCTGGTTTGTCCTTGTCAAACAATTCCAAAATTGTTATGTCAGCATATGCAGACGACCTGTGTGTTGTGGTTAAAAACCAGGAAGATGTTTTTGAGCTATCCCGGTGTTTTGCCAAATTTGAACTTGCTTCATCAGCAAGAGTAAATTGGAACAAAAGTGTAGCTCTTTCTTTGTACCCAGATACCCTATCGGGGTCACAGGCTTCACATATGGTTCCCCCAACTCTTCCAGGAGGAATGTTATGGAAAACGGATGGGTTTAAATACTTAGGCATCCATTTGGGAACTTCAAGCTATATGAAGAAAAACTGGGATGGTTTCCTAGATAACATTAAGCAGAAACTATCAAAGTGGAAAGGGATGCTCCATATCTTGTCACTTAAGGCACGGGTAACGATAATAAACAACCTGGTGCTTCCAATCATATGGCATAAGATCATAGCACTCCAGCCTCCTTAAGCTCTGATCACCAACATTCAGAGGGGTCTAGTTGACTTCTTCTGGGGAGGCCACCACTGGCTTAAGCCAGATGTGTGAGACCACGTAATTCAGGTGGTCAAAACCTAGTGCACATCCCTAGTCGAATAATGGCTTTTCGGCTAATGACAATAAAACGTCTGCTGTACAGCGAGGTTGTGCCCTGGCGTCCTCTCACGAATACCTTGCTCAGGCAAGTAGGTGGAATGGACTATGACCGGGAACCTTTCCTTATGGACTTGAAACAGGTCGACAGAGCTCGGCTCCCTGCATTTCATCGGTCTCTCCTGAACGCCTGGCAAGCTCTAGGAGTGCAGCGGTTGCAGATCTCTTATGATCCCAGGAAGTTTGTGCATGAGCCATTGTTCCAAAACTCACCATTCGCTGAAGTATCTACCAGCCGAGCTTTTATGGAACATTTTACGAACAATGGGATTAATAAAGTGCGAGATCTTATGGAGCTATCCTTAAAGCGATGGTTGTCTGCCAGCACTGTTTCTGGAAAAATTGGCTTGCGTTCAATTAGAATAGTGAGCAGGGTCATAAAGATTGTATCCCAGACTTTTGTAGATTTAAATATTGGGTGGAATCGGGTAAATGAGGAAGTAGATTTTCGTTTAACCTTCCCTGAACTCTCAGTCACTGCCCAGGAACAACATGGTGTGTTTTCCTCTAACAGCGAAGAATCCGGTGTGTTCCACATCATGGGGAAAAGGGCAATGTATAGAATTTGTCTAGAGGTGTACTTACCGGGCTGTGCAGCACCCTTAAAGAACAAGTGGAAAGAGTTTTTACCTGCAGGAGCATTTCTCACTCCAAATTGGGATGAAATGTACAGGAGTCCTACTGTTGGACGTACAGGAGACCTAAATTGGAGACTGGTCCATCACGCCCTGGCCACACAGGTGTTAGTTCAGAAGTTTAACCCTGCTGTGTCTAATCTATGTCCCTTTTGTGGTAATGTTGAACATTTGTATCATGCGTTTATTGAGTGCAAGAGATTGTCATCTCTGTTTCTGTATCTGAGCCGAATCTTTTGTAAATTCAAAATTGTTTTTTCTGTTACAATCTTTGTTTATGGACTTGCATGTAACACGAGGAAAAACTCTGTGATTTTTCTTTTGAATTTTTTGCTTGGAATTGCTAAGCTTGCAATTTATAAAACCAGAAAAGCCAGATTAGGTAGTGGAAAAAATGAAAATGCACTTTTTTGTTTTATAGGGATGGTGTCAGCACGTATAAAGCTCGAACATGCTTATCATGTAAACATGGGGAACCTTCTTGTGTTTGAAGAGTTATGGGGCATGGGGGGTGTTTTGTGCAAATGCATTGGAAACTAGAACGGGCACTCGGTAGAGCGCATACCTTCGCCGCAGCTACTGTTCTGTACTTGGCATGGGAGTGTAGGGAACAGAACAACAAAAATACGATTTTGACCTTTTCGTGACCTTGACCTTGACCTTTGACCCGATTGCTCCCAAAATCTAATCAAATGTGTCCCGTATAATAACCAATCATCCCACCAAATTTCATGCAATTCGGTTGAATACTTTTTGAGTTATGCGAATAACATACACACACACACACACACAGACATACAAATAAATACACAGCGATCAAAACATAACCTTCCGCTTTTGCGAAGGTAATGAGATTGTGATTTGTATGTAAAGTGGAGTTTGAATACTTTGGTTTTATACTTTTATAATAAAAGGACACAAAAGTCAAAGTCTCTCTCTAACTCTAACTCTGTCGTGGCCCTGACTTTGTGAAGGGGTGCGTACTCCATCCTAGATGTGGTGGGGGGGGGGGGGGGGGTCACTGGGTCACTCCTGGGAGATCAATCGGCTATCCCCGTGCACGGGCTTGTTCTAGAGAACTATCCGGGGCTATAACAACAACAACACAAAGTAAGTTTTGCTGCTTCAACATAGCTTTTGTTTCTCACCGGTTACATTATTGGGATTTCCTTATTCCTGAGTGGCGTCTACATTACTTGTGACGACAATGTATTGTTGAGTGAATATCAATGCAATCTGGCATATCTTGCCCGTACAGATCATGTAGCTTTGCATATTGCAACGACACTTACACAAGCAAACGGCGATCCAAATCGGAGGATAATTTGCATGAAGCAGTTAAACAGAGGATGGACTTGCGTCATCCAAACCACAGCTGGGCCACACTAGACTCTGGGAAAAAATTACCGGGCCGAACTGCTGGAAGATATCGTTTCCGCTGATATCAATCAGCCTGCATAACCATTTCGGCCCGGACCGATATCATCGAATTTACACTGCATGCACCGAAACGAAAACACTCACGGAAAGTCGGGATTCAGACATCTGGATCACCGTTTATCTGGAAACATGACGCATTGTGTCCAACAACTAATAGATCTTGTTCATAAAATGGCGGGGAATTGAAATTCCAACTTTCCAATGCACACGTTGCTTTGCATATATCCACGTAAATCAGACCATGTGCCACGTGGGTTTCAATTGGTCTGCCTCAATTACCGACTGAATGCAGGTGTTGGCTTAACGGTTAAGGTGGCAGCGCTCCCAGCAATGATGCAACCAGCAGCTACAGGTTGCATACAAAATTATAATAAAAATTGTGGTTTTCATGGCACAAACTCCCTACACTTATCAATGCTTCATCAAGGACTCCTTGTCAGATGTCATATCAACAAGAAACAATGATAATTGCACCTTTACATGAAGAAGCCTCTTAAAAACCCCACACCTGCAATCACCCTGCTGAGATTTCCACGACACAGTCACTATGTTTATCTGGGAGTGAAACAGGTTACAAGGTGCATGGAGGGATGTAAAAGGTAATGCAGATCAATGATGCACTGGATTTTGATGACAATGAGACATTTTCCACTTCCCCCTTGCTTTTCCTCTTTCAGGAAGCAGGTCCACAAAGAGCAGCTCTCAAAAGACGTGTGGCAAAAGCAGTCCAATCGCTCGTTACCTTCACCATCTTTATCCTCCGCCTGTCAGAAAATTCCCTTCTGATCATGGCCTGTCTGAGCTCCAACTCAGGCTAACAGTTACGGATCAACAAGATGCCATCATCCAAAGAGCTTCAGCTGCTCAACGTTGCCATGGTGAATTGGGTGGTCAGGTGTGTGCTGTTGTAAACTTTCCATGTCGTGTGTTCAGTGAAACCTTCAGCAGGATTTTAAACTTTTGTATTGTACACTCTGGCACCCGTAGATAGGTCTGTCTATCTTGCTTCCCCGATCTCGGTAAGGACTGCATAGTTAGCTTCTTTTTATTTCGTGTGCAGCACAAGGTTGCGGCCGAGCATCATTGGCCAATGGCGTGGCTGTGCCCCTGATGCAGTGCACCCTGTAGATTGGGGCAGAAATTTTGAGTTTGCTCAGAATGGCATCGATAGCTCACCTACTATTCATGAAGGACACCGTGAGAGGACCTTTAACGTCCACCAACCAATAGCAGCAGGTGACACGCCCAGTTTAATGTGCATACACTGATGCCATTCCCTGCCAGTGAGACAACAAGGTGGCAGGTTATACCTGAGCTGAGATTCGAACCCAGGCTAGGGAGCTCAGAGGTACATGTGTGTACCGCTAGGCCAGTAGTTACCAAACTGGGGGGGCGTGCCCCCCTCTCCCCCCTTTGTGGGGCGCAAGGTGGGTACAGAGGGGATGTGAGGCCATGTGAAAAAAATTCATTTTACAGGCAACAGCTAAAAGCAATAACAGGCCCGTGCTTTGTACGTTGGTACATAATAAATAGAATCTTTATGATTATAGGCAAGCATCACCAACCTGCTACAAAATATCAATTTAGGTTTATTTTATTTATTTTACAGATGCGTTTACTGTTCTTACCCACATTTTCATTGAGATTTTTATTTAACAATTTACAGTTAAACAAATTACAATTTTCAAATGCTCGATATTGTTTGAGGTTTTTTTTGTTCTTTTTTTACATATGTGTTCACCGTTTTATTATGTAAAATTTAATTTGCTGACACTTTCCAGTGGTTCTGAGATCTTCCCTAGTATACCGCATTCAATGTCCATCGGCATGCCAAATTTCAGTTTTCTACGACACCCGGAAGTTACCAAACATTAATATCAGTCAGTGGTGAGAAAGAGAATTATATATATATATACACAGTCACGTGAAAAAGTAAGTACACCCCATGTAAAGTTTTGACTTTTTCAACATATTTCCACATACAGCTATTTGATCTTCATTTCAACAATATTGATAGATAAAGGTGATATAACAAAACAAATATCATGAAACATTTACATTTTGTAGTCCATTGTATAATTTAAATAAACATAAATGCAAATTTCGCATGTGGAAAAAAGTAAATACACCCTTGGCTCTAATAGGTGGTATTGCCCCCTTTGGCAGAAACAACCTCAAGTAGGCGTTTCTTATATCTGTCTACCAGTCTCTGACATCGACTGGGAGAAATTTTTCCCACTCCTCCATGCAGAATTCTTTCAGCTGTGCGATGTTTGAGGGGTTTCTTGCATGCACAGCTCGTTTCAAATTCCCCCACAACATCTCGATGGGATTTAGATCCGGGCTTTGACTTGGCCATTCCAGAACCCTCCATTTTTCTTTTCAGCCATTCCTTGGTGGATTTACTGGTATGTTTAGGGTCATTGTCATGTTGCAAGGTCCACCTTCAGTTGAGCTTCAACTTTCCGACAGATGGCCTCACATTATCCTCCAGCACCCTCTGGTACAATGAAGAATTCATCATGGATTCTATAATGGTGAGCTGCCCAGGCCCTGATGCAGCAAAGCTGCCCCAAACCATAATATTTCCACCACCATGCTTTACAGTTGGTATCAGGTTCTTGTGTTCAAATGCTGTCTTTGGTTTTCACCCCAAACATGTCTTCTGGTACTGTGGCCAAATAGCTCTACCTTTGACTCATCTGTCCAGAGCACATTGTTCCAGAAGTGCTGGTCTTTGCCTAGGTGTTCATTGGCAAACTTCAGTCTTGCCCTGATGTTCTTTCTGGACAGCAAAGGTTTCCTCCTGGCACACCTCCCATGTAGATCAAATTTGTGCAGCCTCTTTCTAATGGTGGACTCGTGCACTTTGACATCAACAGTGGCAAGAGCTACCTGTGGGTCCCGTGATGACATTCTGGGATTCTTCGAGACTTCTTTCAGCATCTTGATGTCTGCTCTCGGGCTGAACTTCCTGGGGCGGCCTGGCCTGAACAAGTCGGCAGTTGTTTGGAATCTTCTCCACTTGTAGATGATCTTCCGGAAAGTTGAATGATTGATTTCAAATTGTTTGGAGATCTTTTCAAATCCCTTCCCAGACTCGTAGGCATCTAGAACCTTCTTTCTGAAGGCCTCAGAGAGCTCTTTTGATCTAGGCATGGTGACGCCGCACACTTCAACAACAAAGAGAAAACCAAACTAAATGTCTAAGGTTTAAATAAGACAGGTTCCTCCAAGATCCTCTCTAACGATGTTCTAATCATTTGCACCTGAGCTGGTGCACCTGATTCTAATTTTAGGTATTTGAAGTAGTGATAAATGTCAGGGTGTACTTACTTTTTCCACATGCAAAATTTACATTTATGTTTATTTAAATTATACAATGGACTACGAAATGTAAATGTTTCATGATATTTGTTATATTGTATCACCTTTATCTATCAATATTGTTGAAATGAAGATCAAATAGCTGTATGTTGAAATATGTTGAAAAAGTCAAAACTTTACATGGGGTGTACTTACTTTTTCACGTGACTGTGTATATATATATATATATATATATATACATATATATATATATATATATATATATATATATAGATATATATATATATATATATATATATATATATATTGATTCCCTTCTGACCATTTTCAGATTTCTGAAGCAGGTAATGTTGAACCACCTGGCATATCCAGAGGCTGCTTCATCCAAAATGATACTCCGTTGGTAGAAAAATAGTGAAGGATTCAATTTATTAAGCAACAGTTTTGCTTCCATTTTCAAAGGTGGATTTAATCGTTCGAGTTTCGTGTTTCGTCCCCATTTTTGATTGACAATCTATGTAACTAGTGGACTGTGGGTGCTTGAGCTAAGCTGGATATGTGCATCGACGTACCTATCTTCACAATTATCAATCCACCTTGTACTCCATTCTCTGTTTCTCATACACTGTATACCTCGACTAAATCTCCCTCCATCTCCAATGTATTATAAACAGGCTGTTGTCAGGCTGCTGGTTGCTTGACTATCCCCCTCTCTCTGATCTAATCTAAAGATGCAGCTGTGCTCCGATATCTCCACATATGGTTTAAATCTGGCGGTCCCCCTCCTAATCCTTCCCCCCTGTCTCCACTTTGTTTTGTGGATCAGTGTGTTTAGCCACATGTACATAAGTATTTCTTTGTTATCATTCTAAGACATATCAAAGGTGGACAGAGGTTATGGTTTCACTCACCCCAGCTTGTTTGCCTGTGAGCAGGATATCTCAAAAAAGGTATGGACGGATTCGGATGAAACCTGGTGGACAGGTTGGGTGTGTGGCTAGGATGAATCGATTTGATTTTGGTTAAGATCTGAATCAAAGAAATCTTTTTAGTGATTCTTCACCATCGAGAGACAGGGCTAAAACGATACATAGCAGGATATTTCGAAGAGTTGTGGAGAGATGATGACAAAACTTGGTGGATGAGTTGGGTAGATAACAAGATCAAGCCCATTACATTTTTGGTTACAGTCTGGATGTACAGTCGTGGCCAAAAATATTGGCATCCTTGCACTTTTTTCAAATAATGCACCATTTCTTCCAAAAAACTGTTGAAATTAAAAAATATTTTCGTATCCACATTTGTATTTCTTTGGTTTGCAGTGGAACAAAACAAAAAAATCTGAAAAAACACATCCTAAAATGGCCCGGACAATGTTTTTGGCACCTTTTAGAAGTTGTTAGAAATAATTAGATTTCAAGCAGGTGATTCTCCTTTACTTTGAAAATGAACTCACCTGTGGTGAGTTGCAGGTGCCTGAAATATATGAATCACTCATTCAACCAGTTTGATTCGGAAAAAAGGAGTCATTCTGCTGTTTTGTGTCACTGTGTGTACAGCAATGAGCATGGAGAAAAGAAAACCAGAGAATTGTCTGAGGAGGTCAGACACAAGATTGTAGCCAAGTATGGACAATCTCAAGGCTACAAGATCATCTCCAGAGACCTCGATGTTCGTGTGTCCACCGCACGCAATGTTATCAGGCAGTTTAAGGTCCCATGGCACTGTAGCCAACCTCCCTGTACGTAGCTGCAAGATAAAACCTGATCTAAGATTGCAGCGAAGGATTGTTTGAATGGTGGAGAAAGCACCTCGATCAACTGCCAAACAGATTCAAGGCGACCTTCAGACACAAGGTACAACAGTTTCAACTCGCACCATCCATCACCCACTCAATGAAAGGGGATTCTATGGTAGGAGACCCAGGAGGACCCCACTGCTGAGAGAGACATAAGAAAGCCTGACTGGAATTTGTCAAAACACACCCGAACAAGCCAAAATCTTCTGGGAGAATGTCATGTGGACAGATGAGACCAAATTAGAGCTTTTTGGTAAAGCACATCATCTCTATGTTTACAGAAAACAAAATGAAGCCTTAAAAAGAAAAGAACACCTTCCCTACAGTTAAACATGGAGGAGGTTCAGTGATGTTTTGGGGTTGCTGTGCTGCCTCTGGCACTGGGTGCCTTGAATGTGTGCACGGCCTCATGAAATCAGGAGATTACCGAGACATTTTGGAGCACAATGTTCAACCCAGTATCAAAAAGCTGGGTCTCCGTCCAAGGTCATGGGTCTTGCAGCAGGACAATGACCCCAAACGCACTTAATAAAAAGCACCCAAGAATGGTTCAAGACAAAATGCTGGACTGTTCTGAAGTGGCCAGCAATGAGTCCAGATCTAAATCATGAAAACAGCAGTTGGGAGATCAGAAAACAGCAGTTGGGAGATCAGAAAACAGCAGTTGGAAGAAGGTACCCTTCAAATCTGGGAGAACTGGAGCAGTTTGCACAAGAAGAGTGGGCCAAACTGCCAGTGGAGAGGTGTAGGAAGTTCATTCATGAGTATAGGAAGCGCTTGACTGTAGTTATTTTGTCCAAAGACCGTGCTACCAAATATCAAGTCCATGGTGTCAATAATTTTGTCAATGCCATTTCTTTTTATTTTCTGATTTAAAAGGATATATTAAGATCTGAATAAAAAACAAAGGTTCTGTAATATTAACAATGAAATAAATAATTGTGGAAACCAAATACTTTCATCAATTTCAACTTATTTTTAGAGAAAATTGAGAGTTGTTTGAAAAAAGTGCAACGGTGCCCTTATTTTTGGCTACGACTGTAGATCCAGCCAATCAATAGTCCATGAGACAAATCCACGAAATGCACTTCGATTCCACCATTGGGGTGGCAAAGGTTTGATGGTACCAAAATGTCAGGAAGCCTTTCAGGAATTAAGACCAAAATAGTTCCCGTTCCTCAGAGCAGAGCTGAACTTTTGGGAGTCATTTTTACATGATCCCCATCCCCCTTAATCCATCTCTTATCCCAAAATGTGACTCAAGAGTTGCAAAAAAAATAGGGAAATCATTTTCAGTGATCCACATCCACATAAATGGATTTTAAAAGATGGCGGGACTGAGCCAGTTGGACAATTGTAGATGCTGCAAGACAAACAGACAATACTAGTCACCTGCTCTCGGGATGCAAAAAACTATTATCAGAACAACTTTACACACAACAGCACAACAAAGTATGCAAAGTGATTCATTGGCATATCTGCAAAATTGTAACTTTCCCAGTTCCAGAAAACTCGTGGAAACACGGACCAAGGGCAATCATTGAAAGTGAGGATGTCATGCTCACATACGACCTGATGATTCCATCGAGCGTGAACATAGAAAACAAAGCATTGTGTCCAGACATTGTACTCAGGAACAAAAAGTAAAAGACAGCATTGATGATTGAGATATCAGTACCCAGCGATTTTGGCCTAAATAATGCAGAAATCAAGAAAATGACCAAATACCAGGACCTCAAAAATGAGGTCAAGTGATCTTGGAAGCTGAAGAAAATCGGAATTGTACCAGTGATAATTGGAGCAACAGGAATGATAAAGAAAAACCTCACTGAGATTTTAAAAACCATCCCCGAGAATATTACCACAAATTAACTACAACTGAAGACAATCCGGGGTTCGGTGACGATCCTGAAAAGAACCCTTGGAACAAAACTCAAAGAGTTGAACAGCTTGGTCCAGGAACTGTGATCCCTTACCGAAGAGAAGATGGATACTTTGGGTCCTGGGAGGACTCTGTTGCACCTCCTGAAACCCACAAATGGAGATAACAACCAACGACACACATTAATCACTATTGAATAATCCGCTGTCTTATATTAGGTGTACCCGAAAGTAATGTTTTTAAGCTGTGTATACAACTTTAAAAACGGCATTACTCTCCAATACACCAAATATATATTGTGAATAGTGGTGTCTGTCCGTGCACTTGTCTGTCTCCCGTTTATGGTGGCCGCTTCCCACGCTGCGTTTGAAAATTCACTTTTGAAATGACGGGAGAACAGGCATGAATAATGTTGATGCCAAATATTATTTCACAAGCCGGATATTCTACACACGATTTAGACATTTCCAAACTCCGCCACCCGATGTTGCACCACCATTTTGCCGTGGGCGGTATAAGTAGCCCATTGCTTTGTCTCTGAGTGAAACCAAGAGTGCAACGCAATTAATCTTTCTAATTCTCCATGAAATAATTCAAATTGATCGATTAACTTATTTAAACTTTTTCCGTCACTGGGGATGGGTACTTTTGCTTGTCGTGTATAATACGCACCAGTCCAAACATCATCACACATTGTCTCACCCTGCCTACAAAACACCAGGATGGCAGTTTATAGGTGGGTCGATATATTAGGTGAGTGTACATATCTCTAGGCTATCCTGCCAGGATTATCAGACGACAATGTTACTCTGACTTGGTTTCCATCAGTAGTCATCCAATGTGACTCAATTGGTGCTTTGCAAGATCTGGAAATGTGATGCGGGAGCTGGAAGTTGTTTCGGAACAGCCCATTAGGATGGGTTCAGACGTCACGTTAATGTTGGTCCCCTCTCATGTTTGACTCCAGAGAAATGAAATGGCAGATAGCATTTGGAAGTCATCCAACGAGTCTCTGTGCAGAAAACTATACAATCATACAAGGATGCAGCTCCGAAACGCAATAATGGCCTTCAACTTGATCGCCACAAAGTGGTTTGAATGTTTGGTATTTTATCCAGGCTCTTTATGTGAAATTTTCTTTTTTCACTTTTGTTTTGAGAAGTCTCCTGATGTTATGTCTGTTTTCTACATGTGGTTCTTTGTTGACCAAAGGACGGATGAGGGGGCGAAGGGATAAACAACACCACCATCACTACCCCTGTTTGCTGTTGCCACCCTGCTTCCTCTGCCCCTCTCTCCTCATCCTCTCAGCATGCTCCTCTTCAATTATTCTACGAAGTCGGTGGTAGCGCAGGACATCTGAACACCTTTAAGCAACTGTCGCGTGCGGCCGTACCTCACGCTCTGCTGGCTAGGCGCGTGCCTGAGCGCAGCAGCCCACCTCGTGGCAGGTACAGCCGATTACATTGCATTCTAATCATTGTCATTGTAATCATCCAAGCTTGGTGAGTAAAAAACAGTATCCAGCACACACACATGTATATTTATATTGCATTCAGAAAGTATTCAGACCCCTTCACTTTTTTCACATTTTCTTATGTTGCAGCCTTATGCTGAAATCGTTGAAATTCATTTTTTCCCTCATCAATGTACACTCAATATAGTGGGGTGGCTAAAGTCCAAATTTAAGTGATATCGTGACACACTGGCCCAAAGGACCAAATTTGGCACAGTTCTACTTTAGGACCATACAAAACTTTTGAGGGGGCTGCCCGATTTTAAAGGCCCAGGTCAAGGTCAAAGGTCAAATTCAGTTCCGCCGCCTGTGTGTACCAGAAACCCTTCCCTCCTGGACAGCTACCGCATAGTCCCAGCTGTTGCTTGCAACACCAACATTATAATGGTTCCAGAGACGGCTGTTATGCAGGATACCGTGGACAGTTTACACGAAGCAATAGAAGAAGAAAATCAGTGGCTACAACAGAAAATGCAACTTCTCAAAAAAGACAACCTTGAGAATGGCGACTTCATAACATGGGCTGCTCATCACGCTGATCGTCAACCAGATGTCACAGACCCACCTGGGATAAGTGCTCTCTTGCCCCTCTTCTATGAGAAGGCCGCAACGATGGCCATGGTGAAACATGGGATGGAAGTCCTGAAACTAATGATACAGACACGCAATCCTGGACAAATACCAGTGATGGTTGGGGATCAACCCATTTTTGCTTTAGCAAAATATGCACAGTGGAATTGGCCACAAACTCTTGGCGAGTCGCGATATATAATCATTCTGGGGGGTCTACATACGGAAATGGCACTATGGAGGATGGTTGCAGACCTCCTGGAGGGATCCGGATGGTGTGCAGCTCTGAGTGAGGCTGGTGTTGCGACTGCTGGAACTGCAGACTCCTGTTCCACAGGTGATTACATCTCCAGCATTCAATGTGATCGAGCGGTTTACCTGTATCATGTACGACAACACAACCCCACATGTCAATGTGAATGACCTTCGACAGGAGCTATTCCCAAGGAGAGTGAAGATGATGGAGAAGCTTCCTCCAACTCAGAACGCACTGCTCCAGCATGTAAATCGATGCCTGTACCAAGCCAGCATTTGGAGAGAGAGTCTGAAGCCCATCCTAGCTGCACCAAATCCAGATGGCTTTGGGTGGACCAAAGCAGATACCGGGTGGCGTCCAACCTGGACAACCCTGTCAGCTGCTGCTCTTAGTTGTAGAGAACTACTCAAGTGCGGATGTAAGGCGACACCCACTTCTTCAAAGAATTGCACGTGCAGGAACGCAGGACTGCCATGCACAGGACTGTCTCTGTCGCGGAAATTGTGAAGCATAAGTCATGCAGGCCGCGACCTCCTCTGTACTGGCCAATCCAGTATCCTCCCTCAGCGTATCGATGTACGTCAAAAACACCGATGCAAAAATGACCAACACATAATTTGACCTTTGACTTTCACCTGACCTTGAAATACAATATGGCAGCACCTGAGGATATTTTCCATAATACAAATGGATTCCTTGTCCTTAAAAATGATTATTTAGACACTGAGATAATGTTTCTATGACAGCTATGAGCTGGATATGGCAAAAACGTGACAAACACATAATTTGACCTTTGACCTTGACCTGACCTTGACCTCGAAAATCGGGCAGCCCCCTCTCAAAAGTTTTGTATGGTCCTAAAGTATAACTGCGCCAAATTTAGTGCTTTGGGCCAGCGTGTCACGATCATTTCCATAAGCCACTCCACTAATACCCCAAAATGACAAAGAGAAAACAGGATTTTAGAAAGTTTTGCAAATTTATTAAAAAGAAAAAACTGAAATATCACATTGACATAAGTATTCATACCCTTTGCTATGATCTTGGTTGTTCCAAACTTCTTCCATTTAAGAATTATGGAGGCCACTGTGCTCTTGGGAACCTTCAATGCAGCAGAATTTTTTTGTAGGCTTCCCCAGATCTGTGCCTCGACACAATCCTGTCTCTGAGCTCTGCAGGCAGTTCCTTCGACCTCATGGTTTGGTTTTTGCTCTGATATGCATTGTCAGCTGTGAGACCTTATATAGATAGGTGTGTGCCTTTCCAAATCATGTCCAATCAATTGAATTTACCACAGGTGGACTCCAATCAAGGTGTCGAAAAATCTCAAAGATGATCAAGAGAAATGAGAGACACATGAGCTCAATTTCAAGTGTCATAGCAAAGGTTATGAATACTTATGTCAATGTGATATTTCAGTTTTTTCTTTTTAATAAATCTGCGAAACTTTGTAAAATCCTGTTTTCTCTTTGTCATTATGGGGTATTGAGTGTTGAGGGAAAAAATGAATTTAAACGTTTTCAGCATAAGGCTGCAACATAACAAAATTTGAAAAAAGTGAAGGGGTCTGAATACTTTCTGAATGCACTGTGTATATGTGTATATATATATATATAAGCGCACGCTGGATCAGCACGCCGCTGCGTCCTTGGACAACTCAGTGTATGCGACGGAATGATGTGTTTATTTGCGGCTGCCGGAATGCAAATCCTGCCATCAACCTCCTTGAGAGACCCAGTACCCTGGTACTCATTTTGCTGACCTCGGACAGATGACACCCCCACCACCCCGCCCCGCCCCGCCGAAAAAGGCCAACCCCCGCTTTGCGGGGAAAAATGGCCTCTAAAGGTAAAGGTGGACAGATGACAGTCTGAGTCAACCCCACCTGGTATTAATTCAACAGCTGAATGGGATTCAAACTCAGGACCTTAGGATCCCAAGCCCTTCACCCTAACCATTAGGCTAACTTAAGATTGATTAAGATGACCAGGTAGGTTGATTTCATACAATGAGCTAATTGTACGAGCTAATGAGCAAGTCCGTGTATTGATTAAAAAAATAACTTCCATGAAAATTTTTCTCCGTAAACTTTTTGCAAATATATTATGTTCTCCTTGTATGCCATGGAATCGATACGCCTTATGGTCACGGATTTATTGATCAACACTCGTATAGTTACTCATTTGAACAGATCCACACAAAAAAGTAAATACATTTGTACTAATTTTAAAAGGTTAATAAAATCAGCACGTAAAGAATATTTTTTATTATGATCATTAGGTCTTTCCATTCCTCATGGAAAGGCTTGTTGTTATTCCATAGATTATTTTTATTAGTTCCCTAACCGGAGGGGACTAGAGCTTTGCTCTCCGTCTGTCTGTCCGTCCGCCCCACCTGCGCTTTTCTGCACTTTTCCCCCATACCATTTAACATATTCAACTTAAACTTGGCACATGGCTTTTTTATGACAAGGTACACACCAAATTTGAGTTTCGGGAGTTTCGCCAATTTTTCACGGAGTTTTTCACAATTTTTCACGGAGGGACATGTATTGCCGAAGCAAGTTTACCTCGTTATTGTTGCAACAAATTTCGTGTCGTCCATCAGGATAAAGATTGATACTAGTTACAAATTCGGAACATACAGATAACACGATGAAGTTGATCTTTAACAGTGTTCATGTTTGACTTCGACCTTCACCTGTCTGGTTTGTGTCCGTGTATTCAGCACAAATAATTAATTATTTCGTTTCCCAAAATGCACTTTACAGTTCAATACAAGAACCTACCTTCAGGTCACTGGAAAGGTCTCATTATTGCCCTCGAGACATAATATAATTATTACTATTGTTATATTTATATTTTAAAATTTATATTATTATATTATTTATATTATTATTTATAAAATAAATAAATATTACTTATAAAAATAATAATAATATTATTTATATTATTAACAGGTTTTAATATTTTTAAAACCTGTTAATAATACTCCGCCAAAGACATAAAATATATAGTGACACAAATTTTTCGAAATGCAAAAGGTGATCAATTAATTCTGTGTTTACATGAAAAGTATTTTTCGACAAACAAAGGATAAAGGACAGAAAGATAAAATAAGTGATTGTTTGGAGATGGAGATGAATCCAGTTTTCTGCGGTAGATACTAAACCTCAATTTATTATTTAATTCTTATTTTCAATAAATCAAATCTAAATCGAGATATTAATATAACACAAGCTTGGATCCCTGGTGTTGGCTTAGGGGTTAGTGTGCCGGCTGGGATCCTAGGATCCTGGGTTCGAATCCCGGTCGATCGCTGAATTAACGCCAGGGGGCTTGACTCAGCGTGTCATCCTTCCGAGGTCGGCAAATTGAGTACCAGCTTGCTGGGATGAATGATCACGGTGTGTACCCCGATTTAGAATAGGTACACCGTATCCCTGTGCATCGTAAGAGCGTGACCAAGGGTTGGCGTCAGGAAGGGCATCCGGCCATAAAAACATTGCCTCAAACAGGGAACCATGATTGTCATGGGGCCCGCAAGGCTGACACCCGCTCTAGCGGGAAAATGGCCTTAAAACGATCATTCTTGGATGCACATCATTAGCATGATCGATGCTGCTGTGCACATATTTTAACAATCTGCGTCGCAATCGTTCTCGATACACCGACGGGTTAGGACCAGTGGTTCTCAAACTTTTTTGGACTACCGCCCCCTTCTGCCCTCTTGGACCGGCCCAATGCCCCCATTGTCCTATCGTTCGTGGTCGGACACCCAGAATTTATGTAGATAGGAAGCAAAAATAACAGAAGCCAAATATTTTCTGAATAATATTTTACTTTATTTTACTTTCCTTTTTATTTTATTTTGCACGACCAACAATGTTTGAGCAGAACAGGTCCAGGTGAGGCAAACTGGGATTCTGTTATCACAGGCCCAAATACCGTTAGTGTGCAGGGTGGGCCTGGTGACTCGCTGCGACATTACGAACGTCTGGCTCCATCTCAGTGAGGTAGAGACTCAGATCGCCCCTCTCGGTAATGTCAAGGCGGTTTCGATACTTGGTCAGCAGCACCATCACGGCGCTGAACCCTCTTTCAACTGAACCCAGCACCATCATGGCGCTGATCCCTCTTTCAACTGAACCCAGCACCATCACGGCGCTGATCCCTCTTTCAACTGAACCCAGCACCATCACGGCGCTGAACCCTCTTTCAACTGAACCCAGCACAATCACGGCACTGAACCCTCTTTCAACTGAACCCAGCACCATCACGGTGCTGAACCCTCTTTCAACTGAACCCAGTACCATTACGGCGCTGAACCCTCTTTCAACTGAACCCAGCACCATCACGGCGCTGAACCCGCTTTCAACGAGGTATGATGTGGGGGACGCCATCAGCAGCAGTTCTGCCTCTGTCCACATTGCGGGGTATTCGCCCCGCTCCAGAATTTGCCGGATTCATGCTGCGAGAATCTTGCCTTCGCCTCATCATCAATGTGGAGGTTGATAATTTGGTCCTGTAATTCGCGCTTCACATCTTGAATGTCACATTTGAATGGATTGATCACCCATGCTGGTACCGACAATTCTAGCATGTCTCTGAAACGCTGCTCCATATCTCCAAGAATCTTCTCAAGGTGATTGCAATAAACTAGCAGCTCTTCTTCAGAAACAGCAGATCCCTTTGCCAACCGGGGAAAGTGGTACATATCTCTGCGGCCGAGGGATTCCCTGTGCAGTCGCCTTGGTTACGGACGCGCCGATCACTTTCTTTGCTTTAATCAGCGTCATATGGTCACCCTGGAGTTGTTTGTTGACATCATTCAGTATACTGAATATGCCCGGGAGGTAGGCCACATCATGCTCGATCGCATTCACTTTCTCCGATAGCTCCGGATCAATTTCCGACAGAAACTCGACCACTGTTGAGAAGAGGGCATGGAAACGGGTCAAACCTAATACCTACACGACATCAGCGAATATGTGATCATAAAAACTATGCGGAGGGGGAAAGAATGTGGTCGTTGATTGGATGGCCAATTTGCCGAATGGCACCAGGTAACCTGTTCAGACGGCAGTAAGCCCAATGAGCGCTCCAAATCGCCGCTGCTCCTCTAAATCGCTAGCGCCCCCCTACCGCCCGTAGACTCTGGAGCGCCCCCCCTGAAAGTTCCCAGCACCAACTGGGGGGCGGTAGGGACCACTTTGAGAACCTATAGGTTAGTCGGAGATAGTCCTTTTAGAAATATTTTATCCTTTTACTGAAACAATCACCCTTTTTTAACCTCTACCCGAAATTTGGAGATCAGCACTCGAGGGAAAGCTCCAACAAATGGAATTCTTTTATTCACACGGAAAAACAATGAACTTGGGACATAGGAGGCCAAAGATTGCTATGCGGCTGCTAACCTCCTTCACCAGACCGGGCAACCAAAGAAGGTAGTAACGAGAATTACGAAGTAAAATGTTGAAGGCCTTGTCACAAAATGGTGCTGTACATGTTAACGCAATGGCATACAACATTCAAATTCCTGAAAAATAAAAGTAGGAATCATCAAATTAGTCTGAAAAATGTTTTTTTTCTTTCTATTTTTCCAGCATTCTTTTTTAGTATACGAAGTTGAGACACATGGAAGAGCCAGAAGAGAGCCACACATGGAATTGACCAGAAGAAGAAGAACAGTGGGAGGGGGAAGGAGGTGAGACACCAACATCAGGGTAGAGGGGCATGACAGAGGGACACTCAGGGGAAGAATGAGGCACAGAGGAAGACACATGATGAACAAGCATTCTGAGTATTGCGCTGCAATACATGTCCCCTACCAAAGTTCAAAGTGCCATAACTTTGTCAAAAATGATCGAATATGCAAATTTATGCACGGTTGATGATGGTTTTCAAACTTGATCTGAGGTATGCTGAGACACGTGTGTCACGCCTCGCCTCATTGATAAGCCCGCAAGGTCGCTCCGTGGAGCGGCCTGCACGTATTGCACTGTGTGAATTATATAAATTATTACCAACTCACGGTCTGAGGTACTGGCGATTCAAGAGATATCCGTTTTTTAAAATATTTTCGTTTAATGAACGATATCTGCCAAACCACGTGCCCTATCGCAAATTCCAAAATGACATTTTAGTGCTGAACAGATCTGCGAAGTTTCCCCTCGATTGGATCAAAAATGAGGGAGGAGCTCGGTTTTAAAGGTTAATGCTTAAAAACGTCATAACTCTGAAACCATGTGACGCATGACGTCATGCTCGCTGACGTTTTTGTTCGATATGCGTATGCGATTCTGCCTGCAAAGTTTGGCCTCGATCTGTTCAGCCGTTGCAGAGAAAAAGGGATTTTCGTGTTTGCACGAAAACCAATATGGCGGCCGAACCACGTGACCTGTGACGTCATAATTACCATTAAAATATTCCACAGACCGAGTCCCCCCTACGGTGAAAATTTGATCTCAATCGATCCTATTATTGCAGAGAAATTGTTTTTTAAAGGAAATTAAAACTTAAAATGGCACTGAGTTAAGGATCATCAGAATTATCAGAATCCCAAAGTTCAAAGTGCCATAACTTTGTCAAAAATGATCTAAACGTCGTGAAGTTCGAACCTGTCCTGTAACTTATCATGAGGAAACCATGTGCCAAGTTTGAAATCATTAGCATTAAGCGTTTAGAAAAAAAAGTCCGGAAAACTGTTCTTTGCGTGACGGACTGACGGACTGACGGACTGACAGACTGACAGACTGACAGACTGACAGACTGACAGACTGACAGACTGACAGACGGAGGGACGGCGTGCAAACCTATAGTCCCCTCCGGTGTACACCGGTAGGGGACTAACAAGCAGGTAGGAGCTCAAACACAGCAAGAAGTGGGCTAAAAGAACAGGAAGAGGGAAAACTAGGAATTAAACCACATCGTCCGACTGTGGCCACCAAAACCACCGGTTTATTTATTACAAACACATCCGTTTCTCAGTCATAAATAATATAATTTGTCACATTTGGGAACATGTACGTCCACTTTACTCAAAACTTGTTTTTAAAAGGATTCAACACTATTGGCTATAAATAATGTATTGAAGCACGCGTGCTACACGCGTGACTTGCTACCAAGGAGGAAGCGGACAACGCGGTAAGTTTATAGTTCTTTATTCCAGAGGTCACTGTAGCACTGGCCCGCTCCGGGATGCGCGCCCGGTGTATATCCTGAGGCCACGCCTACCCCTCGGGCGTGGCCGCCGCCCACTTGGTGCGCGGAATGATGTCACCACGCCAGTGGGCTTTCGTGTACGCCACACGCGCCCCCCCAGAATTCCCGCGCACCTGGAGGGCCAGTTTGCGGGGCAAACGGATGACCCGGCCGAAGCGCCCTCTGGCGACCAGCGGCGTCCGGGGTGCAAGGATGCCAGGTGGGATGCCCCCGGCTGTACCCGGGATGGGTGCCGGACTGGGGGGCGGCGTGCCTGCGGTGCTGGGCGGTGCCGGGGGTCCGCCCGCAGGGGGGCGGCCCCAACGCGGGGGCCGAGCCACCGGCGGTGGGTGGTCCACGTCGAGGTGGGCCGGCTTGAGGCGGTCTATGGAGACCCGGTCAGGAGTGCCGCCGATATCCAGGTTGAAATGTTTCACCCCGGTCTCCAGCACGCGGAAAGGCCCGTCGTACGGGGGCCACAGTGGTGTCCGGTGGGCGTCGTGCCGGACGAAGACGTACTCCGCGGTGCGAAGCTCCGGGGCGACGTGTGTAGGAGGGTGCCCGTGGTGCGCCGTCGGCACCGGGGCGAACCTCCGGGTGGTCTCCTGCAGCGCAGAACGCTCCTGCGCCACGGACCAAGGTGCCGTGGGGTCGGGGAGGAACTCGCCCGGCACCCGCAGCGGTTGTCCAAAGACCAACTCCGCCGCGGATGCACGCAGGTCCTCCTTGGGCGCCGTCCGGAGACCCAGCAGGACCCAGGGGAGCCTGTCGACCCAGCCGCCATCGCGGAGGGTGGCCCGGAGCGCGGCCTTCAATGAGCGGTGGAATCGCTCGCACAGGCCGTTGGCCTGGGGGTGGTAGGCCGTGGTTCGGTGCAGCTGGACCCCGAGCCCCCGCGGCCCAGAGCTCCGAGGTGAACTGGGGGCCGCGGTCAGACGAGATGTCCGAGGGGGCGCCGAACCGGGCGACCCAGGTGGCGATGAACGCCTGCGCGACGTCTGCCCCCGTCGTCGCCGCCAAAGGCACGGCCTCCGGCCACCGGGTGGTGCGGTCCACCATGGTAAGGACATGGGTGAAACCCCGCGAGGGGGGCAGAGGTCCCAGTAGGTCCACATGCACGTGGTCGAAGCGACGTTCCGGCACCGTAAACGGAGCCAAGGGGGCCTGGGTGGGCGGTGCACCTTTGCGCGCTGGCACGCGAGGCACGTCCTGGTCCAGCCGCGGACGGCCTTCCGGAGGCCATGCCAGACAAACTAGTCGGCGACCAACCTCTGGGAGGCCTTCGCGCCCGGGTGGGACAGGCCGTGGATGGCGTCAAAAACCTGGCGCTGCCAGCCTGCGGGCACGATGGGGCGAGGCCGCCCGAGGGAGACGTCGCAAACGAGGGCCGTGCCCGCACCGTCGAAGCGCACCTCGGTGACGCGGAGGCCCGTGACGGCGGTCCGCAGGGCGGGGTCGGCGGCCTGGTCCACCGCCATTCGGGCATTGTCAATGCCAAGGTGGACTGCGTGGGCGACGGTCCGGGAAAGGCAGTCGGCCACCGGGTTGTCCTTTCCCGCGACGTGTCGGATGTCCGTCGTGTACTCAGACACGGCCGCGAGGTGACGCTGCTGCCGGGCCGACCACGGCTCGGTGACCTTGCCCATCGCGAAAACCAGCGGCTTGTGGTCGACGAAGGCCGTGAACGCACGGCCCTCGAGCAGATGGCGGAAGTGCCTGACCGCCAGGTGAAGCACAAGCAACTCGCAGTCGAAGGTACTGTAACGGCGTTCAGGCGGGCGAAGCTGCCGGCTGAAGAACGCCAGCGGTTGCCAAGCACCACGCACCCATTGCTCGTGCACCGCGCCCACCGCGTAGTCCGAGGCGTCGGGGGTGAGGGCGATCGGTGCATCGGGCGCCGGGTGCGCGAGCATGGTGGTGTTGGCCAAGGCGAGCTTCGCGCCCGAGAACACCGCGTCCATCTGCTCGGTCCAGGTAACGTCACCTTTGCCCGGCTTCCCCCGGAGGGCCTCGTGCAAGGGGCGGAGGAGCTGGGCGATGCGGGGCAGGAACCGATGGTAAAAGTTTACCATGCCCAGGAACTCCTGGAGCCCCTTGATCGTGCGGGGGCGCGGAAACCCCTTCACCGCCTCCACCTTGGCCGGTAGGGGGACGGCCCCGTGCCTGGTTACGCGGTGCCCCAAAAAGTCGATTTCAGCGACACC
This sequence comes from Myxine glutinosa, assembly GCF_964187855.1. Classification (NCBI taxonomy): domain Eukaryota; kingdom Metazoa; phylum Chordata; class Myxini; order Myxiniformes; family Myxinidae; genus Myxine; species Myxine glutinosa. Next base: position 126,114,594 of record NC_136262.1, on the reverse strand, counting down.
GAACCGGCACTTGGCGGGGTTGACGATCAGGCCGTGCTGGCCCAGACGTTCGAAGAGCGTGCGGAGGTGACGAAGGTGCTCTTCCCGGGACGCGCTGGCGACGAGGATGTCGTCCAGGTAGACGTACAAAAAATCCAAGCCGCGCAAGGCGCTGTCCATGAGGCGCTGGAACGCCTGAGCCGCATTTTTCAAACCGAAGGGCATCCAAAGAAATTCGAAAAGCCCGAACGGCGTGATGACAGCCGTCTTCGGGATGTCCTCCGGCCTGACAGGGACCTGATGGTAGCCGCGTACGAGGTCCACCTTTGAAAAGAAGGACATCCCCGCCAAACGGGCGGAGAAGTCCTGGATGTGGGGGACGGGGTAGCGGTCGAGGGTGGTGGCGTCGTTGAGGCGCCGGTAGTCCTCGCACGGTCGCCATCCCCCGCCGGGCTTGGGCACGATGTGGAGCGGGGACGCCCACGCGCTCTCGGAGCGCCGCACGATGCCGAGCCGCTCCAGCGTAGCGAACTCCGCTTTAGCTACGGCGAGCTTCGTCGGCTCGAGGTGGCGTGCCCGGGCGTAGACCGGTGGCCCGGCGGGGGGGGTGTGATGTTCCACCCTGTGCTTGACGGTCCCCGCCGAGAAGGTGGGCCACGTGAGGGCCGGGAAACCCGCGAGGAGGCGGGTGAATTCGTCCGCTGCCGGAAGCGTACAGATGAACCTGGCCGGAACGGAACCACTCAGCAAGCCGCTCGGCGAGCCGCTCTGTGAGCTGCTCAACGAGGCGGGCAACGCACACGTGAGCGAGCTGAACGTCTCAGCCTGGACAAGCCTTCTGCGCTTTACATCGACCAGTAATCCATTAGCACATAAGAAGTCTGCGCCGAGCAGTGCCATGGGCACATCGGCCGTAACGAACGACCAACGGAAAACCTGACCTCCGAACCGCAGGGAGAGACAGCGTTTTCCGTACGTGCGTATAGACGTACCATTGGCCGCAAGCAGCGCGGGACCTCGGCCCGCGGTGTGCTCGTCGGACGTACCGGCAGGAACGACACTCACCTGCGCTCCCGTATCGCACAGGGAACGGCGCCCGGACAAGGTGTCCGTTATGTACAAAAGGCTGTTTGAATTGCCGACGCTCACCGTTGCCACCGAGCGCCGGCTCGCCCGTTTCCCAACCTGCCGAATGAGCACGGCGGGCGACACTGCCGAGCCTCGTGACCGACCTTGGCGTGGAAGAAACACCAGGCGGGCAGGTGCGGCGTCTGAGGCCACGGTTTTCTTCGCGGCGGCGGCGGTGGTGGTGGGCGGGGCGTGACGGCGGACACGAGGTGCGGTGCATCGGGGAAAGCCTCAGGAGCCTCGAGAGCGGCAACCGCGCCAAGACTCGCCTGCGCGTCCAAAGCCGCGTAGTATTTGTCGGCCTCAGCAGCGAGCGCACGGGGTTCCGTTAACGCGGAACCAGCCAAAGCGAGGCGGACTCGTGCTGGCAGCTGGCGTCGAAACAACGCCCGGAATAGAGCGTTCGGGGTTTCGTCGCCCATGAGCACCAGCATATGGTCCATATGGACCGACTGTCGCGTGTCCCCGATCTCGGGGAGGTCCAAGAGGCGATCGGCCCGTGCGTCCACCGTAAGGCCGAACGTGGCGAGGAGGAGACGCTTGACCGCCTCGTACTTGCCGTCGGCAGGTGGATCCCTTAGGACCGATACGACGCGGGTGGCCGTGCCGGGCCCGAGGGCGGCGACCACGTGGCAGTACATGGTCTCGTCCACCGTGATGCCTCGAAGTCGGAACTGGGCTTCCGCCTGCAGGAACCAAACTTCGGCTTGTGACTCCCAGAATTCGGGGAGCTTGATGGAGACCGCGTTGGTAGCCATTGTTGCGGCGGTTTCGGGTAGTCAGCGACGGCTGACTCGAATGTCGGAGGTCACCAATGAAGCACGCGGTGCTACGCACGTGACTTGCTACCAAGGAGGAAGCGGACAACGCGGTACGTTTATAGTTCTTTATTCCAAAGAGGTCACTGTAGCACTGGCCCGCTCCGGGCTGCGCGCCCGGTGTATATCCTGAGGCCACGCCTACCCCTCGGGCGTGGCCGCCGCCCACTTGGTGCGCGGAATGATGTCACCACGCCAGTGGGCTTTCGTGTACGCCACAGTATTAATGATCTCCACCAACAAAGGTGGATGGAGGTTATGTTTTGCATCACTGTCTGTCGGTTTGTCTGTCTGTCTGTGAACAAAATATCTCAAACAGTTGTGGATGGATTCTGACGAAATTTGGCAGAGATGTAGTGTACGTGACAAGGACGAAATGATTAGATTTTGGTGAAGATCCGGATCCGGCTGCTATAATTTTAAAAGTGATTCTTCACCATTGGGAGATGGGGCAAAAACGATACGTAGCAGGATATCTCAAAAGGTTGTGGACGGATTTGAACGAAACTTGGTGGACCCGTTGGGTGTCTGACAAGGACTATTTGATTCAATTTTGGTGAAGATCTGAATGTGGATTCGGATACGAGAATTATTTAATTCTCAAGCGATTCTTCAACATTGAGGGATCGGGCGAAAAGCGATATACAACATGATATTTAAAAAAGTTATGGATGACATGAATAAACTAGGTGGATGAGTTGGTTATGTGACAAGAAGAAGGTGATCAGATTTTGGTTCAGGTCCGAATGCAGATCCGGCCTATCAGTGGGATACAAAACATAAACTGTTCAGCCTGGTGGAGGTACGCTCTCTACCGAGTGCCGTTCTAGTTGCATGTGCTACCTTCTCCTTATCAGACTGCCAGGCACTTGCCTCCTCGTCCAATAGGACATGCTCGGCCTCTGGCGTATTGTCCAGAACACCATGGTAACAGCCTCAACACTTTGTACCGCAACCCTGCCAGACCTTCATGACCATTGAGTGCTTGTTGTGTGGGATATTAATGGCGAACTCGGACGATTGTTAAAATGACTCGCTCACGATTATATCTGCACCCTCTACATTTTGACTGTAACAATTGAAGATTAATGATGTTGCTATCAAGACTTTTGCAGACTTCTTCGGAAACTTATATCTGGTTACCAAAATGTTGCTCATGCAACGACCATACATGAATCCATATGTGGATTTTACAGGTTGTCCCTTAAATATGTATCCATTTTTAGCTCACCTGGAACATAGTTCAGGTGAGGTATTAGCATTGCACGGTGCCCATCAATCAGTCAGTAAATAAACACTTGGATCTTCTTCTCCAAAACTACACACATGATTTTGATGAAACTTGATTACCTTCATCACCCTGATGTACTAAAATTTGTCCACGGCATTAAAAAAAACTAGAATGGCCCTCTTCGACATCGCAACATCGACCGATATGCCTCCGCCCACATTATTACATCATCAGACATACGTGTACCAAGTTTGATTTAAATCCCTTCAGCCGTTGTCAGGTATAAAAAAAATTTAACCTGACATGACCTCTGACATTTGACCCTTGATGCCAAAATCGAATCAGTTCATCTTTGCGTAATAATAGATGTTTGGTCAAAAATCAAATTTGGTCAAAATTCCATCAATAATTCACAAGTTAGCTCAGTAACATAATTTTTAACTGAACATGACCTCTGACCTTTGACATATTGACCACATAATCAAATCAGTTCATCTTTGCATCATTATAGATGTTTGGTCAAAATTCCATCAATAAATAATTCACAAGTTAGCTCAGTAACATAATTTTTAACTGAACATGACCTCTGACCTTTGACATATTGACCACATAATCAAATCAGTTCATCTTTGCATCATTATAGATGTTTGGTCAAAATGCCATCAATAATTCACAAGTTAGCTCAGTAACATAATTTTTAACCGAACATGACCTCTGACCTTTGACATATTGACCACATAATCAAATCAGTTCATCTTTGCATCATTATAGATGTTTGGTCAAAATGCCATCAATAATTCCCAAGTTAGCTCAGTGACAATTTTTAACCGAACATGTACTCTGACCTTTGACCTATTGACCACATAATCAAATCAGTTCATCTTTGCATCATAAAATATACTTATACCAAGTTTGTTCAAAATCCCATCACTGGTTCACAAGTTAGCTTCGTAACACAATTTTTTTTTTTAACCAAACGGGACCTCTGACCTTTGACCTCTAAACCCCATAATCTAATCGGTTCATCTTTGCATCATAATATATACTTATACCAAGTTTGTTCAAAATCCCATCACTGGTTCACAAGTTAGCTAGGTAACACAATTTTTTGCCAAACGGGACCTCTGACCTTTGACCTCTAGACCCCATAATCTAATCATTCAAACATGTTTAAGGATGACATCTACCGATGAGGCCACAATCCGTAGATGATCTCAAAACAGCAATAACTGACAAAATGTGTTCAATAGTGATTGCATCATTTCAATTGTATTGTATCAATTATCAATTGCAGTCAAATGTATGAATAATCAATTCAATAATCAAATCAATCAATCAATAATCAATTGCATGAATAATAAACATTTTTTTCCCGTCGAATCCAAGTGTGCCTGTAGTGTGGAGGCCTTCATCCAGAACATGTGCTCTAACCTCAAATAACTTTCCATAGTAATCATTTGTCACATGAAGCAACAGTACCAAATAACGTCATTTTAAATAAAAACTAAAGCGAGTCGATGGCGCACCATCGCAAATCTCCAAGCATCTCACCTAAAGGAAAATTTAAAGATGGCAAAAGGTTACACCAGGAATTACCAATATCAAATTTAGAGTTAAAAATTTTTTCCCCATTTTGACCCCTGTGATCCTGTGATTAGTCTCCACTCCTGGGGCATAAACTGGTTGGAGGTCAAATCCAAGAAATCGTTACACATTTCACATGCCCCCCAATGCTGATTGCATACACGTTTCATTAAAAAATGTTTTAAAATGTTGCTGTAATTGCATTTTTTTGGTATTTGACCTTTGACCCCACACCAGGGGCAGAGCCAAAAATGATACTGCTCTTGCACCTTCATGCCATGTGGTGATTACAACTACCAAGTTTGGTGAATTTCTGCCCAACCGTTTAGGAGATAGCGTGACGGACGGACAGACGGGGCCGATTACAATATCCCCCCGATTTTTTCCAAAGGTGTGGGGATAATAAATAAAGCTTATTAAATTGTATGAGTACCAATTTTTGTGGTCACCTTGTATGACACAAAAATTCAGTCACACTAAAAAAAATGCTTTTCACGAAAATCCAGTGCATGGTTAAAGACCGAATGTGTGCTGTTGCTAAATATTAAACCTGGTTTAGTAAAGTAGAGCTCTTCACTTGGGGTTCACCAATTATAACTTGCAAAATCGAAGGTTTTAAAAGTTTTTTTGGTCGTTTCCGTTTGTTGTTCTGTCTGTTTTTCACTCGCCTTCAAGTTACAATTCTAAGCCAATTGTCATTAAACTTCACCAGGTTGTAGAGGTCGTCACAATTGAGACGCCTATTGATTTTGAGGTCAAAGGTCATCTGGAGGTCGAATTTCTAAAATCGTCATTTTTCATCCGATCGACTTGAAAATTGAACAGCATTTGTATATTTATATTGTCACTATTTATATTGAATTGAATTTTGTATATTTATATTGTAAAATGTATATCGTCACTAAATTGGGAAACAAACTATTTGAGGTCAAAAGGTCAAAGGTCAACTCAAGGTCAAACTTCTAAAATCATCAATTTTCATCTGAAAAATTGTCACTTTTCATCCAATTGGCCTGAGCTTTGATCAATATCGTCAATTTTAATCTTTATGAAATGGACAATTTGATGGATCAATGGCAACCTTTTTGGGGGAGGGAGGGGTGGATTTTGCAAGTATCGTGCTCTGCATGACGTCTTCTGGTTTAAAATTTTCGGTTTCTATGCTGTTCTTTTTTTCTGTTATTCACAATGGCATCTTCAGACTTTTAGTTGGACAGTGACCTGTACCAGAGCTCGAAATTGCTACATCACTTTCAATGATCTTCTGCCTTGTCACGTGAGCTTCCTGGTGTTGGACTTGGAATTCCGGAACATTCAAGTCAGAATCATGGACTTTTCTGTCACTGATTTCTGTGCAAAGCTCAAAAGGCAAGCAGATTACAAAAATATACGCTAGCCCATGCGGATGGCTTCTAGAACTCAGTTGGGCACAGTAGCTAAATATTTACCAACACCGTTAAGGCTGAAGGGAGAAATGCATTCCAATGCCACAATTGCTTGCCTGGTCTCAGTTGATCTAGCATCCAGTGTTACAATTATTGGGCCTTTCTACATGGCACATTGGCACAACAACCATCATTCATTGCAAGTATCCACAACAACGCTGGTAGGTCCTGCCCCTTATGCTTTGGTTTTGGTCACTGCTAATACAATGTCTTACCAGAGTAAGTACAAAGTGCAGTGTTTTGTCTTGTTGTGGGTTAGTTAGATCTCTTCTCTAAGTTTGACAAGGCCATTGTGACATCTTCAGTATATGCAGATGCTTTTTGGACTCTGAAGTGAACAAAACTTTTTGCATCTTTTTAGACCACCATTTGGAAAGGAAGTACAGTACACAGAAATGCTCTGCATTTAAAGCAGGACCAATTCTTAATGCTTGCACACTTTGCTTTATACCATCATTTAAAATAATGCATGCTGCATGTGCTGCTACTGTTGTTAAACGTTTGAAGAGGAAATTATGCTACATGCTATATGCAAATTATGCTACATGCTATATGCAAATTATGCTATGTGCAAATTATGCTATATGCTATATGCAAATTATGCTATATGCTATATGCAAATTATGCTACATGCTATATGCAAATTATGCTACATGCTATATGCAAATTATGCTACATGCTATATGCAAATTATGCTACATGCTATATGCAAATTATGCTACATGCTATATGCAAATTATGCTATAGCTATATGCAAATTATGCTATATGCTATATGCAAATTCTGCTATAGCTATATGCAAATTATGCTAAATGCAAATTATGCTATATGGTATATACAAATTATGCTATATGCTATATGCAAATTATGCTATATGCAAATTATGCTATATGCTATATGCAAATTATGCTATATGCTATATGCAAATTATGCTATATGCTAGATGCAAATTATGCTATATGCTAGATGCAAATTATGCTATATGCTAGATGCAAATTATGCAATATGGTATATGCAAATTATGCTACATGCTATATGCAAATTATGCTATATGCTATATGCAAATTATGCTATATGCAGGCTGTTACTGCCAATACAGATTAATCCATGAAAAACATTGTGTTTGAGCATCAATTCCATGTACAAACAATCACAACCGGTTGCCAAAGTTTCTCAGTTTAAGGCTCTGCAACACCTGTCTGCACTGTGTTGCTCTTGTCCTCTGGCATCTTCTTTAATCTCTGCAGCAGCCAATCAGCCTGCAGCAGGCCAGAGAAAAGATGTCAGTGTCTTTGGCTACAGAAACTGTGTTAAAAATAAAACCTTAAAAATTATCAACTCACGGCTGTTTTGGTCAGTCATAGGTAATATTTTGTTAATGGTATAACATGCATGCCATGAGATTCAAATAAACGTGAGCAATTTCAAAAGCCTCCAGCAGTATGCTTCCTCCTATTGCATTGTAGCTTGTAACGAGCCAATGGCATTTTAAACTACACAATGAAGATATTGGGATGGCAGGATGGCCGAGAAGTAGTTACGCTCACCTGTGAGCCGTCTACCCTGGGTTCAAATCTCGGCCCAACTATAAACTGCCATCCTGGTGTATCGCAGGCAGTCCGAGGCATCAATGTTTGTGCAGTCCCACCGATGGACATTAAACTGGGAGCCCCCTCTACTGGCATTGGTTGGTGGGCGTTTGCAAAGGTATCAGGATTATTATGTACAGGTTATTCTGTATTGGTTACAATCTTTCCCGGGTTTTAGGATGTGGAACCAAATGCTCCCAGTACCAAATATACCTCCCATTATTTTCAAGGATCAAATTTTGAGGTTTTTGATCTTTGAAGATTTTGATCAAATTCAGCCACTGAACCCTGGATAACCTCCAATTGTCTGTGACTGTCCAACTCCAGACTATACAACTTATTGTGAACATGTCACACTTATAATCCCTAAAAGGTATAAGGTGCCCACAAGTCATGAGCATTTCAGAATTTATAGTACTAGGGCATGCCCGTACTATATATATGCCCGTACTATATATCTATCTAAAATTATATCCCCCCCCTCTATTTACATGAAATGGTTTGGTCCATTCGCAACGCCAAAGCGAACGGCGAACGGCTTGCGAGTACAGTGACAATCCCCCCCCTCTATTTACATGAATGGTTTGGTCCATTCGCAACGACCACAGAACCCCCCCCTCTATTTACATGCAATGGTTTGGTCCAAAGCGAACGGCTTCCGGAGTTTGGTAAAGAAATCGCCATCGCGTGCACAAACGCGCAGGAAAGCGAATGAATCGCAAATTCGTTTTTATTAGTTTTAAAACGTAGTTTAACGCCAACATAGTTTGCAAACGTGAAATAAATGAATACGCTCTCAAATGTGCCATCCGAGGCAGAGTGTGTCCGCCACGTTCGGCACACGCGATCGTTCGCTGCTCTCTGATTGGTTGAATCGTTTTTTGGACATAGCTCGGTAAGTAATTGTCCGATTAATATGAAACCTTGAAAAGGCACATCCTCGGGTCCCCAGCAATATACCTGGCAAGTTAAAAGTATATCGGACCCGTGGTTGTCGAGAAACAGCGGTCACAGACAAACGTACAGACAGACAGAGATTACTGGAATTATAGATAGATAACCTGGACTGCTTGCTGTTAGTATTGACCAATGTATCACTTTGCCAAGTTTGGTGCTGAAATCCAAAAGTTGCATTATTTGCAGGAAAAATGGAATTGGAAAAGCATCCCAGTTTCACTTGTCGACTGAACTTGATTCGAAAGATGATTTCAGACAAAATATTAGTTTCGATATTTTCAATTTAAAATTTCATAAAAAAACATTTTCAGACATTTGAGCTTTGTCGATCATCAACTCCAAAGCAACTATTTTAGTGCAGCAGATATGTGAAATATTTTGACAGAATTGTGGGTTTGATGATAAAAGCATGGCATTTGGCACACAGTTACGACATACCCTTAGGAATATTTTTGGATATAGGGACATCGCATATTTGTCCCATGGTAGCTGTGGCGGCCATTTTACAAAATGGCGGCCAAAATTTACTATTTTCGCCCATAAGTTGAATTATAACACACCTCTTGTTGATTCTCCTTCCCGATTGGCTAAAACACTGTCATGTGTGGTTCACTAGTATAGCCTATTGCATAGCCAGTGAAAATTTTACCACTATGGACCGGTCCATAGTGGTAAAATTTGCAATGGTTTTTGTGGTGAAAATGTACCAAAGTTGAACCCAGGTGTGATGCTCACTTAAACCGCTGGGCGGTGTCTATAAGACCTCGGGACGTCTGCGACTCGAGGCCACTCCTGCGACTTTATACAATGACATGTAGAATTGAATGGTACGTACCTACTTATATTCTAGGCTTGCTTGCATTGACTGATATATCCAATCTTTCTCATATGATGCCTTGATCCTGACATATATATTGCATGGTGTATTTTACAGGATGATGTCACGATCTTATTGAGATTAAACCTATCTATGGGACGAGTTGTGGATTTGGTTGATTTTCACAACACTTAATCTCAATAATGATCTTCGGAAATGGCGGGACACGAGTCTGGCGATGGCCGGATGAACGCACATCTCAGACGAGCGTTTCCCGACATTCTCCGCGCTCCTGCGAGGCCCACCTCGGAGAAGAATGACCGGCGGAGGACCCGTCGAGCTAGCTCCAGCTACGGAGCTCCAACTACTCTCGCAGCCGGTCTGCCTCGAAAGGACCGGATGCGATGGGGACCTCGCAAGCCTTTTTCGGGACCGCGTCGTCAAAGCGCGAACTGCTCTCCTGAGGCCCGAACGCCGAAGCAGGCATGACGGACTCCGGCAAGACGCCTGGAGAACGATGCTACTGGGCAACGTCCTGCGGCCGAAACCCCGTCGGAACGACGGACCCGCTTGGAGCCGACGGCCTACCCGACCAACTGATTTGCGTGCCTCGGCCCGAGATGAGATGTCCACATGAGTGTTCACGACTCCCTTTACTGTCATGCCGCGCTCGGAAGCACCTCCACGCGCGAATCGCGCGCGCGGCACCCGTCGCGTGCACTACTCTGTGCCCGACCGATCGCTGCTCGGAAGCACCTCCCCGCGCGAATCGCGCGCGCTGCACCCATCGCGTGCACTACTCTGTGAGGCCTACGATTCCGATCGCTGCTTTAGAATCACCTCCTCCCACGCTGCACCCGTCGCGTGCACTACTCCGTGAGGCCTACGATTCCGATCGCTGCTCGGAATCACCTCCTCCTACGCGAAGCCGCACGCTGCGCCCATCGCGGGCACCACTCTGCGAGGCCGGCGATTCCAATCGCTGCATGTCGGAATCACCTCCTACGCGCGAATCGCGCGCTGCCCCATCGCGGGCACAACCCGACCAATCGCTGCTCGGTGGAATCACCTCCTACGCGCAAATCGCGCACTGCGCCCTTCGCGGGCACCACTCTGCGAGGCCGGCGATTCTGATCGCGGCTCGTCGAAATCCCACCTACATGTGGCTACTCAACGAGGCCGGCGAACTCCGCTGCCCGGAATCGCCTCAATGGAGGCTCGCTTGGCACCATTCGAGGACTCGCCGCAGCACGGATGAGTTTCTAAGGACGTCGAGCGGGACCTTCATAGCCTTTCACGGCACTCGGGCTTATGCTTATGATAGATGATAGATGATCGTATACCATATGTATTCTATATGACTAACTATGTCTAAAACTCCGGACAAAACACGGCCCGAAAGCTAAACAAACGAGATGCTACTTCAGGTCGTGCAGTTTATCGCTGCCAAGCATGCTCGCCCTCTCGACTCGGCGTGCTCGCCCTCTCGACTCGGTGAGCCGCACTGGTTCAACGGGCCGAGCTCGACTTTCGGTTTCCCTCGTACGCGGTGCGCCCTAGATAATACATTTCACTCGTCGGCCGGGTTCGTATTCCGTACACCAATCTCGAGCCCGCTCGAATGCTGCTGCCCAATGGACGCAAGACTATAGATTTCGGTGTGCTACTTTACTCCGTCTGGGGATACCGCTCAGCTGGAACTCGCCGTCAAACCCGCCCGCACGCGCCCGAACCAATTGATGACGTCATCGTTTGCTCTACAGCGCCATTAAACTGCTTCCCGCGCTTGCGTCATCAGAGTACGTCTACCTGAGTTCGTCTACCTGGGTACCTCTACAGATAGCAGAAATACTCAATCTGACCGCCCCTGCCCGAAAGTGCGTGTCATAACGTGGCGGCCTTCGAGGGCGACTAGCCAACATCGAGGACTTATGCCGTTAATCGATAAGGCACGGGGCATTGGGAGTGCACGGTGACCCCCATGAGACGGTAACATTGAGCGTTGCGCCCGACTCCCTCGTCTCCTGAGCAAGCCACGTGGGCACCGGCCCGCCGGATCGCCCTTGACTCTGGGCTTGTTGCTTCTAGGACAGGTCTCTTGGCTCGCCTCCACACTTTTCGAGACTGCGAGACGCCTCGCCCGGCCGCTGCCTGTTTGCGTTCCCTCTGACCCAGACTGTGAAGGTCGCTCGACTTCGGTACGCGGTGCGCGGCTGCTATCTCACAATTCACAACGGGGGGGGGGGGGGGGGATGGATGAGTGAGGGGGTGCGATGATGGTCCATCCATCCGGGCCATTCTCTCGGTATGTCGATCCATCCATCCGGGCCATCCTCTCGGTATATCCTCTCGGTATGTCGATAGGACGGGCCATGGATGGCCAATCCCTCCGGGACGATCCATCCATCCGGGCCATCCTCTCGGTATATCCTCTCGGTATGTCGATAGGACGGGCCATGGATGGCCAATCCCTCCGGGACGTTTTCCATTTCTCGATCTCGACGTTTTCTCAATCCATCCGGGACAATCCCGTTCTCTCGGTAGCCGGTTTAGCCGAACGGGCCATGGATGGACAATCCCGTTCTCTCGGTAGCCGGTTTAGCCGAATGGGCCATGGATGGGCAATCCATCCGGGACGCTCTCTCGGTAGCCGGTAGCCGGTATAGCCGATCTTCTCCGATCCTCTGAGCGCTGTGCTGCAGGTCGGGAGATTCTGCGCGCTTCGCTGGGAAGGCGCATTTCGGTCGTTTTGTGCGTCGTCGTAATCTGCCATGCCGGTCGTTCGGGCAGCCTTCGGCGGGCACTCGTGGCAAACGTTTTGCTTGTAAAACTATTTGCCGGAGCTTGCAATTCGTACGCGCTGCCGTCAGAGGGCGCTCGAGTTTCGTGTTTCGAGAGAGTCTCGTGTTTCAAAAAGGGGACTCCGGGGTATCGAGTAACTCTCGTTATGGCTCTCGTCGGTTCTCTCCCTCGGCAATTCCATGACATGGATCTAACGTGGATCGACCATGTACCCTTGGGAGCCAAGGCAGGTACAGACTTACTGTAATGGACTTACTGTAATGGCCTCCTGTCATGTAATCTTACTTACTGTTACAACTCCTAGGCCGGTACAGACTTACTGTAATTGACTTACACTGTAATGGCCTCCTGTCATGTAATCTTACTTACTGTTACAGCTTACTGTAAAGAGGCTTACTGATTTACACATCTTCCACATCGACACATCTTCCTGTAATGCGTTGCATTGCGACGAATGGACATTCGCTCTTCGACAAGGTACACCTTACATGCAAGGTACACCTTATGTAATGAGTTGCATATCGAAAAGGTACACCTTATCCAGCACATAGGCCTGTGAGACTAGACTATTGTGACCCACAGGCTCATCGTCTGCCAGTATCGGACATGTTTGCTAACCAGGCTATGAGTGCGCCTAGAGAACATCTGCCGTCCCTCCCTTCGCCTGATACACCCCTGCCTGAAGCGGTGAGGGCACTGAGGTGCCCCTCCGACACCTGCCTCCAGCGGCTACTCCGAAGCAGGGGACTCCGGGTTTGGGGATGTCGTACCCGGTAGTTTCCGAACCTGTGCTGGCAGGGTAATTCGCCACACTGACCGCTACGGATGGACCGACTGACCTGTACTACTGATAATGGATTTATTTCGTATAGCGCTTTCCAGGAAGCCCTGAAGACGCTTTGACAGAGTGCAAAACATAACACAATGGCGCAAAGACAAGAATCAATAGGAATATTTCTTTGACACCCCGATAATGATATAATGACTTCCTCTACCCATTAATGCTGACGCACGCTCGCTTCCTGCCTAGTGGCAGCATAGTTCTAACGGCGGGGAGAATGTGGTGAAAATGTACCAAAGTTGAACCCAGGTGTGATGCTCACTTAAACCGCTGGGCGGTGTCTATAAGACCTCGGGACGTCCGCGACTCGAGGCCACTCCTGCGACTTTATACAATGACATGAAGAATTGAATGGTACGTACCTACTTATATTCTAGGCTTGCTTGCATTGACTGATATATCCAATCTTTCTCATATGATGCCTTGATCCTGACATATATATATATATATTGCATGGTGTATTTTACAGGATGATGTCACGATCTTATTGAGATTAAACCTATCTATGGGACGAGTTGTGGATTTGGTTGATTTTCACAACAGTTTTTACAAAGATCGTCTGAGTCTGGCCTCACACACATGGAGAAGATTCCTTCATTATCCTGTTTGCCGGATTCCACATCGAAAAGGCATCATTCAACACTCTGGGCGACCTTCTGGATTGCAGTGGATGGACAGAAGCCCTGGTCCAGGCAGGAGTTGCTACACCTGGAACAGCCGACTCCTTCATCAAAGCCACCCATGTGACGCGCACTCGATGGGCTCACCAGGTCACAGCTAGTGTTTTGTATCTCCTTCGACAGGAGGGTTACACCCAATACTGTGACGGGTTGGATGAGGGACAGGTTCCAATGTCAGTTGAAGACTGGTGTGCTAGCCGAGCTGATACAAGTCCCCAGTTCAAGTTCTGGTCGATTATCCTGCAGCTGGAACTGGAAATCATGATCTACGTGAGATCGCTACGCGAGAGCGACTTCATGCTCTACATCGATGCCTTGACCAAGATTGTACCCTGGTTCTTTGCCCTGGGGCACACAAATTACGCAAGGTGGATTCCAATTCACTTGCGTGACATGGTGGCACTCGAAGACAAGCATCCAGATGTGTTCGCAGAGTTCATGGCTGGGAACTTCTCAGTGAAGAAGACAACACATGCATTCTCTGCTTTGGCCATCGACCAGGCACATGAGCAGAATAACGCATCAGTGAAAGGCGATGGCGGAGCAGTTGGACTGACTGAGAATCCTGCAGCATTGCGGCGCTGGATGGTGTCTGGTCCTGAGATGGCAAGAGTGATTGCTGAGTTCCAAGCCACAGCAGAGACGAGAACAAAGAAGACTGATTCCAGGCACCATGAGCAGACAAAGCAAACACAGCTGGCGTTTGCTTGAGATGTGGTCACTCTCCGGTGTCATGAGAGAGATGGGGAACCCCTTCTGTGATGACAGCAATGATCTCCTGGTACTAGACAGCAGGGACCTGGCAGACCCAGCAGTCATCAACACTGTGCGCCAGATCGAGAAGCTGGGGCAGGAGCAGTACCACACGTATGTCAATGAGCGGCTTGTGAACCAGACGAAGCCCATCACCGACCCAATCAGGAGAAGCAACCTTCCTCTCTTCAGCCGATCTCCAGTCAGAGAGAAATCAGGAACCCAGCTTCAGCTGTCGTCACTCAAGAATGACTGCTCCCTATTCTCCCGGTTGTTCATTGCATCCCAGATGCGTGATGGAGATCTCGACGACTTCTTAGCTCATGAGAACCAGGCCTGTCCCCCTGCCCTGTCACAGATGGGCAAAATGAGACTGGGCAAAAAGTCTGACCTCGTGGGATGCTTAGAAGATATGATCCCTCCACAAGAGAATGTTGCCAGTCCTCATGTTGAAGTCATCATCCTTGATGGAGCAGCTATCGCCAACATGCTGGCACCTGGTGGTGCGAAGACCTTCTCTGACTATGCAACACAGGTTTTCTTGCCGTACATCACATCTCAGCTACAGCATGCAATTAGAGTGGATGTCGTCTGGGATGAATACCTGCCAGACAGTTTGAAGGCCGACACTCGCACAAAGAGAGGTAGAGGCATCCGGAGACGAGTCGAGCCATCTAGTTCCATACCAGGAAACTGGCAGGCCTTCCTACGGATCGACGAGAACAAGGTGGAGCTGTTCTCCTTCCTAGCGACGAGACTAGCTGCTCAAGAGACAGAGAAACAAGTCATCAGCACTCTCCACAAAGACGTGGTCTGTACGCATGCCAGAGACATCGCTGGTCTTGCTCCATGTACACATGAAGAAGCAGATACCAGGATGCTGCTCCACGTGGAAGATGTTGTGAAGCAGGGCTACACCAAGGTGTCGATCCGCACAGTTGACACGGATGTCGTAGTCCTTGCGGTGGCAGCAGCCGAACGCCTCAACATAGATGAGCTGTGGGTTGCCTTCGGTACCGGGAAGAGCTTTAGGTTCTTAGCAGCTCACGAGATGGCCCAGGCATTGGGGCCTGACAAGTGTCGAGGACTACCCTCATTTCATGCCTTCACTGGGTGTGATACCGTGTCAAGCTTTGGAGGCAGGAGCAAAAATACTGCATGGGAGATGTGGAAGGCCTGTGATGAGGTCACTGCGACCTTCTGTGCCTTGGGCGCTACACCAAACCCCTCAATCGTAGATGACAGCCTGGACACCTTGGAGCGTTTCGTCATTCTCCTGTATGATCGCACTAGCAGCCATGAGCATGTCAACGATGCACGTAAGCAGCTCTTCACCCAGAAGGGTCGAGCAATAGATGCTCTCCCGCCAACTCGAGAAGCCCTCAGACAGCACATCAGGAGAACTGCCTACCAAGCTGGCTACTGTTGGGGCCAGATGATGGTTGCTGCTGCAGAGCTCCCATCCCCTAGCGAATGGGGGTGGGTGACGAGTGACACTGGCTGAGACGTCTGCTGGACAACCCTCCCGGAGGCAACGCAAGCATGCCGGCAACTTCTCAGATGCGGCTGCAAGAAGGGATGCAGAGGACAATGCAAGTGTAGGAAGGCTGTACTCCAGTGCACGGCACTATGCCACTGCGGCGGACAGTGTGCTCGGGAGTAGAACTTGCAGTATCATGGACGGCTTAGAGAACACAACCATAACCCCTTTGTATAGGTCAACTGGGGATTGCAGACTCCATCTACTACCATGCTTTAATACCCAATGAGAATATTTCGTTAGCTGATAAGATCCAACTACATAACGTACATGTGTAAATGGGTGGTTGGCATTAATGTAGGTTTGATGCTCGGTTTGCTCACCTAGATCGCCTTTGTCCGCATGGCGGATTGTTATATTTTAATATGATGTAGACATGTACCCACTGACAATGTAAGGGTAAAAGATAAATGTAAGATAATATGTAAGGGTAAACGCACTTCCACAGTGGCAGTGCAGTTTAATGTTAAACCGATCATTTTCAGTGCAAAATACGGACAAAACCCATAAGAAAACCCAAATTTTGCGTAATTGTTGCCTAATAGGCCCAATAAATCGGTTATGTAAGGTGTATGACCTTTAATTGGCATCCCAGGTTATATTTTAAGTGATATTGCATCACTTGCATGCATCTCCAGTTGAAAAACGTGCACAACTCCTACAGATTATGTGTTATGTAATACCCGATCACGGCCATTTTGTAAAATGGCCGCCA
The DNA here is from genome assembly GCF_964187855.1 of Myxine glutinosa. Lineage (NCBI taxonomy): Eukaryota > Metazoa > Chordata > Myxini > Myxiniformes > Myxinidae > Myxine > Myxine glutinosa. The sequence continues at coordinate 126,097,715 of NC_136262.1, read as the reverse complement.
TTTTGGCCCCAGGAGGAATATGCAATGTCCCTATATCCAAAAATCTTCCTAGTGGTATGTACTAAATGTGAGCCAAATTCTATGCTTTTATCATCAAACCCACAATATTTGCACATATCTGCTGCACTATTTACCTTTTCCAGCTTAGCTAATTACCCTTGCCAGAGGACAGGGTATTGCATTTGAGTCTGTTTGTCTGCACAGAATAAATATGATTTTCTCTGCAACCGTTGGTCCGATTGACAGGAAAATTTCACCATCGGTGCACCTCCTCCTGTATAATGTTTTAATATAATTATGATGTCATAGGTCGTGGTTCGGCAGCCATCTTGGAAAAAACAAAAAACGTTGCACCTCTATCTCTGAAAGCGCTGCATAGAAAAAATTGAGACATGGCTCATTGTAAAGAACTCTCCATGCAGAATAACATTTGTGAATGATGATGTCATAGGTGCCTCCATTATGACGTCACAATTCGACAAGTACAAAACTTCATCCGATCAAGATTAAATTTTTTGAGCGTCATCTAGGGATAAATTGGTGGAGGAAAAAAAATAAATGAAGACGTCATTGGTCACGTGGTTCGGCCGCCATATTTGTTTCAACACAAAAGCTTTAAAAAACTACTAAAAACATCCTGGAGAGGGTCTGAAATCTCTGATTGCTCTTTCTTGTTGCCTGTTGCCATCTTCATTGGAAATGATAAATGCATGTAGGCCTATACTTCTGTATTCTTCTCCATCATGTCATCATTACTTGCAGTTGGTCTTTTATTCAAAATTTGGTCTGGCACACTTCACGTTGTTATTGCACAAGCGATGGAAAAATCCAGTTAACAAACACAGCAAAGCAACATGTACTTCTCGCAAAATAGGATAAGTCAAATAGGTTGGTTATTTATAGCAACAAAAATAAACATCTATGGGAGCTGGGTAGTCCTAGTTGATGTCGTACTGCACTGTCTGATTCGCTAGAGACATCCAATGGGCAGTCGTTATAAGAGCATGCCCACAGCATGTGATGAACAGCAACGTGGAAAAGTTCCATTTTAACTTAGGCACAATTTGAGGATTGGTTTTACAGTTGACAAAGATAAAAATACATGGAACTCAACTTACACTTTTCTTTTTGCAAACATACAAGAGCTACAATTCATTTTTTTCAACCTGTATATAAATTTGGGAGGTAATTTAATTTGATTAGGAGGCAACTTCTAATAGGGCCGGGGGTCTGAAGGCCGCAAAAGCTTCCAGGGATGGAGCCCCATTGGGGAGCTCAGGGGGGCAAAGCTCGCCTGAAGCTCCTGCATTTTGAGCAATTTGAAAGGATAAAAAAAGAACTTTTAGAAGATGTTAATTTGGCTTGAATTTTTTGGATTTAGCACGTTTCACCACCTTGTGGTAAATAAAATGATCAATGCACTGGGTTTTCATTCACAAATGTAAAAAATAATTCTGACATTATATGACCATGATAATAATGTAACGGTCAGCCGGTCCAACCCGGTGAGTCGCTGAGCAACCATATCAATCCCCGGGCTTCAGAGATCCCCCACCAGTTTAGTTAATCCATTTTAAATTCAGGCTGTAACACAACAAAATGTGAAAAAGTCAAGGGGTGTGAATACTTTCTGAAGACACTGCACATTCATGTAAACTGTCGGCTTTTATGGAGAATGTTTTCGAATGTCATCCCCCATCCTTACCCACAAAATTTTCTACCCCATTAACCCCACCTGATGAAACTCTCTTACTTGCAGGTTACTGCGTTTCCTCTTCTGCTTCTTCATTCCTTTGCTCGTGTCCAAATGTGACAACTAAGCATTACCTTTTTCAGGTCAGTTCATTGCCTTTTACCCTCCCGGTCATCCCGCTCTCCGTGTGCTCCCATCTTAGATAAATAAATAAATAAAATAAAAAACTCAACATATACCTAATCAGAAGGCAAACCTGAGATGACTCTTGGACAATGCTCCAGCGAACGTGAGGAAAACTGCCAAAGATTCACACAAATGATTCAATATTGCTTAAGGCTGCAATCAAATGTTAGTAGCAGTTCAGCGGGTAATTGTGCTGGTTTTGTTATTGAAAGTGTGTCCTTGTTTTAGTGGCACGTTGAACCAGAGGTTCATTGTATACATGTGTAGTAATTGCTCCGTTTATGTAGGGGTCTCGTGAAAAAGCAAGCGTGGTGTCAGAGATTGTTAATTTCTCACCCTCCAAAACATCTTCACCACCCCCACCCTTCCACCCCCCAAACAGAGAGCAAACAAAAATGAATTGTTCCAAGTGGAATAGACACTCATCTCCCCACGGAGGGCAGTCGTACTTGGGGTGCAACAACAACAACAACAACAACATGCATTTTAAGGCCATTTTCCCTGCTAGAGCGGGGGTTAGCCTTGCGGTCCCCATGACAATCTTCTCCATTTTGCCCTATTTTCTGCATCTCTCCTTGTTAACCCCTTTGCCCGCCTTTCTTCTTCCACCATCTTTAGCCAAGTCTTTCTCGGTCTTCCCCATCATCTACTTCCTTCTACATTCATTTCCATCACTCTTCTCAACCAGTCACTTTTATCCTTCCTCAACACGTGACCAAACCATCTCAACCTGTTCCTCTTCACAGCATCAATCACAGGCTCTATTCCCATCATCTTTCGCAATTCATCATTTGTCTTCCTCTCTCTCAACGATACTCCGCACATCCACCAAACCATTCGCATTTCCACCCTTTCCAGCCTTCGTTGCTGCTCTACGTTCATTACCCATGTCTCGCTCCCATAAATCATAACGCTTCTCACACATGCAGCATACACCTTTCCCTTCAGCTTCAACGACACTCCCCTCCTAATCAGCACGCCACTCAGTTCCCGAAACTTCTTCCATGCACATCTCACTCTAGCAACCGTTGCCGAGTCTGATCCACCTTCTCCATTCAGCATGTCTCCGAGGTAGCAAAATGTTTTCACACCTTCCAGCTTCATGCCGTCTCCAAGATCCAACTCAACATTTCCTCCATCTGCAGCTCCCCCTGTGCACACCTTACATTTGAATGTAGCTGCCACACTGGTTAATGACCCACTCAGACCACTACATTTTTGATGAACCCACTCGGCGCACATTGTACATTGAATGGAGTTCACTCCGACACCCTTCCTGCACACAGCACAGGGCCACTTCCCAGTTCTATCCACCTCACCACATGCTTTACCACTTGCCATCACCTTCGTCTTTCCTATATTCACCTTCAGACCTTTAGTCTCCATACATTCCTTCCACTTGTTCTTCTTTTCCTTCAGTCCATCCATACTTTCCACAATCAACACCAGATCATCTGCATACAACAACTCCCACGGTAAACCCTCCTTTATGTTCTGAGCCAGCACCTCCATCACAGCTACAAATATTAGTGGACTTAGTACCGACCCCTGATGCACTCCCACGTTCACCTCAAACTCACCACTGTTCCCGTCCTTCGTCCTTACAGCTGTGCGCGCTCTTTTGTACATTGCCATCACTACTCTGATCAACCATTCCTCCACTCCTAACTTCCTCAATGCCCATGTCAATACTTCGCGTGGAACTTGGGGTGCATTGGGTGATTTTCAGTTCATTACCTCCTTCTCAGTCATTGTATGTGATATTCACGAAATTACATTTCAGGTTGATTATCTCAACACCAGGATGTAAATAAAAATGGCTCCATTCGTTTTTGTGCATCGATGTCATGAATCATCATGTGGAGTTTCAAAACGATATATTGAGCTGCCTCGGGGGAGTAGGGCAAAAACAAAAATGTTAATGGACTCTCTGACCGACTGATAGTCATCATTATGGCTTTAAGAGCTTGTCGACTTGGTCATAGATGAGATAATGACATCAGGTTAAAAAAGGCAAATAAATAACACACCCAAATGTTCTTGTCCTGGTCTCCTCCCTCCTCAAACCACAGTGAAATCTCGGCAATAAACTGATCGATTGAACAAATGTGGTGGTAATATGGCAATAAACATGATGGTCCAAAATGGCCTCCTGAGTGTTTCTTTCAATGCGTATCCTCTGTGTATGGCTGGCTTTAGAAGACAGTCCCAACTGGGTGATAAAACATCCTTGTCCATTTTAAATTTACAAAAACAAAATGCAGCTTGGATGATCAAGTCTCTTAACAGGAATGCTATATAGACAAAATAGATAAACTTTACCATCTCACCCTTTCATACAATACTCACCGTAACAAACCAAGGGGTACCGGGCCGATAAGCAAGCCGAGGCAACAGACCCATTTGACTTGCCGGTGCCAGAACGTGCAAGTGCAAGTGATCTATGGAGTTGAATGGTGGCCAATGAAAGCCAAACCTTTTGGGTTGGACATTCAGTACAGCCAAAGGGATGGAAATAGCAATAAGTTGGATGTGAGAAAATAGCAATAAGTATGTGAGAAAGGATGTGCACAACTAAAACGGCAAACGTACCTCACATCATCTCCAAAAGGAATGCTCTTTTGTTCCAGCACCGACCTCCCAATGTGCACCAAACGTTCCACTAATGTAAATCATCCAAAAAAAATGTAACTGTAGTGAGTGATAAAAAGTCATGATCTTCATCTTTGATAACATGTAATGGTGTCATAACAAAGGGGGCAATATTTTAACTTTATTCACAATATGTTAGTAGTCTAGTAGGAAGACTAGGTCCCCCTGCACCCCCCGGAGATATACTTCTAATCAGTGTTTCTAGATTGGAAAAAATGTGTAGAAAATGACTAGCTATGGCCCCAAGCTGAAAAAATGTCCCACATACCATTTTTATGCAAATTACTGCTGCCATTATCAAAAAAACGATTTTTGACATATCTCAGCCAATATTGCAGATAATTGAAAAATGAAGGTGTCTAGACCCATGTTTTGAAGGGCATAGATCATGATAGAACTATTCATAACATGATTACATGTGTCTATGGTATACTAGTATGCTAATTAGTGCTTTATTTACAAAATAATCACAGTTTTACGAAATAATAGACTCATATTAAGGTCCGTCTACACAGACGTTAACACAAAGTTTTATTTTTCTGAATATTACAACTGTCAAAATAGTCCTAGCACTCAATGTGACCACTCTTCTCTTGCTTGTTTTAGATAAACATCATTAGCATTAGTGATTCTACACTGAGTCAGTCATCATCATTTTCATCGAAATCGTCAGAGTCAAACTCTTCTTCTCCTTCCTCTTCCTCCTCCTCTTCGTGCTCTCCTGTGTTCAGAAGATCCACCAGTGAGGTTGGTAGGATGGGACCACTGGACCACATTGGTTTCAACAGTCCTTCATCAGTCCTTATCCATCCTTGCTCCTCATAAGGTTTTGGCTTTTCGATGATAGGTTGATCGGCTCTTTTGTACAATGCTACGCGGTGGTTCACACGCTGGATGTGCGGCTTCAGGGCAGACTGGCATGGAGGAAGGCGAGCCAGATCAACCTTGGACTTGGATGTGAGGGTCTTGTCCTCTCCCACCATTTTTCGTAGCAGCTTGGCACGGACAATGTCCACTGATGACTCGCGACTCTGGCCGTACATCACACAGGTGAATTTTTCTAACTGCCTCTCCACCTCAGGGTTGGCATCCCAGTTGTCACCCAGTTCACCGAATGCCCTGTGAAACCTGGGATTCTTCTCCAGCTTTTTCAAGGGCCCGACTTTTCCCTTCCCTTTGAAGGCACTGGTGCAGTCTTCTCCGCTGAACACATAGTACCCCAGGAGAGTGGCACAGTAGTCCTCTCCCAGGGATTCTGCCAGCTCAGAGACGTTGACAAGTTGGCGATGCTTCCCTGACCCTGTATCCAGGTACACCGTCAGCTTGATGTTGTGGGCATGGTGGAGCAGGATCAGGAGGATGTCTGTGTCCGGTGTTCTGACTACAGCGTTCTTGTATCCGATGGTAGCAGCATGATGGAGGTACAGAACCACCCTGGTATCAGTCTCTTCCTGGTTGCTGTAGATCGTGGGGAGTTCACGTACCTCGACCTGAAACACAAAAAGGCACCGCATTTCAATCACCAGTCACTGCCAGTTTCAGATCTAGACAAACATCACAGGTAATCACCTTTTTTTCAGGAAAAATTACAAATTGAATCGCCATTCACGAAGGGCTTTCAATTTTACCTTGCCATTCGTTGAGGCAAGTTGGTGGGCCTTCCCCTCCACGATCAGCACAGCCATCTCTGTTCTCTCCAGCCTGGTAGCTGCCTCTTGTCCACTCCACACTTTCAGAAGAAGCTGGCACATCTGCTTTTTGTTGTCGTCATTTGCAAGGAACATTTTGAAGTCATATGGCTTCCTGGTTGCTGGTCCAGCCAGAATGATCTTCTCTGAGCTGCCCCGCCTCAGCCTTTCCTGCGCTTTGATTGACTCAGGATGGTTTGAGCTGTGCACAAGCCAGAAAGAAATGACATCACATTTGTCAAGATCAACCTTCGTGAAGTGGATATGCTCCTTGATTGGGTCATTCTGTAGGCGTTTCAGTAGTTTCTCTGACCGATAATTTGAGTTCTCATATCCATTCAGTTTCAGTTCCTCGACATAGAGCAAGCGCAAGGAAGAAAGCTGTAGAACTTTATTCTGCTGGATGACCTGGGTTTGAATGTGTTCCAGTACTGAGTTGAATGCCTTTTCATGGGCGGCTGACATGCAAGCCTGCTCCTTTGGTGCTTCGGCTCTGTGAATCGCACGCTCATAGTTGTAGAATGCTGTGCGGAAAGCTTTAAAACATGACGGATGGTGTTTGGCCTCACATGCAAAGAGGTCTTTGTTTTTCACCTTTCGATGGAGTCGATAGAGACCCATTTTCTCAGCCCGTGTTTCGATTTGCTCCCATGCATTTTCTTTGTTTTTAAAGGATGGGAAGGTTGTAGGCCTCTCAGTATTGCGATGAGCATCTTTGGTCTCAACTTTCTCACAAAATATACACTCTGGCGGGAAGATGGGTTCAGCAGAACCTCCTGGTTTACGAGGAGAGTGATGCCATGATGAGGTTGATGGCCCTGGTTCTGTATCATCTCCCAGACGATGAAAGTGGCGGACAAAGTGCTTATAACACTTGCTGTGATATCCTACTCTTTCTAGGTCATCAGGAAGAGTTGCCGGGATCTGATCACATACTGATTGCATACGACATGGGGAGTCATGCGGTTGGTTGAGACGTCTATCCCGGATCTTTTGAAGCAGTTGCAGTTTTTCTGAAGCAGATCCTTTAATTTTACGGAGGGGCGTGAAATCCCCATGATCAGACATGGATGGTACATGAAGGATGCATGTAGGAGGAGAGCTTTGGGCTGCAGGTTCTACACTCCGTTTTCTTTTGGGCATGCTTGCTGTCGATGTCTACCATCACTGTTAAATGACAAATAAGAAATCACGAATGATGTTAAAAGTGCCTGTGAAAGGAGGCTCTGAGTTTTCAGTGAGGTAACAGAGGTTCTGAGTCATGTTCTACACTAGGGTACTTTTTAGCTGACTAAACCATGTTTAGTGGCATCAAAAGTGCTAATAGCTAAAACATCTAAATTCTTCCACACTAACGTTAGCTATCTAGGCCAATGAAACATTGTGCTAAGTTACTGTAGCTAGCTCAGCTGTCGTGCCTCTTTCTGGTTCAATTCATATACAGAAGTCAACAGATATGTCTCATGTTTGGCATTAACAAAAGTTTAAGTTACACCGACATTAGGAACATACTGTACATAGATGAGGCTAGCTTTAACGTTAGCTAACATGGTGCTAGCTGGCTCAGCTGTTATTCTGCCTGTTTATGATTTCATGCAGAAACTGAAGTCAAGAGTGTGAGTAACATTATAGTTAGCATCTTACCTGGCTAGATTGGAGGATGAATACCAAGAACAACACACAGATGGAATGGAAGACTGAACTTTCAACTGAGGTATTCAATAACATCAACGTTACCAATTGATACGAGCGCGCGACATTACCAATTGATACGAGCGCGCGAGCGCGCATGTTACATGGATGGAAATGTAAAATGGCAGCTATAGCAGCACTAATTTGGATCTCTAGTCTGTCATTTCTGCACTGTGATTGGATAACATAAAAAAATATGTTTGGGAGTTAACAGCAGGAGTTGGTAGATTTTACGTGGGCTGGGTGAGAAACCTTTAAATAAGCAAGTGAAAATCTCTCGCAATACAAAGTCAATGGTGGGAAGAAAAGTTGAGTGGTACCAATGTTACTGCCAATGTCCCGCCCCTATGCAAGACTCAGGAGCATCTTGTTGACATTTAACCTTGAAAATACCTGGGTTTAGACCCCTTATGTACCATGTTAAGTTATCTGCAGTATTAACGTATCCTTATCATTTGTAAAACTGATTATTTTGTAATTACAGCATTAATATGCATACTAGTATACCATAGACACATGTAATCATGTTATGAATAGTTCTATCATGATCTATGCCCTTCAAAACATGGGTCTAGACACCTTCATTTTTCAATTATCTGCAATATTGGCTGAGATATGTCAAAAATCGTTTTTTTGATAATGGCAGCAGTAATTTGCATAAAAATGGTATGTGGGACATTTTTTCAGCTTGGGGCCATAGCTAGTCATTTTCTACACATTTTTTCCAATCTAGAAACACTGATTAGAAGTATATCTCCGGGGGGTGCAGGGGGACCTAGTCTTCCTACTAGACTATAGTAAAAGTATCAATATATTAATTATTAATGTTTCACCACCCTCTTCAATTCAAGCTCTTCAACTCAGTTCTCAGCTCCTGGATCTCCCTCTGCCTCTTTCTCACCCCTCTGGACACACCCTTTCACTCCAAACGTGACACACGCATACTCAAATACAATCACATTCATCTTTCTCAATCTATCTTCCACCCTTCCTTTCAAATGCTGAAGTGATTTTTTACAAACACTAACTTATGGGTGCCACACAATCCATACCATATAGCTTGGCAAAATGGCTTGCAAGCCATCTGTCCATGATGGTCTCTCAAGCGTCAACAGCCTATTCCTGGTCACCACAAAGTCTTTCCTACGAGTCACTGGTAGCACCAGCACAAGCACTTTCAAAACACACCTGGGCCCGGTTACAAGAACCCAGATAAGCCTATACTGTGGATAAATCGCATATCCGGAGAATTAAATTTATCCACAGGATAGTTTCCAGCAACCAGGCCCTGGTGACAAGTGTGCCTCGCTGACCGGGTCTTCAGTCAAAATCCTCAAGGCATGGGAGGTCAGTGTAGCACACTTGCGACAAGGTGCGTTTTGAAATTATGTGTGTGTGTGTATATATATATATATATATATATATATATATATATATATATATATATATATATATATATATATATATATATATATATATATAGTTGTGGATTTGAGAATCCTGTTTTTTTTTTGTTGTAAATATCACCCTGAGTAGTGTAATGATTCCTTGTAAATATTTCCGTTTTGTGTGTAAAGGTCAAAGGTCGTGCTCTTAGTTAGTCCATATACACGCACGTAGCAAATCATATACCTTTCAAGTTATTTCTTGTTCTATGTAGTTTAAGGCTGTTCCCACTAGTTGACACTGCATTGCACCGAATTGAAATAAGACAGATTCCCTTCCATTCCATTCCCAAAGCCTCCATTGCCAACTGCATTGGGCGGTTTTCTTCATCCCAAAACCTCCATTGAACACGCGGTCGGTTCGGAGAAGAAAGGCGTGTCTCCGCCCTCGTCATCGGAAGGAGGAGTGAGCCAGCCCCGACCAACCAACCAAGCACGAGGGGTTTGGCTTGAGAGGGCGGAGAAAGAACGATCGGGGAGGTTTCGCGAAGATTCGAGGGTGTGGCCTATATAACCCGTCACGTGACGCCCCACAAGAGAGATGCGTCAGAGAGTTGTTGAGTACCGCAGTCCACCAGTTGAGTTGAGCCCAGTGGAGGAAGAGCAGTCCACCGAGAGTGGAGTTGAGCCAAGTGGAGGAGGAGCAGCAGCGTGGAGCTGAACCACCGCAGCTTTGACCACCGCAGCTTTGAGCGTTGACAGCGGTTTCGGCCGCGGCTACAAAGCGACGCCACCGGGCGAACACGCCTGAGGACGGGCGGCGGCTGCTCACTCCCGGCCCGACCATTCTCCTGCTCCAGCTGAACCTTCCTCTCCTTCCTGCCATCCCTATCATCATCCCCCGTGTAAGTCTGATTGTCGTCCGCCTTTTATGTTGTCCTGGGGTTAAGTAAGACTGAATAGGTAAGCTAGAAATTGCACTGTGTCTTCTGGTCCTTCCATCCTTCTGTAAATTATTTTCGTTTCTTTCCTTCTCCTTGGTTCCTTTTGATGTGTACATAATAGTTCGTAATAAATCATATTTGTTCTTCCTTACCTTCTGGTTTCCTCACATCCGTTCGTCCTTGTCTTTTCCCAATTGAATACCTGTGGCACGATTTGGCCAACGTTCAAGAATCGGGTCTAGTACTTGCTAATGGTTCGTGCCGCGGCTGCTAATCCGCTCGGCAATTAACATCTTGTCCGCGGTCGCGAACGGGGTTGCTCACCTGCCTCTCCGGAGGGAGCCGAGCAACTTCAGGACTCACGTCGGTCAGTCATAAACAAGGGGATTAATCCCCCCTTCCTAAGGGGAAAAAGGCCGACGTAGAGATCCGTAACAATATATCTATCTATAATTCCAGTAATCTCTGTGTGTGTGTGTGTCTGTCTGTGTGTTTGTTTGTCTGTGACCGCTGTTTCTCGACAACCACGGGTCCGATATACTTGAAACTTGCCAGGTATATTGCTGGGGACCCGAGGATGTGCCTTTTCAAGGTTTCATATTAATCGGACAATTACTTACCGAGCGATGTCCAAAAAACGATTCAACCAATCAGAGAGCAGCGAACTAGCGCGTGTGCCGAACGTGGCGGACACACTCTGCCTCGGATGGCACATTTGAGAGCGTATTCATTTATTTCACGTTTGCAAACTATGTTGGCGCTATGTTGGCGTTAAACGATGTTTTAAAACTAATAAAAACGAATTTGCGATTCATTCGCTTTCCTGCGCGTTTGTGTACGCGATGGCGATTTCTTTACCAAACTCCGGAAGCCGTTCGCTTTGGACCGAACCATTTCATGTAAATAGAGGGGGGGGTTCTGTGGTCGTTGCGAATGGACCAAACCATTCATGTAAATAGAGGGGGGGGATTGTCACTGTACTCGCAAGCCGTTCGCCGTTCGCTTTGGCGTTGCGAATGGACCAAACCATTTCATGTAAATAGAGGGGGGGGATATAATTTTAGATAGATATATAGTACGGGCATATATATAGTACGGGCATGCCCTAGTATATATAATTAGGGTAGAGGACCTAAATAATATGGTTATTTTATGGTTAATAAATATATATATATATATAAATAAATAAGTTACATATATATATATACATATACATATACATATACATATATATATATATATATATATATATATATATATAATTAGGGTGCCACCAGTAATAGTGGGCGGAAATTAAAAGATGGATATTTTCAGTCTCACCCCGTAATATTATTCCACTTAGTGTAAAAACTGCGTAGAAGAAATTTGGTCCTGATTAGCCACCATTTGGAGGTCGCCCATTCAACTTTAAATAATGTCCGTTTGTTCACATCACTTTCTACTTCTTGGAAATAAACCAAATAACCATTTTCCTTTATTTCATGATTTCGGGTTTTTCTTGCTTAAGAGCAGGCTTCCTAGTATTTTATTAGACGTTACCCCCCTTTAGGCTGGTTAAAATTTTTTTCCTGTTTATCATCACTTTTTTTCAAAAAAGTGGGTAGGGAGGGAGGGGTTTTTTTTTTGGGTTTTTTTCAGAGTGAAATTTTAATGGATTGTTCAACGCACAATATGTTTTTTTCTTAAATATACTTGATCGGACATATATGACGAATCATGTTATGATTTCTAAACTAGTAAACCTTCGTATTGTTGCGAATATGGAATTTGGCCTCCATATCCGCTTGTAAATATTCCCCTATTTCCCCAATACTCCCCAACTATCCCCAATCCCCCATTCCCTAGTCCCATTGTCTGTAAACAACAATCAGTAGAGCCGACCTTCCCCTTTTTCCCCCATTAAATGTCGTGCCCAGGTCCACCGCATCTCACGTAGACAACTTTCGGACATCTTGCTAGTTATTCTTAGTCTATGTCAGTTAAGGACTCCTTTCCATTAATTATGACTCTTCGTTGCACCAGAATGTGATTATATGGCACCAGTAGTGAGTTTAGGACCTTTCCCATACCTCCTTCCATCTTCTTCCCCAAACAACAACTACAACAACAACTACAACTACAACTACAACTACAACTACAACTACAACAACAATTACAACAACAACGACGCTGCGCGGGGGGAGTGTGCGTCATCACACCGGCTCGGTTAGCCGCCATTGACAATGCGCGCCGGACCATGCGCTCCACGGGGTTACCACGAAGGGGCTCCTTGTCAGTCCCCCGTCAAGGGCGGAGCCTGGTAAACCCCCCGCACGCACCCAATGAGAAGCAACGTGCCGATTCCACGAGGCGGAGCTAACGAGCCGAGGGCGTGTCACTCCCCGCCGGATATACGAAGCGACTCCCCGGATGTGACGTCAGATGCGCCCCCAGCCTGGAGAGAGAAGTTGCCACGTACGAGCGCCGAATACCTCCCCGCATCTCTGGACCGGACCGAGTCGATTCTGACCTTTGAGCCCAGGTGCACCTGGAGCCATCGATCCTGCCTTTCCTAGCCATCAAACCCCGTGTGAGTCAGCCTTTTGTCCCGTTTATCTGTCGTCTGTTGGGAATAATATAAGAGTGTGTCTAAGTGCTTATCTTACTATGCTGTCCCTCTTGTAGTTGTAATCTAACCTTCCGTAACAATATAACCTCCTCCGGAGGTCTTGAGAACTGAACCCTGGTGTCGTGTCATTTGAATCCCAGCTGTGTGTCTTCTCCTTCATTGATCTAGCGTAGCGCGATTAGTCAACGTTCGGGTATAATCGGGTAACTTGTGCAGACGTGGTCATACCAAAACCGCTCGGTAAATAACATCTAAGCCACGTCTGTAACAGTATGTACGCACTGATACGATTCAAATAAAGAAAATAAAGAAACCTTTGTCACATTGAGTTCTGTTTACTTTTAATATTTGCTGATACATATAACAATGGTAGACCAAAACTTCGGCTTTTAAGAATAATGTCCGGTTGCCATACATGTATCTATCAGCAGCTATTGCCATAGCATTCATACATATTTGACTAGAATTCCTCGCCACGAAATATCACTTCATGGTGCCGGTACATGCATATTGAGCAGTTTGGTAGACATGGAAGAGGACATAAACCACATCAAAAGAATGTCTGATTCGCGTTTATATGTCTATCTATCAGCAGCTACTGATATTATAGCAATCATAGATGTATCTATCTATCAGCAGCTACTGATATTATAGCAATCATAGATGTATCTATCTATCAGCAGCTACTGACCAGCGTTCCACATTCGTGTTTATACACCTATCAATCAGCAGCTACTGCTATTTATATAGCACTCGTACATGTTGAGTAGAGTTCAACACCAAGAGAATGTTGGTTGCCGTTTATTCATGTATCTATCATCACCTACTACTACATGTAGTGTAGCGCTCGTTCCATTTTTGACGAAATCCACAGCAATAATTATCACGTGAGGCTCTCCCGTTTGCCGATGATATTTGGCTTCTCCTTCAGAATACCAACTACTTCTTGAACTTCCGAGTGGACCTCTTCTCGGCAAAAGGACTCTTACCGCAAGTACTGCATATCGGATATGACTCATCTGTGGTACTCAGCTCCTCAACACAGCCACAGAAATAGCACACATCTTCATAGCCAGCATAGCGGTCTTCATAGCGGTCCATGTAAATGGCGAGCGAGGGGGAAAACCCGCACAATAAAATATTCAACAACAACAACAACAACAACAGCGTACATTAAAACCGTTATATTTCTTACCATCAAGCGTTCCTGACACGAGCTCATAATACAGTTCGTCCAGAGTGATATTTTCTGGCACTTTGACACCAACCCAGGCCTTTAGAACACCACGTTCGCCGAATTTGGCAAACAACGAACGCCATTTTCTTTCAAACTGTCGCGCACATGTAACTTGGCTCAGACTTGGCTTTGTACACGAGCACATACACAAAGACTTGGCTTTGTACGCGAGCACATACACAAAGACTTGGCTTTGTACACGAGCACATACACAAAGACTTGGCTTTGTACGCGAGCACATACACAAAGACTTGGCTTTGTACGCGAGCACATACAAAATTCGAACCTGTTTGCCACTGAGCGGGAACTCCGACTTCGCGAGAATTTTTTTATTTTTTTTTATGGGCGGACTACTTTTATGGGGCGGGCGGCGATGATATAAACAGGACATTTTTTTTTAACCAGCCTTAGTGTTGGGAGGATGCCGCCGTCCCGAACAACCAAGTAAGCTTCGCCGTCGTATAATAATATTTTAACCAAATACCATAATGTAAGTAGGACATTGAAAAAACGCAAATTGCACGAACATAATATTTATTGTAAAAATGTAAAAAAATAATTTCACGAGGTAATGCATTTAAAAAATGGCAAAGTAACAAAAGTAGAACTTTGGAAAATGCAAATAATATGCATATCGATGCTCATACGCTGATACTTCCTTCACATCTTCATCAATGTTGATTTATTCGGAGCTGGGTGCCGCTTTCTGTGCTCGGTGACAACTTGAACGAGGAACTGTTCCTCTTTCAATGTCAACTTTCCATTTAGCTCCTGTACCAGAGCCACAGCCCGTTCGGCTCTGTCGTTCACTACCGCAAGTTTGGAGACCAGAGCCCGAGATTGCACGTAGTCAGGGTTTGACGTCCACGAACTAGGATGGTAGAGTAGGAAGTCTTTTGACAATTGAAGTTTTGAGAAGAATCCAAGGGTGTTCTTCGTGACCAATTGTACTAGTCCCGTGCTATAGTTGAGGAATGTAGCTTCCAAAATACGAGGACGTTTTGGTGGCCTGTCAGGGGCTTCCTCGTCCAACGCTTTGACCATGTTGCACTTCATTTCCGTCGAAATCCTCTCATCAAAAAATGCTAGACCCACTGCCTCCTCCGAAAGGTACCATAGGTGCGCAAGCTAGCTTCTTCGTAGTAGCATCAAAGATCTTATTGTCCGAATATCGAATGAGCGTCCTCATCAATTCCTAATCGTTCAGCGATGCTTCAATGGATTGGGAAGCTGTTGTCCACACCTTCATGCACACAAGAATGGAAAAGAGAGTGGGATCTCGAATTCCGCGTACCTCAGTGTTTGTCATTTGGAACTGGTTACGGAAGAGCCAGCTTCCTGATGCTGTAGAGCACCTTAGCCATCCATCGAGCCCGGTGCATGGCACCAGGAGCACGGAACTTGATGCCCTTGTGTGGAATTCCACCGAGGAAGATGACGGAAAGATTAAGTAATTCCTGATAGTCATCACGCACTTGATGAGCCTGTGACTTAGCAAACTCAATGAGTTCCGTTCTGAATTCAGAAATTGCGGCTTTGGTGACCACATCTGTGTTCGCCGTTTGGAATTGTCGCTGGTCAATGAAGAGCCATCGACTACGGAAGTGCTTGAAGAGTAGAATCTCAGGACCAGTTGATGCTGTCCCCATGGTTGCTTCAAACGCTGCTCCGAGCACCAATTCTAGGACGTGGTGTCTGCACGCAAAGTACATGAGGTCTCCTCCAAGTTTTTCCTCTAGAAGAACAAGAGTTCCCCCACGGTGACCTGTGTTTGTCTCAGTGGTGTCGAAACACATGGCTTTGACGCGATCAGTCACTCTCCATTCATTTAGGCATTCTGTGATGGCAGTTGCTTGTGCAGTACCTGACGAAAGCTTTGGCACCCAGAGGAGCTGTTCTGTTCTGGAGCCAGATATAAGAATAGGAAGACGGTCAACATGTTCCCGTGATGTCAGACCTTGCATGAGTTTCCTGTCCCAGTGAACAGTTAACGGACCCTCCACTTGTAACTCCGTCTTCAACTGCTCAGCCATCTGGACACGGAAGTTTTCACTCTGACGATGAATGGACCCACGATTAATGTTGTAATCGCTGGCGTCATGACCAAATCTGGTAGCTGCCTCGGCCAGCAGATACGTGGCCTTCCTTGACGAGAGGTGTGCACGATCAAAATTTTGGACCCCGGGGGTGACCTTTTAAAGTTATTCAATCCAAATCCCTGGTGTTGGGCTAGCGGCTAGGGTGCCAGCTTAGGATCCTAGGATCCTGGGCTTGAATCCTGGTCGATCACTGAATTAACGCCAGGGGGGTTGACTCAGCCTGTCATCCTTCCGAGGTCGGCTAATTGAGTACCAGTTCACTGGTAATTCCCTGTTTGTCGTAAAAGGCGACAAACAGGGTTGGCGGCAGGAAGGGCATCTGGCCGTAAAACATTGCTTCAAAAAGGGGACCAAAAAACAACAACAACCACGGTGCCCGAAAAAGGCCAACCCCCGCTTTGCGGGGAAAAATGGCCTCCAAAGGTGGTTATTATTATTTTTTTAATCCAAATGATTTTTCAGTCACAAAGTGTTTACGACTAATCAAATAGATTCCCGGGGTGAGAGTATGAAATGTCGATCTTTAAAAAGCTATATGTCGATCTTTAATTTTCGGCAAGCTTTCGACCAACAAAGGTCTTCTTCTTAGTCTACAGAAACAACAGGAGGCATGTATACCAGACAAGTATGTATAGTGATATGTGTGTAAGATGTGTGATATGTGGAGAAAATGCATACAAAAGGAAGAGCCACGCCAAAGCTCACTCACCGTCCCCAAGTTCAACGGAAGTGAAGCGCAGCTTACAGTTACCGTTCGCGTTACAGTTCGGTGCATATACAAATATAGAGATACATACATACATAAACATACAAGCATACATTCATATACCATTTATATTCATATAACATATATATATAAAACACAGTTTGTGTGTGTGTGTGCATGTGTGTGTGTGTGTGCGTGTGTGTGTGTGTAATGTTACCGATAGACTCCGAAACGGAGAGGCTCACGTGCTTGATATTTGGCATAGACATGGCCATTGAGCCTGGGACGAACATGGCCGAAACAATATTTGACGAGATCCATATTTTTTATTCATATTTACCTCAGCGCATTTCAGCGAAGTACCCGCTAATCTCAGCCAGTGCGAGCAGCTCGCTGATTCGCTCAGAGCGATCACGTGCTGTTCCATCCCGTCACACGTCACACGTTTACACGTAATTCAGGGTGAAAAGCCATTGCGTTTTTTCACCTTTATGCGATCGTGTTTTGTGTCGATTTTGTGCGATATGAATTAAATTTTAATTCATATTTCGTGTTTACGAATTCGAATACGAAGGATTTTCCCTTTCCCCTTTCGATTTCGAATACGAATCGAATACGAGCTTGAGTCGAGAGGGCGAATGTACGGGTTGGGAATGTGCGGGTCTCCCTTCCCCCGCCCGGCAACACCGGTACTGGAGGGCGTGGGTCACAGGATCGGTGAGTCTCCAAAAATCCGCTTCGTGCTCTTGCGAAGATGCAGGACGATGTCGCGATTGTTGTGCTGCTCTCCGACCATGAGAACTGCAATGTCATTGTTGACTCGCCCTCCCCTTCCCTCCCCCTCCCCCGTCCGTCCTCCCCCCTCCCTTCCCCCTCCGTCCTCCCCCCCCCTCCCCCTCCCTTTCCCCCTTTCCCCTCCCCATGGAGTCATTAGGAGGAACCTGGATAGGTTTCGGGTTTCTGCCGCTACTCTTCTACCCTCAAACCCACCCAGGCTCAGCCAATGAGCCTATACAGAAAATTTTCTGCAATAATTCACTTCTCCTAAGACAGATAGATAAAGAAAGAGAGAAATAAAGAAGAAGCAAGAATTAGAATGAATAAAGAGAATATGAAAAAATTGAAAGAAATGTGAAAGGAACAAAGATGTTGGGAAGAACCCAGATAGATAGATTTCAGCAGTTCTGGAGAGGCTTCAGAACTCAGAACTCAGGTTTCTTATAACTCAGCTTGTCAACATAATTATTCATAATTATGAAGAATAAGATAATTATTCTCATCACCGCACACAGAAACGAGTCATTGTTGGCTCCATTCCACACGAGAAACTTTTATTTTACCATATTTTCCTCCTTTCTGGATCATGAGGATAAAGATGCATCTTCCCTCCACTGTCGGGTCGATTGTAACTGCCCCATGCTGAACAGCACGGCATCTTTTACACCCCAAAACTGATGTCAGAATGACAAATTATAATGATGGAGATATGTAAATATGACAGAGTCCACACAGATGAACAGAAATTTCAAGTTTCGCTCAGCGAAGATAAATAACAAGATGGCGCCTGCGGTCATGTGATCACATATGCTCCAATCACGATCATTTTCGCTCAAACCGAATTCGCTGAACTCTCGTATTCTCTGGCTCTGCACCCCATGCTCCCTCCCACTCATTTTAAACAAACCAAGAAAAGTCCATGATGATAAAATGAAGAATGAAGACAGCACGTATTTCAAACTTTTTCACACTCTATGACTGCAAGATGTTCGCAATTTGGCTCAAGTTCAACTTCACAACCAATGAGCATTTCAGGATCAGAATGGTACAATACCCACCTATTGGCACGTGCTGCTGGGTCAAGGTCTTGGCCTGACCTACATGCTGTTTGGGGATCACCAGATAATGATATTGTGTGGCTGGTCGACGGTCAGGGAAGCACAAATATTCACCATCCTTGGATGGGAAAGAGGAGTGGCAGGGAAAAAGAAGGTTGTAAAATAATTAGAAATAAATTATTACCCGAATTGAACAAATAATTAATATGGTGTGAAGAACCAGTTTCCTCCGCCAACGAAGGTGGATGGAGGTTATGTTTTCACCCCTGTCTGTTTGTTTGTATGTCTGTATGTATGTATGTATGTATGTCTGTATGTCTGTATGTATGTCTGTATGTCTGTATGTCTGTATGTCTGTATGTCTGTATGTCTGTCTGTCTGTATGTCTGTCTGTCTGTATGTATGTGTCTGTATGTCTGCATGTCTGCATATGTCTGTATGTATGTATGTATGTCTGTATGTATGTATGTCTGTATGTATGTCTGTATATATGTATGTCTGTCTGTATGTCTGTATGTCTGTCTGATGTATGTCTGTATGCATGTATGTCTGTCTGTATGTCTATGTCTGTATGTCTGTCTGATGTATGTCTGTCTGATGTATGTCTGTATGTATATGTCTGTCTGTATGTATATGTCTGTCTGTCTGTATGTATATGTCTGTCTGTCTGTATGTATATGTCTGTCTGTCTGTATGTATATGTCTGTCTGTCTGTATGTATATGTCTGTCTGTCTGTCTGTATATGTCTGTCTGTCTGTATGTATATGTCTGTCTGTCTGTATGTATATGTCTGTCTGTCTGTATGTATATGTCTGTCTGTCTGTATGTATATGTCTGTCTGTCTGTATGTATATGTCTGTCTGTCTGTATGTATATGTCTGTCTGTCTGTATGTATATGTCTGTCTGTCTGTATGTATATGTCTGTCTGTCTGTATGTATATGTCTGTCTGTCTGTATGTATATGTCTGTCTGTCTGTATGTATATGTCTGTCTGTCTGTATGTATATGTCTGTCTGTCTGTATGTATATGTCTGTCTGTCTGTATGTATATGTCTGTCTGTCTGTATGTATATGTCTGTCTGTCTGTATGTATATGTCTGTCTGTCTGTATGTATATGTCTGTCTGTCTGTATGTATATGTCTGTCTGTCTGTATGTATATGTCTGTCTGTCTGTATGTATATGTCTGTCTGTCTGTCTGTATGTATATGTCTGTCTGTCTGTCTGTATGTATATGTCTGTCTGTCTGTATGTATGTATATGTCTGTCTGTCTGTATGTATGTATATGTCTGTCTGTCTGTATGTATATGTCTGTCTGTCTGTATGTATATGTCTGTCTGTCTGTATGTATATGTCTGTCTGTCTGTATGTATATGTCTGTCTGTCTGTATGTATATGTCTGTCTGTCTGTATGTATATGTCTGTCTGTCTGTATGTATATGTCTGTCTGTCTGTATGTATATGTCTGTCTGTCTGTATGTATATGTCTGTCTGTCTGTATGTATATGTCTGTCTGTCTGTATGTATATGTCTGTCTGTCTGTATGTATATGTCTGTCTGTCTGTATGTATATGTCTGTCTGTCTGTATGTATATGTCTGTCTGTCTGTATGTATATGTCTGTCTGTCTGTATGTATATGTCTGTCTGTCTGTATGTATATGTCTGTCTGTCTGTATGTATATGTCTGTCTGTCTGTATGTATATGTCTGTCTGTCTGTATGTATATGTCTGTCTGTCTGTATGTATATGTCTGTCTGTCTGTATGTATATGTCTGTCTGTCTGTATGTATATGTCTGTCTGTCTGTATGTATATGTCTGTCTGTCTGTATGTATATGTCTGTCTGTCTGTATGTATATGTCTGTCTGTCTGTATGTATATGTCTGTCTGTCTGTATGTATATGTCTGTCTGTCTGTATGTATATGTCTGTCTGTCTGTATGTATATGTCTGTCTGTCTGTATGTATATGTCTGTCTGTCTGTATGTATATGTCTGTCTGTCTGTATGTATATGTCTGTCTGTCTGTATGTATATGTCTGTCTGTCTGTATGTATATGTCTGTCTGTCTGTATGTATATGTCTGTCTGTCTGTATGTATATGTCTGTCTGTCTGTATGTATATGTCTGTCTGTCTGTATGTATATGTCTGTCTGTCTGTATGTATATGTCTGTCTGTCTGTATGTATATGTCTGTCTGTCTGTATGTATATGTCTGTCTGTCTGTATGTATATGTCTGTCTGTCTGTATGTATATGTCTGTCTGTCTGTATGTATATGTCTGTCTGTCTGTATGTATATGTCTGTCTGTCTGTCTGTATGTATATGTCTGTCTGTCTGTCTGTATGTATATGTCTGTCTGTCTGTCTGTATGTATATGTCTGTCTGTCTGTATGTATGTATATGTCTGTCTGTCTGTATGTATATGTCTGTCTGTCTGTATGTATATGTCTGTCTGTCTGTATGTATATGTCTGTCTGTCTGTATGTATATGTCTGTCTGTCTGTATGTATATGTCTGTCTGTCTGTATGTATATGTCTGTCTGTCTGTATGTATATGTCTGTCTGTCTGTATGTATATGTCTGTCTGTCTGTATGTATATGTCTGTCTGTCTGTATGTATATGTCTGTCTGTCTGTATGTATATGTCTGTCTGTCTGTATGTATATGTCTGTCTGTCTGTATGTATATGTCTGTCTGTCTGTATGTATATGTCTGTCTGTCTGTATGTATATGTCTGTCTGTCTGTATGTATATGTCTGTCTGTCTGTATGTATATGTCTGTCTGTATGTATATGTCTGTCTGTATGTATATGTCTGTCTGTATGTATATGTCTGTCTGTATGTATATGTCTGTCTGTATGTATATGTCTGTCTGTATGTATATGTCTGTCTGTATGTATATGTCTGTCTGTATGTAT
This sequence comes from Myxine glutinosa, assembly GCF_964187855.1. Classification (NCBI taxonomy): domain Eukaryota; kingdom Metazoa; phylum Chordata; class Myxini; order Myxiniformes; family Myxinidae; genus Myxine; species Myxine glutinosa. Next base: position 126,076,069 of record NC_136262.1, on the reverse strand, counting down.
ATGTCTGTCTGTATGTATATGTCTGTCTGTATGTATATGTCTGTCTGTATGTATATGTCTGTCTGTATGTATATGTCTGTCTGTATGTATATGTCTGTCTGTATGTATATGTCTGTCTGTATGTATATGTCTGTCTGTATGTATATGTCTGTCTGTATGTATATGTCTGTCTGTATGTATATGTCTGTCTGTATGTATATGTCTGTCTGTATGTATATGTCTGTCTGTATGTATATGTCTGTCTGTATGTATATGTCTGTCTGTATGTATATGTCTGTCTGTATGTATATGTCTGTCTGTATGTATATGTCTGTCTGTATGTATATGTCTGTCTGTATGTATATGTCTGTCTGTATGTATATGTCTGTCTGTATGTATATGTCTGTCTGTCTGTATATGTCTGTCTGTCTGTATATGTCTGTCTGTCTGTATATGTCTGTCTGTCTATATGTCTGTCTGTATATGTCTGTCTGTCTGTATGTATATGTCTGTCTGTCTGTATGTATATGTCTGTCTGTCTGTATGTATATGTCTGTCTGTCTGTATGTATATGTCTGTCTGTCTGTATGTATATGTCTGTCTGTCTGTATGTATATGTCTGTCTGTCTGTCTGTATGTATATGTCTGTCTGTCTGTATGTATATGTCTGTCTGTCTGTATGTATATGTCTGTCTGTCTGTATGTATATGTCTGTCTGTCTGTATGTATATGTATGTCTGTCTGTATGTATATGTCTGTCTGTCTGTATGTATATGTCTGTCTGTCTGTATGTATATGTCTGTCTGTCTGTATGTATATGTCTGTCTGTCTGTATGTATATGTCTGTCTGTCTGTATGTATATGTCTGTCTGTCTGTCTGTATGTATATGTCTGTCTGTCTGTATGTATATGTCTGTCTGTCTGTATGTATATGTCTGCCTGTCTGTATGTATATGTCTGCCTGTCTGTATGTATATGTCTGCCTGTCTGTATGTATATGTCTGCCTGTCTGTATGTATATGTCTGCCTGTCTGTATGTATATGTCTGCCTGTCTGTATGTATATGTCTGTCTGTCTGTATGTATATGTCTGTCTGTATGTATATGTCTGTCTGTATGTATCTGTCTGTATGTATGTATATGTCTGTCTGTATGTATATGTCTGTCTGTATGTATATGTCTGTCTGTATGTATATGTCTGTCTGTATGTATATGTCTGTCTGTATGTATATGTCTGTCTGTATGTATATGTCTGTCTGTATGTATATGTCTGTCTGTATGTATATGTCTGTCTGTATGTATATGTCTGTCTGTATGTATATGTCTGTCTGTATGTATATGTCTGTCTGTATGTATATGTCTGTCTGTATGTATATGTCTGTCTGTATGTATATGTCTGTCTGTATGTATATGTCTGTCTGTATGTATATGTCTGTCTGTATGTATATGTCTGTCTGTATGTATATGTCTGTCTGTATGTATATGTCTGTCTGTATGTATATGTCTGTCTGTATGTATATGTCTGTCTGTATGTATATGTCTGTCTGTATGTATATGTCTGTCTGTATGTATATGTCTGTCTGTATGTATATGTCTGTCTGTCTGTATGTATATGTCTGTCTGTCTGTATGTATATGTCTGTCTGTCTGTCTGTATATGTCTGTCTGTCTGTATATGTCTGTCTGTCTGTATATGTCTGTCTGTCTGTATATGTCTGTCTGTCTGTATGTATATGTCTGTCTGTCTGTATGTATATGTCTGTCTGTCTGTATGTATATGTCTGTCTGTCTGTATGTATATGTCTGTCTGTCTGTATGTATATGTCTGTCTGTCTGTATGTATATGTCTGTCTGTCTGTCTGTCTGTATGTATATGTCTGTCTGTCTGTCTGTCTGTATGTATATGTCTGTCTGTCTGTCTGTCTGTATGTATATGTCTGTCTGTCTGTCTGTATATGTCTGTCTGTCTGTATGTATATGTCTGTATGTCTGCATGTATATGTCTGTATGTCTGCATGTATATGTCTGTATGTCTGCACGTATATGTCTATGTCTGCATGTATATGTCTGTATGTCTGCATGTATATGTCTGTATGTCTGCATGTATATGTCTGTGTCTGCATGTATATGTCTATGTCTGCATGTATATGTCTATGTCTGCATGTATATGTCTATGTCTGCATGTATATGTCTATGTCTGCATGTATATGTCTATGTCTGCATGTATATGTCTATGTCTGCATGTATATGTCTATGTCTGCATGTATATGTCTATGTCTGCATGTATATGTCTATGTCTGCATGTATATGTCTATGTCTGCATGTATATGTCTATGTCTGCATGTATATGTCTATGTCTGCATGTATATGTCTATGTCTGCATGTAAATGTCTATGCTGTATGTATATGTCTGTATGCTGTATGTATATGTCGGTATGCTGTATGTATATGTCGGCATGCTGTATGTATATGCCGGTATGCTGTATGTATATGCCTGTATGTCTGCATGTATATGCCTGTATGTCTGCATGTATATGCCTGTATGTCTGCATGTATATGCCTGTATGTCTGCATGTATATGCCTGTATGTCTGCATGTATATGCCTGTATGTCTGCATGTATATGCCTGTATGTCTGCATGTATATGCCTGTATGTCTGCATGTATATGCCTGTATGTCTGCATGTATATGCCTGTATGTCTGCATGTATATGCCTGTATGTCTGCATGTATATGCCTGTATGTCTGCATGTATATGCCTGTATGTCTGCATGTATATGCCTGTATGTCTGCATGTATATGCCTGTATGTCTGCATGTATATGCCTGTATGTCTGCATGTATATGCCTGTATGTCTGCATGTATATGCCTGTATGTCTGCATGTATATGTCTCTATGTCCTTCTACATGTCCTTCTACATGTCCTTCTACATGTCCTTCTACATGTCCTTCTACATGTCCTCCGAAACACATTGCAATTTAAAAAAAAAAAAGTTTTGTATCAATTTAGAATCTACAGTATGTGTAATTACGCTTATTATTATTAATATTATTATTATTTTGCTATGTATGTTACGAACGAATGGAAATGTTATTTGTAATTGTATTCCCATCCCATTCATGGTTTCTCTGGTCTGTGTTTAAGATAAGTTGTTTCACACTGACTGTAGTAAGTTGAATCAATGAGCACCTTGCTAATTATTCTGTTGATGGTGCTTACTTGCTTACTTACTTACTGGATTTTGGACTTTGCAGGTGTTCGGAAATTCCAGTGAATAGCCTCGATTAGCTTGCCGTGTGCCGTGCGTCATTGGTCGCGCCTTACTTTGGAGTTCCTGATTAATTGAAAAGTAAGTTGGAAATGTTTGTGGATATGCAGGGCGGGTTCAGAGCTATATTAAAGTCAAAAGTGGATGGTGATTATAAAATATGATTGAATTACTCAGAAAATTAGGTGGAGGTAATATAACTCCTTTGGTCGCAATTCAAAACGAACAAGTCGCAGTTTTCTGTGTAACATTATAATGGGATTTGAGGTGACAGAGTTGAGTAGATAGTAAATCCCATCATCGTAACTGTGAGTTGTTTTCTTCGTTAAAATTTCTCAGTTTTCAGAGGGGTACTGATTAATATTTAAGCATGTTCCTTTTTAAATTTTTGTCATATAATCATTTGCCCGAACTCAATTAAGATCAGTTTGTTACTTTTTTTTCTTTTTTTTTGCAGTATGTCGAGCAAAAAAAGGAAGTGGTCGGAGGATTACGTGCGGTACGGGTTCACGTGTTTGACAGAACGGGATGGAAGTCGGCGTCCTCAATGCATGCTTTGCAATGTCAAGTTGAGCAACTCCAGCCTAGCACCAGCAAAACTACGGGAACACTTCAAAAAACTGCACGGTGAGGGGCAGTACAAAGACGCAACGCAGGATGAATTCAAATTGAAGAGAGTCCGATTCGACGCAAGTGCTACTTTGCCCACTCTCGGCTTCGTTCCAATTGACAAACCGATCCTCACCGCATCATATGAAGTTGCGTACCTGATCGCAAACCAGGGCAAACCGCACACCGTTGGCGAGACACTCATCAAACCGGCCGCGTTGAAGATGGCCAACATCATGCTGGGAAAAGCTGCTGAAAACGAGTCGTCTCTCGTTCCACTCTCAAATGATACCATCAGATGCAGAATCGACGACATACCCACGTAGTTGCCGATTTAGTCGCGAGCCCGACGAAATTCAGCCTTTAACTCGACGAGACCACCGACGTTTCGAATTTGAGCCAGCTCATCTTATTTGTGCGTTATGTCAAAGGAGACGAGATCAAGGAAGACTTTCTGTTCTGCAAGCCTCTCACAACAACGACGAAGGCAGCTGACGTGAAGAAGCTTGTAGACGACTTCTTCAGAAGCAACGGCCTCTCGTGGAACATGGTGTCTGCAGTTTGCTCGGACGGAGCTCCAGCGATGCTGGGATGCAACTCCGGTTTTGGAGCGCTGGTGAAGGCAGATGCACCACACATCATCGTCACGCACTGCGTCCTGCACAGACACACGCTGGCATCAAAAACCCTGCCTCCAAAACTGGCCAATGTTCTGAAAATCGTCGTTGAAACTGTGAATTACGTGCGAAGCCGTGCTCTGAATCATCGCATCTTCAAAGAGCTGTGCAATAAAATCGGCTCTGAATTCGAAGTCCTTCTCTACCACTCTAACGTTCGATGGTTATCACGAGGGAAGGTAGTGAGCCGTGTTTTTGCATTGCGTGTAGAATTAGCCCCGTTTTTGCGAGAACACCAGCATTGCCATGCAACGCACTTCCAAGAGTCAGAGTTCATCCTCGCCTTGGCGTACTTGGCTGTCATCTTCGACGGACTCAATTACAAAAGCATTGTACAAAAGAGCCGATCAACCTATCATCGAAAAGCCAAAACCTTATGAGGAGCAAGGATGGATAAGGACTGATGAAGGACTGTTGAAACCAATGTGGTCCAGTGGTCCCATCCTACCAACCTCACTGGTGGATCTTCTGAACACAGGAGAGCACGAAGAGGAGGAGGAAGAGGAAGGAGAAGAAGAGTTTGACTCTGACGATTTCGATGAAAATGATGATGACTGACTCAGTGTAGAATCACTAATGCTAATGATGTTTATCTAAAACAAGCAAGAGAAGAGTGGTCACATTGAGTGCTAGGACTATTTTGACAGTTGTAATATTTAGAAAAATAAAACTTTGTGTTAACGTCTGTGTAGACGGACCTTAATATGAGTCTATTATTTCGTAAAACTGTGATTATTTTGTAAATAAAGCACTAATTAGCATACTAGTATACCATAGACACATGTAATCATGTTATGAATAGTTCTATCATGATCTATGCCCTTCAAAACATGGGTCTAGACACCTTCATTTTTCAATTATCTGCAATATTGGCTGAGATATGTCAAAAATCGTTTTTTTGATAATGGCAGCAGTAATTTGCATAAAAATGGTATGTGGGACATTTTTTCAGCTTGGGGCCATAGCTAGTCATTTTCTACACATTTTTTCCAATCTAGAAACACTGATTAGAAGTATATCTCCGGGGGGTGCAGGGGGACCTAGTCTTCCTACTAGACTAAATCATCTCAATTGCCAGATGCAGGGAGGTGGAGTGAATGTCATCGAATCTGAAGAAAATCTGAGCGCTTTCCGAAAGAAGTTACCGTTGTGGAGGCGGCAAACAGAAAACGACAACATCACAAACTTTTCACTACTGGACAAGTGCGCGAGCGGGATCGAAGACGAGTCTGAAGTTGGAGGCACTGCTGTACCGGGGGAGCTGAAGCAAGCGATTGCCACGCACTTGGATGAGCTGGGAAAGTCATTCGACAGCTACTTCCCCGACCAAGAGCAATACCTAGCATGGGTGCGGCAGCCGTTTACTTTCGACGTTGCAACGGCAGATGTCAACGACCAATACCTCGACGACCTCATCGAACTTCAGCAGAGCCAGACTCGACAACAACTCTTCGTCACAACAACGCTCTCAACGTTTTGGTGCCGCCAAATGGAACGGTATCCTCACATCGCTAAAATTGCCCTCGAGATCCTCACGCCGTTCGTTACAACGTATCTCTGCGAGCATGCGTTTTCGAAACTGGTGGACATTAAAATAAAGAAAAGGAGCAGGCTTGCATGCGAAAATGATTTGAGGGTGGCCCTTGCCAAAACAAAACCACGCATTTCCCAGATCGCCTCCTGAAAAGAAGAACAGAAAACGCATTAAGATGCAATTCTTCTTAATTTTTTGGTCAAATTTGAGGGGTTCCGCGAGTGTTCGGTGGGTTTCTTTGGGGTTCGGCGCCTTTAAAAAGGTTAAGAACCACTGCTCTAGGCCATCATGCAAGCCCGTGTAAAAAGGTGAGAAAATGCAAAGGAGGTTAATAAGGATGATCTCAGAACAGTGAGGTTCACCATACTCACAAAGGTGACAGATCTTGGACCCTTACTCACCTTTTACAGCAGGAGGAGGTGGGGGGGGGGATCTTATCACAGTATACAAGACCCTGAATGGAATCATAAAACTGGACCCTGATCACTTATTCATGGTTGTAGAGTACATGGTAAAAACAAGGGGTCATTCCTTGAAACCATTCGATGAAAGATACCGTCTTGCTTACAGAACAAGTGCATCAGTAACCAGGTAGTATCAGCCTACCTAGCTCAGGAGGTTGTAGTAGCAACTACAGTAGATCCCTTCAAAACAAAACAAGACAAGCACTGGTGGGGGAAGGTTTTAAACCAAAATGATCCCACTAGGGTGCCCACATTATGGTGAAGATCTGATGATGGTGATGGATATGGTGATGGTGATGGTGATGGTGATGGTGATAGATATGGACATTGTGATGGTGATGGACATGGAGATGGTGATGGACATGGAGAAGGATATGGAGATGGACATTGTGATGGACATTGTGATGGACATTGTGATGGTGATGGACAATGTGATTGTGATGGTGATGGACAATGTGATGGTGATGGACATGAACATTGTGATGGTGATGGTGATGGACATGGAGATGGACATGGACATGGAGATGGACATGGACATGGTGATGGACATGGAGATGGAGATGGAGACAAACATTGTGATGGTGATGGAAATGGTGATGGACATTGTGATGGAGATGGTGATGGACATTGTGATGGTGATGGACATGGAGATGGTGATGGACATGGAGATGGTAATGGACATGGAGATGGTGATGGACATGGAGATGGTGATGGTGATGGACATGGAGACGAACATTGTGATGGTAATGGACATTGTGATGGTGATGGACATTGCGATGGTGATGGACATTGTGATGGACATGGAGATGGAGATGGTGATGGACATGGAGATGGTGATGGACATTGTGATCGTGATGAAGATGGTGATGGATCTTGTGATGGTGATAGACATGGAGATGGTGATGGACATTGTGATGGTGATGGACATTGTGATGGTGATGGACATGGAGATGGTGATGGACATGGAGATGGTGATGGAGACACATTGTGATGGTAATGGACATGATGATGGAGATGGTGATGGACATTGTGATGGACATGGAGATGGTGATGGACATGGAGATGGTGATGAAGATGGTGATGGATCTTGTGATGGTGATGGACATTGTGATGGTGATGGACATGGAGATGGTGATGGACATGGAGATGGTGATGGACATGGAGATGGTGATGGACATGGAGATGGTGATGGACATGGAGATGGTGATGGACATGGAGATGGTGATGGTGATGGACATGGAGATGGTGATGGACATGGAGATGGTGATGGACATTGTGATGGTGATGGACATTGTGATGGTGATGGACATTGTGATGGTGATGGACATTGTGATGGTGATGGAGATGGTGATGGACATGGAGATGGTGATGGACATGGAGATGGTGATGGAGACACACATTGTGATGGTAATGGACATGATGATGGAGATGGTGATGGACATTGTGATGGAGATGAACATTGTGATCGTAATGGACATGGTGATGGATGGTGATGGACATTGTGATGGTGATGGACAATGTGATGATGGACATTGTGATGGTGATGGACATTGTGATGGTGATGGACATGGAGATGGTGATGGAGATGGTGATGAACATTGTGATGGACATTGCAATGGTGATGGACATTGTGATGGACATTGTGATGGACATGGACATTGTGATGGACATGGATGGTGATGGACATGGAGATGGTGATGGACATGGAGATGGTGATGGACATGGAGGTGGTGATGGACATGGAGATGGTGATGCACATGGAGATGGTGATGCACATGGAGATGGTGATGGACATGGAGATGGTGATGGACATTGTGATGGTGATGGACATTGTGATGGTGATGGACATGGAGATGGTGATGGACATGGAGATGGTGATGGAGACACACATTGTGATGGTAATGGACATGATGATGGAGATGGTGATGGACATTGTGATGGAGACGAACATTGTGATCGTAATGGACATGGTGATGGATGGTGATGGACATTGTGATGGTGATGGACAATGTGATGATGGACATTGTGATGGTGATGGACATGGAGATGGAGATGGTGATGGAGATGGTGATGAACATTGTGATGGACATTGCAATGGTGATGGACATTGTGATGATGATGGACATTGTGATGGACATGGATGGTGATGGACATGGATGGTGATGGACATGTAGATGGTGATGGACATGGAGATGGTGATGGACATGGAGATGGACATGGAGATGGTGATGGACATGGAGATGGTGATGGACATGGAGATGGTGATGGTGATGGACATGGAGATGGTGATGGTGATGGACATGGAGATGGTGATGGACATGGACATGGACATGGTGATGGACATGGACATGGACATGGACATGGTGATGGACATGGACATGGACATGGTGATGGACATGGACATGGACATGGTGATGGACATGGACATGGTGATGGACATGGACATGGTGATGGACATGGACATGGTGATGGACATGGACATGGTGATGGACATGGAGATGGACATTGTGATGGAGATGGTGATGGACATTGTGATGGAGACGAACATTGTGATCGTAATGGACATGGTGATGGAGATGGTGATGGACATAGACATGGTGATGGACATGGACATGGTGATGGACATGGAGATGGACATTGTGATGGTAATGGACATTGTGATGGAGATGGTGATGGACATGGAGATGGCGATGGACATTGTGATGGAGACGAACATTGTGATCGTAATGGACATGGTGATGGAGATGGTGATGGACATTGTGATGGTGATGGACAATGTGATTATGGACATTGTGATGGTGATGGACATGGAGATGGTGATGAACATTGTGATGGACATTGTGATGGTGATGGACATGGATGGTGATGGACATGGATGGTGATGGACATAGATGGACATGGAGATGGACATGGAGATGGTGATGGACATGGAGATGGTGATGGACATGGAGATGGTGATGGTGATGGACATGGAGATGGTGATGGACATGGAGATGGTGATGGTGATGGACATGGACATGGAGATGGACATGGAGATGGACATGGAGATGGACATGGAGATGGACATGGAGATGGACATTGTGATGGTAATGGACATTGTGATGGTAATGGACATTGTGATGGGCATTGTGATGGGCATTGTGATGGTGATGGGCAATGTGATGGTGATGGGCAATGTGATGGTGATGGGCAATGTGATGGTGATGGGCAATGTGATGGTGATGGACAATGTGATGGTGATGGACAATGTGATGGTGATGGACAATGTGATGGTGATGGACAATGTGATGGTGATGGACAATGTGATGGTGATGGACAATGTGATGGTGATGGACAATGTGATGGTGATGGACAATGTGATGGTGATGGACAATGTGATGGTGATGGGCATTGTGATGGTGATGGGCATTGTGATGGTGATGGGCATTGTGATGGTGATGGGCATTGTGATGGTGATGGGCATTGTGATGGTGATGGGCAATGTGATGGTGATGGGCAATGTGATGGTGATGGGCAATGTGATGGTGATGGGCAATGTGATGGTGATGGACAATGTGATGGTGATGGACAATGTGATGGTGATGGACAATGTGATGGTGATGGACAATGTGATGGTGATGGACAATGTGATGGTGATGGACAATGTGATGGTGATGGACAATGTGATGGTGATGGACATTGTGATGGTGATGGACATTGTGATGGTGATGGACATTGTGATGGTGATGGACATTGTGATGGTGATGGACATTGTGATGGTGATGGACATTGTGATGGTGATGGACATTGTGATGGTGATGGACATTGTGATGGTGATGGACATTGTGATGGTGATGGACATTGTGATGGTGATGGACATGGAGATGGTGATGGAGATGGTGATGAACATTGCAATGGTGATGGACATTGCGATGGTGATGGACATGGTGATGGACATGTAGATGGTGATGGACATGGAGATGGTGATGGACATGGAGATGGTGATGGACATGGAGATGGTCATGGACATGGAGAAGGTGATGGACATGGAGATGGTGATGGACATGGAGATGGTGCTGGACATGGAGATGGTGCTGGACATGGAGATGGTGCTGGACATGGACATGGAGATGGTGATGGACATGGAGATGGTGATGGTGATGGTGATGGACATGGAGATGGTGATGGTGATGGTGATGGACATGGAGATGGTGATGGAGATGGACATGGTGATGGACATGGTGATGGACATGGTGATGGACATGGTGATGGACATGGTGATGGACATGGTGATGGACATGGTGATGGACATGGTGATGGACATGGTGATGGACATGGTGATGGACATGGAGATGGACATGGAGATGGACATTGAGATGGTAATGGACATTGTGATGGAGATGGTGATGGACATGGAGATGGAGACGAACATTGTGATCATAATGGACATGGTGATGGAGATGGTGATGGACATTGTGATGGTGATGGACAATGTGATGGTGATGGACAATGTGATTATGGACATTGTGATGGTGATGGACATTGTGATGGTGATGGACATGGATGGTGATGGACATGGATGGTGATGGACATGGATGGTGATGGACATGGATGGTGATGGACATGGATGGTGATGGACATGGATGGTGATGGACATTGATGGTGATGGACATGGATGGTGATGGACATGGATGGTGATGGACATGGATGGTGATGGACATGGAGATGGTGATGGACATGGAGATGGTGATGGACATGGAGATGGTGATGGACATAGAGATGGTGATGGACATGGAGATGGACATGGAGATGGACATGGAGATGGTAATGGACATTGTGATGGTAATGGACATTGTGATGGTAATGGACATTGTGATGGTAATGGACATTGTGATGGTAATGGACATTGTGATGGTGATGGACATTGTGATGGTGATGGACATTGTGATGGTGATGGACATGGTGATGGACATTGTGATGGGCATTGTGATTGTGTTGGGCATTGTGATGGTGATGGGCATTGTAATGGTGATGGGCATTGTGATGGTGATGGGCATTGTGATGGTGATGGGCATTGTGATGGTGATGGGCATTGTGATGGTGATGGGCATTGTGATGGTGATGGGCATTGTGATGGTGATGGGCATTGTGATGGTGATGGACAATGTGATGGACAATGTGATGGTGATGGACAATGTGATGGTGATGGACAATGTGATGGTGATGGACAATGTGATGGTGATGGACATTGTGATGGTGATGGACATTGTGATGGTGATGGACATTGTGATGGTGATGGACATTGTGATGGTGATGGACATTGTGATGGTGATGGACATTGTGATGGTGATGGACATTGTGATGGTGATGGACAATGTGATGGTGATGGACAATGTGATGGTGATGGACATTGTGATGGTGATGGACATTGTGATGGTGATGGACATGGTGAGTGTTACGAAGGACGTAACGGAGGAGAGGTGTGGACCAAAGTGTGCGCGAGAGGTGTGGTGTGTAACAGGGAGAGCGTTGGTGGAATGTACGGACGGCGTTGGAACGCCAGGTTTTGTGAGGTGGTGACGGGCAATGCGATGGTGACGGACATTGTGATGGCGACGGACATTGTGATGGTGACGGACATTGTGATGGTGACGGACATTGTGATGGTGATGGACATTGTGATGGTGATGGACATTGTGATGGTGATGGACATTGTGATGGTGATGGACATTGTGATGGTGATGGACATTGTGATGGTGATGGACATTGTGATGGTGATGGACATTGTGATGGTGATGGACAATGTGATGGTGATGGACATTGTGATGGTGATGGACATTGTGATGGTGATGGACATTGTGATGGTGATGGACATTGTGATGGTGATGGACATTATGATGGTGGTGGACAATGCGATGGTGACGGACATTGTGATTGTGATGGACAATGTGATGGTGATGGACATGGAGATGGTGATGGAGATGGAGATGGTAATTGACAATGTGTGGTGATGGACATTGTGATGGTGATGGACATTGTGATGGTGATGGACAATGTGTGGTGATGGAGATTGTGATGGTGATGGACATGGTGATGGTGATGGTGATGGACATTGTGATGGTGATGGAGATGGACATTGTGATGGTGATGGACAATATGATGGTGATGGACAATATGATGGTGATGGACAATATGATGGTGATGGACAATATGATGGTGATGGACAATATGATGGTGATGGACAATATGATGGTGATGGACAATATGATGGTGATGGACAATATGATGGTGATGGACAATATGATGGTGATGGACAATATGATGGTGATGGACAATATGATGGTGATGGACAATATGATGGTGATGGACAATATGATGGTGATGGACAATATGATGGTGATGGACAATATGATGGTGATGGACATTGTGATAGTGATGTCGCGGCACCGACAGGTCGCGGCACCGACAGGTCGCGGCACCGACAGGTCGCGGCACCGACAGGTCGCGGCACCGACAGGTCGCGGGACCGACAGGTCGCGGCACCGACAGGTCGCGGCACCGACAGGTCGCGGGACCGACAGGTCGCGGGACCGACAGGTCGCGGGACCGACAGGTCGCGGCACCGACAGGTCGCGGCACCGACAGGTCGCGGCACCGACAGGTCGCGGGACCGACAGGTCGCGGCACCGACAGGTCGCGGGACCGACAGGTCGCGGCACCGACAGGTCGCGGGACCGACAGGTCACGGCACCGACAGGTCGCGGGACCGACAGGTCGCGGCACCGACAGGTCGCGGGACCGACAGGTCGCGGCACCGACAGGTCGCGGCACCGACAGGTCGCGGCACCGACAGGTCGCGGCACCGACAGGTCGCGGGACCGACAAGTCGCGGGACCGACAAGTCGCGGGACCGACAGGTCGCGGCACCGACAGGTCGCGGCACCGACAGGTCGCGGCACCGACAGGTCGCGGCACCGACAGGTCGCGGCACCGACAGGTCGCGGGACCGACAGGTCGCGGCACCGACAGGTCGCGGGACCGACAGGTCGCGGCACCGACAGGTCGCGGCACCGACAGGTCGCGGCACCGAGTCGAACGTCTGCAACATCCAAACATTTTCAGCTTGAAGTTGATTAAAAATATACAATACCAATGAATAGGCCAACAAAGGCAAGTAATGTGCGTTTACCAGGCAGCATTAACTCAAACCACATTAATATTTTCAATGAGGTATCCACCCCCCTAACCTGGTAAATCACATCCGTTTGCTCCTGATTGTTGACGATTTGGCAAAACACGCACTCATCACTTCCCTTCCCCGCCGCACCAGCCATGCCATTGATCTTCTTCCTCTTCGTACTAGTTCTCGTGTTCTGCAAACGCGGTTTGGCCGCCTTTAAAGTTCGTCATATTTACACGTCATGTCAATCAATTATCCAATGTAAAAAAATTTTTTGAAGACTTAAATATGAGATCCTTCATGCATGAAAGTGGTTTGCCATAGTTTTTAATTTTATTCGCGTTTGCAAAAGGGTTGTTGTTGTTGTTTAATTGTTGTTGTAGGTTTTTAACATTTTAAGATTTTGCTTCTAAATTAAAAATAATGTAGGAGTTACGGATGACGAGAGGACGAGACACTTCTCAGCTTGTTCAAAGCTCCTTTATTCCAACAGAACTAACACACACCGGAACTCACGCATATTTTATAACGCAACTCACTCTTAAGGGGCGTGGCTCCAACAACCGAGCGCACGCCACGGCCACGCCCATACAAGCAATAGCCCCACTGGTCCCGTGCCTGTGGATTATGTCCCAATGGGGTAACCCCCACATGTGCCCCCCCAGAATTCACTCGCACAGGCAATGTCCGTTTTCGGGGGTTGAGCCAACTGAGGGGGCTGGTCTAGGTCCAAGTGAGCTGGCTTGAGACGGTCCACCGAAAGGTGGTCCGGTTTGCCGCCGATGTCGACCACGAAGGACTTGTCCCCGGTCTCCAGAACGCGGAAAGGCCCGTCGTAAGGCACCAGGGCCACATTAACCTGGTCAAACCGTCGCTCGGGGCGATGCACCTTCGAGCGTTGACACTCAACGCAGGTGTTGGCCCAGTCGCGCACATCCTTCCTGAGCCCGTGCCAAACGAACTTCGCCGCCACCAACTTTTGTGACGCCTTCCTTCCCGGGTGAGAAAGACCGTGGACGGCATCGAACACCAGCCGTCTCCAGCTGGTGGGTACAACGGGGCGAGGCTGACCCAAGGAAACGTCGCACAGTACCGTGGTGCCCGTGTCCTTGAACGGCACATCAGACAGTCGAAGCCCCGTGACCATCGCCTTGCAGGCCTGGACCTCCGGGTCGGCGATATGATTGGCCGCCATGCGAGCGTAGTCGATGCCAAGGTGGACCGCGCCGACTATGGACCGGGAGAGACAATCGGCGACCGTATTATCCTCCCCAGCAACATGTTGGATGTCCGTCGTGAACTCGGAAATGAAGGAGAGCTGGCGTTGTTGGCGGGCGGACCACGGCTCCGAGACCTTGGCCATGGCAAACACCAGGGGCTTGTGGTCCACAAACGCTGTGAACGGGCGGGCTTCCAACAGGTAACGGAAGTGTTGGACAGCTAGGTAGAGGCCTAGGAGCTCACGATCGAAGATACTGTACTTTCTTTCGTTCATTAGGGCGGAGCTGCCGGCTAAAAAAAGCAAGCGGCTGCCACGCCCCATTGACCCACTGCTCGTGCACGGCGCCAATCGCGTAGTCTGAAGCGTCCGTGGTGAGAGCCATCAGTGTATCGGGCGACGGATGCGCCAGCATGGTTGCGCTGGCAAGGGCCAATTTAGCATCCGTGAAAGCCTTGGCCATCTCCTCGGTCCAGTCCATGGCGCGTTTGGTAGGCTTGCCCTTGAGGGCCTCATGAAGGGGCCACATCAGCTGGGCCACACGGGGCACGAAACGATGGTAAAAGTTCACCATGCCCAAAAACTCCTGCAGGGCCTTGACGGTGAGGGGCACGGAAAACCTTTCACAGCCTCCACTTTAGACGGCAGTGGGACGGCCCCCTCCTTCATGATGCGGTGGCCGAGAAAGTCAATTGAGGCCACCCCGAACAAGCACTTGGCCGGGTTAATGATCAGGCCATGCTGACTGAGGCGTTCAAAGAGCGCTCGGAGGTGAAGCATGTGCTCCGTCCTGGAAGCGCTGGCGATGAGGATGTCGTCCAGGTAGACGAACAGAAATGGCAAATCCCGCAACACGCTGTCCATCAGGTGCTGGAAAGCCTGTGCCGTGTTCTTGAGCCCAAAAGGCATACGGAGGAATTCGAAAAGACCGAACGGTGTAATCACCGCGGTCTTAGGAACGTCCTGTGGCCGGACGGGGACCTGATGGTAACCACGAACGAGACCCACCTTAGAAAAAAAAACTTTACTGGCAAAGTGGGCAGAAAAATCCTGGATGTGCGTGATTGGGTAACGGTCGGGGGTAATGGCGTCGTTAAGGTGGCGATAATCCCCGCACGGGCGCCAACCGACACCCGGCTTTGGCGCAATGTGGAGAGGCAAGGCCCACGGGCTGTCGGACCATCGCACGATGCCAAGACACTCCAACGTGTCGAACTCCGCCTTTGCGATAGCGAGTTTCCCCGGGTCGAGGTGTCGAGCCCGGGCATAGACAGGTGGGCCGGTGGTCGGAATGTGATGCTCCACCCCGTGCTTGATGGCAACGGCCGAAAAAGTGGGCCGTGTAAGGGCCGGGAACTCGGTGAGGAGGCGGGCGAACTCATCGGAGGTCGAGAGCGTGCACGCGAGCCTCGTCGAGGCGGACCCGCTCAGCGAGCATGGAACAGAACTAAATGTCTCCGCATTAATGAGCCGCCGATTTTTAACATCCACCAATAGGCCGTTGGCACAGAGGAAATCAGCGCCCAGCAAGGGGGTGGACACCTTCGCCGTGACAAAATCCCATGTAAACCGCTGCCCACCCAAGCACAGTGCCATGGTCCATTTGCCAAAAGTCTGAATAGCACTGCCGTTGGCGGCTTCCAAGGCGGGGCCGTGACTCCCGGCCTCCCGGTCCAATGCCGACGCAGGTAGAATGCTCACCTGGGCCCCTGTGTCGCAGAGGAAACGACGTCCGGAGTCGGTGTCCGAAATGAACAACAAACTGCCCGAACGGCCGACGCTCACACCAGTTAACGAGCGCCGGCCATCCTGTTTCCCGACTCGCTGAAGCTGCAGGGTGGCCGGCATGCCTTGGCCTTGGGCCCAAACATTGCGTGGTAAAAGCACAAGCCTGGGGCCTTCCGCTGCTGGGCCGTAATGGCGGCCGCGATGGTGTCCGCCAGCGGCGCAGGCTCGACGGGGCCGGGGTCCCGTGAGGCCGCACTACGTTGCTGGCTGGCGGAGAAATACTTGTCTGCTTCCCTGGCCAGGGCGCGAAAATTCTTAACAGATGAGTTCGCCAGGGCTGCCTGTACCTGACCTGGCAGCTGTTGCAGGAACAGTTCTTTGAAGAGGAAACATGGTCGGTGGCTGCCCAGTCGAGACAGCATGTGGTCCATAAGCTCTGACAGCTTGGAGTCGCCTAGCCCGGGTAGAGAAAGTAGTTCGCGGGCATGCTCGGCCTCAGTGAGCTCAAAGGTTACGAGCAGCAGCGCCTTTTGAGTCTCGTACTTGCGTCCCTTCGGAGGATCCTGAAGAAGGCTCACCACTCTGGTCGCAGTGGAGCCGCTGACCGCAGACAGGACATAATAATACTTTGTGTCGTCCGCAGAAATGCTCCGAATGGCGAATTGGGCCTCAGCTTGGGCGACCCAAACAGCAGCTTGTCGCTCCCAAAACTCCGGCAGTTTAACCGAAACTGCGCTTGTCGCCATGTTCGTTTGAAGCTCCGAAAATGTTCGAGAGCAAGACGGGGTCACCAATGTAGGAGTTGCGGATAACGAGAGGGCGAGACGCTTCGTAGCTTGATCAAAGCTCCTTTATTCCAACAGAACTAACACATCCCGGAACTCATGCATCTTTTATAACGCAACTCACTCTTAAGGGGGCGTGGCTCCAACAACCGAGCGCAAGCCACGCCCATACAATCAATAGCCCCACTGGTCCCGTGCCTGTGGATTATGTCCCAATGGGGTAACCCCCACACTGACAATATTGTCGCGCAGACCCTTCGGTTAAGACCAGGGACCGCAGATGGACCAGAACGGATTTACTTGAGGCGACGATCAAACACAGATTCGGCTATAAAACGCGGGAGGAAGAATGGAAAGGAAGCTGCAGTAAAAGCGCGTTCCTGTGGAAGGCGAACGAACTAAAACGGCACAAGATTTGCAGGGAATTAATGAACCGAACAACCACAAGATTGAATGTACAAAAATAGAGATTTATTCCACGGAACCCGATAACAAGAAATGCGATGGTAATCAAATAAAAGTCCTAAATTGGGATTCCACACACCTCACTTCAAAAACGAGACACAGGAATGGATGAAAGGAAAAGAAAAGAATCGTCGTGTGGTTGTGAATGTGGTGCGTCCTTATCTGTCTTGTCGTCTTGTCCCTACGCGGCTCCAAGCTCCACTGCACACCACGAGGTCCCTCGCTACCGCACCACAGCACCGCGAAGGCCCGAGCCAACGCCCACTCCAGGCTCCTCATCAACCGCCCACGAGGTCCGTGCACCACTCCAAGCTCCAAAGCACCGAGCACCGCTCCAAGCACCACGAGCGAACCGTCAGCACGAAGAAGAGAAGCGCAGAGACCAACAGATGTCGTGCAGCATCAAGACAGCCAGAGAGGGCCGTGCAACACAAGAGGCAGCGAAGAACCCAAAGACTAGAGCTGCTGAAGTGTCCAGCGCGTCCCTTTTATCACCTTGCGTCCACTCTCCTCCAGTGTTCCCTCATGCTGACACCCTCTCATTGGCCGAGTCCCTCCCACCTGGTATTGCTTGCCCTGATTGGCTGGAGGTTCGCGCCTTCCGCGCCAACCAATCACTCGTTCCCTGTAGCGTGGTGATCGCTCGTGTCCCTCTATGTTCCTAGGCCTGCCGGAGGTGTAGCTGGCTGTGGCCCATGCGACGGTGCCCCAAACTGGCCTCTTGCCTGTTTTCTTCCGAAGTCCTTGTCAGGGAAGGGAATTTAATTAATGTGTGCACTACAGGGCCTGTCTAAGTGTCTAAAGGGCATTGCCATAAGTGCATTGCCATGAGGGACAAAGGTTTGATTACCAGGTGTGACACACAGGGGCTGTTATCTTAATCCCTACACTATCTAGCACCCGAACATCCTGGTATGTTCACAAGCAGACATCTTAACCTGACAAACCGGACTAAAACACAGAACTTATTACAGGTAGATTCCCTATCGCGACAGTCTAAGCCTGTTACCTATTCAGATCTACCTGACTCTAGATATTGCTCTACCCTACCGACATAACACAGCTCCCCCCCCCCCCCCCCCCCCTGGAACCGTAGCTGCTGCTAGGTTCACTGCAGGCGCTACCATTCCAGTCTTAACACTTACTGTCTCATACTTAATTAGCCTATGAAATAAAACAGGAGGGCTGTGGGAAGTGAGCCGGAACTACTTACCTATCCTCCTTATCAAGCTAATCCCCTTACCAATCATGCAAATATGTACAATGATTTCATTTCGTCACTCCTGTGGTGGGAGGAAACAAACAAACACTCAAAAATCCTACCTTAACCACAAAACTTACCAAACTTACAAAAATTCACAAAACTCTAAACATTTGTACATACCCCGGTCTACAGACCGCCTCCCCTGGTGGATGCGACAAGACGCAACCTTACCTGCGGGGCCATCCCAATGCACCCCTAAATTTCCGCGGGCCCTGTCCAGATGTTACATGTGAGTGACATGGCTCGGTGGATTAAGCCCTCATTCATGCAACACAAACCCCTTATCCACGCATACTCATTCCAAAACTGCTTACACACAAAATCATTTCAAGCACTTATTTTATACACCCCTCTGCAGGACCATGGCATTGGTATCATTCGTGTGTGCATTTCTCTCAACAAGGCAGCGGGGAGGTACCGCACAACTAAGATGGTGGAGGCGCTTCAGGCTGTGGTGCCCGCAGTCCCAAAGCAAGTCAACCGACTTACAAGTTCATTGCCCCCACCCCTTTACCTCTTGGCCCCGTGGCAGCCCAACAGCCCTTTCCGCCGTTACTCCACCCGTGAGGGTCTCCACACACCAGGCTCCATTGCCTCCTGCTTCCGCGCAGCTCCACGGGTCGCCGGGGGTTTCTTTTACCCCACGGCGCCCAACCAGACCCTCCACCGACGAGCTCCATTTTCCAGATACCACTGGCTGCCAGGGGTAATTGCCGCAGAGGGGGGCCGCAGGCATCGCTCCTCAGAGCCTGATCTGTACCTGCGGACACACACACCTTCCCCACCCACAAGATCCCAAAACACATTTCCTCCCCCACTGCCATTCAATTCTCAACACATTTCCATAGCTGGTGTTACAAAAAGTTGCCATGGCCTGCCATTGTGAAATCCCCGTTCACAGTTTACCATTACATTTCCAAAACACATTTCAAAACTCTCAATAATTACTACTCACTCATATTTCCATTCTCCACGACCACATAAAAACACATAACCACAACACTAACACAAACGCCACCCACACGACTCTGTGGCACCGATTCCATCCCCCTCACTGACCATGTCATCACTCTCACCCGCCCCCAACTCCAAATTACATGTCCCCAATTTTCACATAGCAAGTCCTGAAGCCTGTGACAGTAACCATCAAGGCCTTACCCCCACCTTGATGTGCAGGTAATTACCGGTTGATCAGGTCCAAAAGTGCCATCCACCCTTCAAAATCCCAAAATTTATCCCATAGGGCCTACCAAATTCTTCCAAATTTCTCTTTTGTCCCCACTATACTGGCAGGTATGTGGGTCCGCATCCAACGGTGATTATCACGACACAACTACCTGTGGCCACGACGGCTCCACGCCTCTACCATGCAAGGGTCATCGGGACAAGGTGAGCAGTGAAAACGCCAACATGGCCCATGAGTGTCCACAAGGGTGCGACCCACCATCCATCCTTCGGCCCCCCTGCGAGGAACACAACTGCACCAGCCCCAGCTGGCCAATGTGGTGAGCACCTGCTGCCACAAACACTACCGCACGCACAACCTCGGCCCTGGGGGAGACGGTCGCAGTGCGTGGCATTCCCCTCACGTCACCTACACCGCCCTCATCCCCCAGTCCACAGAACTGCAGCCCCCCAGTGCCCACCCACACTTGACCACACCAAGGTCCAGTCAACAGCCATGCTCCACCAGGAGACCCACCCAGAAGACTTGGTCCACACACCTCGGACACGCACAGCACCACGTTGACCCTCAGACCACACAACTACATCCCCATAACCCCGCGTCCCAAATATTGGCGCAATCGCCCCAGCAACCAGTTGAAGGCCAATGTGGCATTGCATAACTCCTGCTAACCTATCAATTTTATCACAGCCTCCAACATTTTGGTCTAACACACCTGGATCAATAATGGCGTCACTATACAGTGTCCACCATTTCTCTTCACAAAATTCACCCTTAAATTTACATCTAACCCTCAGATTACCCGTGCCAAACATTTTTCACATTTTACTACTCACCAAAGAAAGATGCTTTGCCATACACATGCATATGCTCGGCTCGTTACACATTCCCGATCACATAAAACCCATGGCTCTCTTCCCAAACCGAGAGTCCATAAATCATAACGGAACATCTGTGGAAGGTCACTCTCACACCATCACGTTCCACAGATGCCCCAATGGTTGTCCAGTAGGCTATAACATTCCTGTCCATTCGGTTTGACCCACATACATAGACCAGCACGGCATGGCAGGTCACCACATGCCGGCTGTCCCAGAGTCTCAGGAGGAGGGTGTCAGGCCGCATGCCCGGGTGGTCACTACATCAGGCCCAAGTTGGCCGTCCGCGATGCCACCACCAAAGCGCGACCCACAACACCTCCCCCTAGTGGTCCTCAATAAATGCCATCCCAGGCTTGAGAAACCACCTCGGACACCCTGGAGGTCTTAACCCCCACCAGGGTCCTGTGACCCTGTCGGCCCGAGCCCTACGCTCGGGCGGCACCCCGATGGACAAGGGACGCCACACTCCACCAGACCCCCCGTGGGGCCCAGGTCGTACCATGACACCCATGGCTGGACCCCACGTCCAAATCTCGCCAGCACAACCCCCAGCTGGCTGGCATCACCAAATTTACAAAGGGGCAACTTTTGCCCAAGGCCATCCCCCATAACCTCCCCTGGTCCGAATCCTGCAGCCCAGGGACCAACTCCCTCCAAGGCTGCTCCACATCGAATTCCCATTTTAATTTTATTTTAAATTTTCTTTTAACAATTTTTATCTCCTGCCCCAAACCGCAGCTGCAGGTAACAACCTCTACCACAGGTTGTTCTGCCCCTCCCTGCAGCTGGTCCAAAATTCCCTAAAGGGACCAAATCGTCGAAGGCTCTATCTCCCGATCCCTCTCTGTCCGAATCCAGCCCGGAGCCAACACACTCCCCCAACTGGGTGTGCAATTTCGGAGCCTCCGTTACCCAATCAGTGTGCATGGTGAGGGTCCCCTCGGTCACCTCAACCTCCTCCTCGGACCGACTCACCTCCTCCCCCAAACTCCTTTGCGCCTGATCAAACTCCACCTCCATGGGACTGTCACAGGTCTCCAGCCGCTGGATCACATCATGCTCATCATCATCCCCCATCAATTCTCCACAAATCATTTCTCGCCCCAACAGGCCTTCCCCAATAAATACCCGGTCCAGCTCCACCACACGGACCCCCAATACTGTTACCCCCTCTCGCTCTGCACCACCACCCTGGTGCTGCACCACTCCAAATTCATCCCCCTGTTGAGGTGTTGTGGCATCCACCCGGTCCCGGCAAACCTCCAGGCCAGCAGGTGGGAAACATTCCCTCTTACAATTATCACTTTCCCAATTTCCTTCCATTGCCATTCCCAGTGCAATTCCCAATTTGCCTTCCCCACGTTCCGATTGAATTTCTGCCATCCTTGGCTTCTCCTGGGCCCCAACGGCACCAAATCTCCTCATTTCTCCTTTTAGTTCACTCCCCTGGGGCTCCATTTTGTTGTTCAATCCCTCAATTCTTCCTTCCAACTAATCACGCTGAGCATCCATTTTGTTTTTAATTTCTCCCATCTCATTAGTCATTCCTTCCATCCGCTCACCCTGAGCCTCCATTTCATTTTCCATCCGCTCACTGCACTCACTCTGAGCATTCATTTTGTTTTCTAATCCCCCAATTTTGTTGTTCATTCCATCCATTTTATTGTTCAATTGCGCACTGCTCTCACTCTGAGCATTTATTGCCTTCATTAATTGAGCAATTGCGGCCTTGAGATCTATCGGGGCCGTCCCAACGGCGGGGGAAGTTCCACCATTACGCTCCACCCCAGCTATGTCCGACTCACCCCCAATGCTTCCCACATCTTCCATCCTTCCTTCCTCCATATTGTGTACCTCTTCCATCCGTGAAGAAGAGCTAGCTTCCCCGCGCGACTTTTAACAGGACAACAACAACAACAACAAAACAAAAAATAAACAATCAGCATTTAGCTTTTTATTGGTGAACCAATTCAGTGACCCAATATGGAAATTCTTTAAATTCCAGGTCAATCAGATGAAAATTGATGATTTAATGTGCCGCTGACCTTTGACCTTTCAACAAAATTATTAATTTGCCTTCTCCATATTTTCATAATAAAGCCTTGGTGAAAATTTCATGACAAAACTCAAATGGTAAAAAAAAAAAAGTTACGGCCTGGACACACACACATACACACACGCATGCACACACACACACCTACGCATATGCACACACACACACACACACACACACACACACACACACGCATACACACGCGCACACAAAGACGTATACGCACACATACATACACACACACATACACACACACACACACACACACACACACACACACACACATACAGACACATACACAGACAGAAACACACATACACACATATACACACACACATACATACACACACATACACACACACATATACACACACGCATACATACACACACACAGACACACACACACACACACACATACAGACACACATACAGACACATACACAGACAGACACACACATACACACATATACATACATACATACACACACACACACACACACACACACACACACACACACACACACACACACACACACACACACACACACACACTTACACGTGATTGCAAAAGCCTGTGTCCCGCTGAGCAGGGGACGGGATAACCAGAAGGTGCATTGCGATCGGCGGAGATCAAAATCCACCATCTTGAGCATGACAAACGCGACCCCGATCTCCTATGGGATCCTAGACTAAAGTATCACGTCCGATCCGGAGTCAACAGCCCGGACACACATGTCAAAAGTCAGAGATTTAGTTATTTGGTCGTCATTGGTTAAACATCAAACAGAGCTGAATATCTGGATTTCGGCCTTATTTACCCTCATCAGGACGGCATCTACTATATAAGACTAAGAGAGCCGTTGGTCACACACATGCACACACCGTCTGTGCCGCCATTTTTCTCAGAGATAGCTGAACGGATCTTCGTCAAACTTTCAAAGGTTCATCATTGACTTCTTGGAAGTGTTTTCGGCAAAATGTTTTTCTTTTAAGTTCGTTTTTTAGGATTTTTTTGAAAATCGCTCTATAGTGCCTAAGCCTTTTTGATTAATGACAGTTATACGTATATACAAGTACACATTCGCATAAATAAATACAAAACAATCACCAGACATTTGAACACAAATGTTCAAACAATTCCGGAAGCAGTCAAAGTTGAAGGTAATGCTTCTTCTTCTTCCTGAAAGGCATCAAACTTAACTCAGAAACGTGATGAACGGTACATTCACCAGCATATATTATAGTGGGGCAACTTAACGTAACAATTGTGCATTTTGTGAGGAAAGCACCAAATTTGGTACACTAGTAGACTATTGTGGCGGGCACAAGGGGCGATAATTCCGCGCACCAGTGGGTGGCGCAAGCGTCCAGGCGGGGGACGAAAGCACATGACCCGCATTTCGACCGATCGTACGAGCTTTGGAATAAAGACTCTTTGTTATAACAAATGCGTTGTGGCCTACCTCTCTGGCAATCGAGTCGTGTGTGCGCAGCACCACACTATCATATTATGAAAAGATCTGGATATTGGGCCATCTCAGATTCAGAAATTTGATTTTTGCAAGATTTAGATTCCATTGGGATCGAAGAGAACACCTTCTTCGTCTTCTGTACAGTGAAGTTGCCAGCCCTGAATTCTCTGGCTACATCTGGGTGCTTCATTGGGAGTGCAACCATGTCCCTCAGGTGGACAGGGACCCACCTGGCATAGTGTGTGTGGTATAAGGCATGGAACCATGGGACCAGTTCCGTCAGGGCATCGAGGTACATCGTGAATGAAGCCTGCCGCAGAGAACGCACGTAGACCAGTACCAACATCTCTAGTTCCAGCACAGTTGCCCAGTACTGAAAGTTGGGAATGTCTTCTCCTCTCTGGTGACACCAGTCTTCGAACTCAGGCAGGTCTTCTGCATCATCAGCACATGTCATACAGTGGCGTTCATACGCACGGCGTTGCAGGATGTGCGGTGCCGCTGCAGTGATTTGATGAGCTCTTCTTGTGCGGGTGATGTGGGCAGCTCGCAGGAAGGAGTCGGCCGTCCCTGGCGTTGCAATCTCAGCTTTCAAATCTGCAAATCTTGCAAAAATCAAATCTCTGAATCTGAGATGGCCCAATATCCAGATCTTTTCATAATATGATAGTCTACTAGTGTGCCAAATTTGGTGCTTGTATCACAAAATGCACAATTGTGATGCTATATTTAGCTTAGCTGCAGGACTATTATCCAAAAAGTAAAATCATGATTTGACATTTGTGATGGATTCTGATTTGGATGTACTTGCTTTTCCATTTAAATATATTTGCCCTCGGGAGTAATGCATTCGATCGTGTCTGTCCGTGTGTGTGTGCGTACGTGTGTTTGTGTGTTTGTGAACAAGATATCTGGAAAAGTTCTGAACGGATTTGGATGAAAGTTGGTGGGATGATTGCCCTTGGGATAAGGAAGAATTGATTAGTTTTTGGTGAAGCTCAGGATATAATCCCGGATCCAGGAATTTTTTGAAGGATTGTTTACCATTGGAAGATAGGGCTCATTTTTTTTAACATTATCTTCTATATATTCTATATTTAACATTGTGATATGAAAATAGTTTTCATATTTGTTGTAAATGTAGTTGAAACTCATGGTTGCAGTGTATTTTGCGGTGTATTTTGTTAGCAGCGTCCACTTCAAGGTTCTTTTTTTTCTTTCTAATAAAGACATATTCTGTCATTTTAAAACCATGAAAGTGTGTATTCGGTTTCCCCGTTTCATAAAATGTATCGTTTGATACGTATAATGCTTTAAAACGTTTTTTAAATATTTTTTTTTTTACCTCAGAAGAGATATCAACATTTACCTCAGCGAATGTCAATCGCGGTGTCAGTATTTGATGAAGTTATAAAGACTTAGGTGACTTATAAGTGTGACAAGCATGTGCACGGGATTCTTCCCAGAAGAATGAGTGGTCGCATTAGCTTGTACGACTTAAAATGAGCGAGCTTTGTTTTGACGTTTGGGCCAGTTTTACATGTTGTATCCCTAAGGAATGAAACGAACGTTTTTCTGGCTTACAATTTTATTTGAAGTCACACATGCCTCAAAATACACTCACTTATATAGAATTGAACGCTGAATCCGAAAATGTAAGTGAAATTGCCTTGTTTTATTTTTAAACATTATCTTCTATATATATATATATATATATATATATATATATATATATATATATATATATATATACATATATATATATATATATCTGTGCAGTGTCTGTCTTGTGTTGTCTTGTCTTGTGTTGTCACTGAACTACTCCCTCAAACGTTTGTGAAATCGTACTATTCTAACTTGACCCACGGCGGGAGTATGCGCTCTACTGAGTGGCGTTCTAGTTTCAAATATGTTATTGTTCTTTTTCGCTTGCGCAACGCCGGGTACTCCAGCTATAAACACTTATATACTACTCGGGGTACAAATACAAATACAACTTTATCTGGGGGGTAACGTAGGCTATGTGGCCGCGGCCTCACGCGGGGATGTGGGGGCGTAAATTCTTTATGTAAATGTGTACCGTGTAGCGTCATCTGGTGATGGTGGCAGAGGGTATTACAATTTCCCTTTTTACCTGGGCAGCACTGAGGTTAAAGAACTCTTTGTACGGGTAAATTTTTCCTCCTTCCCTTCCCACCCTCCCCCGAAACTGATAGGTCTGTCACAGCCACAGCCCCCCGCCCTCCCCACACCCCGACCTCTCCCCCACCCCCACAAGGCCGGGTACTCCTGCTTGTACCATATAAACATCTAATCAATGAGGACCAAATTTAAATGAAAAATTCGTTCATAGTGGTCTGGGTGGCAGTCAGGGCTGTTCGTTCTTTGCGGATTATGTGTTTTTTATTGCGAGACATAATCTGTGGCTTGTTCTCACCATTAAAGCCAGTAGGTTCTGATTTATTTGGACCTCAATGGTTAGATCTTTATTCGGTATGCTGGACAACTCCTCTAGGGTTCACATTCTAGTGAACCTCTCCTTTTTACCCCCCTAACACCAAAGCCTACTGCAAACCTCCACTCTTTTGTACCTTTTTTTCCTTGTTTCTTGGACGACTTTTCCAATAATGTTCATTTCCATAAATCTCTCTGGAGCCTTTAAGTTTGTGGGACCCCAGCATCTTATGTCATTCTTGATCACAACCCACGATCTCTCCACTCTCATTAATCGCCCTTAACCCAACCATATTACTGGCATGCAGTTTACTGTGCTCCCTTCTCTCTCTCTCTCTCTCTCTCTCTCTCTGTCTCTCTGTCTCTCTGTCTCTCTGTCTCTCTGTCTCTCTCTCTCCTCTTTGTTCATTCTCTTTGCTTTTTGGATCTCCTCCCCTCCTTCCCCCTCACCCCCAAGGTAAATGGCTATTCACAAGATGGAGAGAGATCAAGCTTTGTTTGGCATGCATCTTTGCTCTTTTTATCTTTCCCATTTCTCTCCCTAAACAATGCTGCCCAATCTCCCTGATTTGAAGTCCAACGTCATTGGTTTCTACCTGCCCCAATGCAGCTACAGAGTGGAGTGTCAGGTATGTCAAGGGGGCATGATGGTACTGACCTTCCCTTGAGCCTGCTATTCCTTCATACACTGGCATTTAAAGTGGGTAGGCCTTCAACCAGTATGGAGTCGTTATACTTGCGAGAATTGAAAAGGAAGTCGGTGCAGGTGTGTACCGATGAAAGTCACTTCTTGAACGGACTTTTTGAAAAACTGTCATGGTGGTGCAGGAGATGGGCATGGTCAAATCTCCCACCCGGACAGTTACCAGTCGAGCAACGGATAGACATAAGCGGGGGTTTTGGAGCCAATTCTCAACGGTCGTGGCTTTACTTGTGCCACAGGCCCCTGTGGCATGAGTAAAGTTTACCATTCCCAATTCAGGACCGCACACTAAACCAACACTTCAATAGCAAAAAAACAAGCTTATTGAAGGGGGAGAAGGGGTAGAGAAGAAAGGGACAAGGGGTAGAGAAGACAGTGAAGCAAACTACAATGTAGGGGGCCCACAAATTAAGCCCGTTGGCTTATCCGGTATCTTATGTCCCACACATGTACAAGTAGGGGACAGCAATAGGCGGACAATATGGAAAAGAAACCTGTTTACATGCACTTCTTATGTGTGGTGATTGTGGTTGTGACGAGGGTGGTGCGTTCAGTTGTGACGGGAGTGTTGGGTTCAGTTGCGACGGGATGTGCCTCGTCTTGGTATTTGGGCTTTTTGTGATGTACAGTACTTGGGTTGTGACGGTCACTCTGCATTTTCTCACGCGCTGTTTCAGGTACACAGAGCTGATCCTGACTGTATGCCTCATTCCGGTCTGCTTTTAGCTTCTTTCTCATTGGTGGGTGGGGTGACTTTCGCCGCGTCCCTTCGTGCGCCCTGCGGAGCGTCCATCTGCACATGCCCATGCTCCAGAGGGCAAGAAGATTAAAGCACATATGGACAGATTCCAAAGGGAAACAATTTAGAGAATTATGGCGTGGGAATGGTAGGAGCTGAGACACATACATAATAATAGGGGGAATCTGGATTTCTGCTGGAACACTCGTCAAAACAGATCTATCATTTCACACAGAAACCAACATTTAGGCTATACATTTTTAAAATGAAATATCTATTCTATCTTACTCCATTGAATCCCCATGGCTGTCCCTGCAAAAATATGTAAATGACCCCAACATTTAGTATCCTGGATCCAATGACTCCAAAAAGCAACATTCAGTGAAACATGCTTGAAGCAAAGCACAGTCGTCAATTTTCCACAAGCTATAATTTTCTTTTTAACTCTCAGAAATTGCATGTTACAAAAAAACCAAAAAAAATTAATGCCATTTTTTTTGCAAGCACCAAATGACAAAAAGGCAGCAACAAACCTTTTTTCTTGCAGATTTCTTGTCACCTGATATGTGTATTGGCTTATGATGAATTGCTTGTTTATACCCAGTAATAGCTGAAAGGTATAAAAAAAAAACAAGTTATGAACGTGACTCGAGAAATGTGACACTGGTAAATATGTTCCCATGACCAGTTACCAAACTCTATTCCATGCTGGTTCATATCTTTGATAAAGAATGGTGGTTATTTGGGAAATGAGTGGAGCGTAAAGCAAGTCTCTCATAACCTTATGTATATATCGGTGCCAATGATATTTATTTTTAAATTATCGTTATCAGTAAATGAACTACATGGATTTCAAATGTGGTGATCTGTGATTGAGGATGTTGACAGCTTTTTTGGATGACTGTCTGTATTCTTCACAGACATTCTTTTATTTTTCGGATTCAATTCTTTATTAAACCACAATGATAAAAGCTGTCAAAAGCCCTGCCAGGAAACCCCGTTAAAACAAAGGTAAAGCTTATTCACACCTTGCGAAACCAAAGGCAAAATGATACCGCTACACTACTCCCCGTCATAGCACATCAAGTGAACGGAAGTATAAACGAAATACAATATGGCGTACCAAGGAGATGAGATGTGGACTGTCCATGTAAAAAACCTCCGAGTTCACGAATAAAAGTCATAGCAAAGAGAAATGGCCAACAAGCAAAATGTACTCTCAAAAATATTGTGTTGGGAAGTATACATGATGCTCAGAGCGAGTCGTACACGGTGGTAAGGGTATTGTTGTAGTCGGTGTTGATCCGTTGGTCAGTGGGAGGGTCAGCTCTGGTTTTGCGTCAAGAAAAGCTGGCTTTAAGCGATCTATGGAGACTGTATCACGACCACCGTTAATATCAAGTATGAAAGTCTTATCGGAACTTTGTAAGGTCCGTCATAAGGTTGCTGTAAGTGTTCTGGACAGCGCCATGCCGTATGAATACATAGATGCAAGTAGAAAATACCTGAGGCATAAAAACTGGGTGTGATGGAGGCATACTTGTCGGAGGCCCTGCATGGCTGAGCAAAGTTGGTGGCACCAGAAAAGGTGTCAACGGATGCTTAGAAAAATGATCATGACAGACAAAGTGTTGCACAGTACATTTTATCTTTGCAGTGGAGCATCCAAGGTCATCGCTCAGAGTAGTGCGCATGCCAAGCATGACCATAGGTAGATGTCCGTCCAATGCGTGGAGTTGTCATGTGCTTTCAGAGAATACTTGAGCTGGTGGTGGAAACGCCCCATCATACAATTAGATGCAGGATGTTAGCGGTAGTTCGCACAATGTTGGTACCCATAAGTTGAGTCCTCTCGTGAAATAGAGCCAATTTGGATTGGATACCATGATCCGTAGTGATGGTTGGTAGAACACGAAAATGTGCGATCCAAATGTGGACAAAGGCCCTGACAATTGATGGTACATGCAGCGAGGTCACCTACCAGTGTAGCCTCCAGTCAATGGGTGAAGTGGTCCACACAAGTCATTAAATAGTGGTGTCCACTTGAAGGTGGTAATGGACAAACAAGATCCACATTGGCCCAGTCAAAATGCCTATCTAGTGTTGAAAGACTACTGTGTGGTGCGACATGATGACGTTGGATCTCATGCATTGAAATTGAAACAATTACTTTGCCCAACGGCGCACGGTGAAGTTGATACATGGCCGGCCAGCTGTAGCTTGTGGTAATAAGTCGCTGAGATGCTCTATAATACTCCGGTGTGCGAACGAGTGAAAAGTGTCGAAGACTGGACAATGGAATGCGCAGGAACGACCTTTTTCCAAGTGCAGGACTTTCTTATCGATGCATCACACAATACGGTGGTGTTAGTTCCGAGGAGTGGTCCTTCGCGAAAAATAAGCGCACCAGTTGCAGGCTGTAGATGGTGGAGCTCTGTGCCCTCCTGTTGTCCTGCTGTAAGTGCATTAAATCGATTGCCAGTGTGCTGGTAGAAGACAATGCCAATACCTAAATATGTGAGAGGTAGTCTGCCTCCGAGTTCACGATTCATTTGATGTGCTGGATGTCAGTTGTGAATTGTGAGATATAACTGAGTTGGCGTAATGTGCGAGGAGAGTGAGAGTCCCAGTGGGTGGACAGAGTGAAAGTTAAAGGTTTGTGGTCAGGAAGGACAGAGAATTGTCTGGCATCTAAGAAATGGCAGAAGTGCTTGATGGCGAGGTATGCAGCAAGTTATTCCTGATTGAAGGCGCTGGACTTGCACTCTGTTGGTTGCAGCGTTTTAGAGAAGAAGGCCAGTTGATGCCAGTCAGCATCAATTAACGAGTGAATGGGGTTGTGACCGTAGATGCGTCAACATCAGTCATTTTTGGGCACCTATGGCTTTGGATGAATAAGGAGCGAGGTCTAGGCCAGTGCGTCTTTGATGGTGTGGAAGGCTGACAAGGTTGGCTCCACCCTTTGGAACACTTCCAGGTGCTTACCGGTTGTGAGTAACTCGTTCAGCGGTTGCATTGTTGTGACTGCGTTTGGAATCAATTGGTGGTAAAAGTTGACTAAGCCCCAGATCTCTTGCAGTTTGCATTGAGATGACGGTAATGGGAAATCCTGACTAATCTGCACCTTCTCCTGTGGCGGACGGATGCCTGAGCGTTTACCACAGTGGCCAAGGAGATTTAACTCCAGAACGCTGAATATGCACTTGTGGGATTGATGATGATGACAAAGTCCTGAAAACAGGTGAAGAGTAGGTGCTCCTGATGTTTTTTTCTGTGGTGGCACTGGTGAATATAATAGCCTCTATATACATATACCAGAAATGTAATCCCCAGAGCACCTGATCGATAAAACACAGAAAGGTTTATACGACTGCATAGGCCCAATCGAACAGACTGAAAGGCATGGTGGCTGCTGTCTTCGGGTTGTCATCTGGATCCATGGGAATCCGATGGTACGCACAACAAGGTCGAATTTGGAGAAAATTCTAGCATCATAGAGTGTAACCATAGAATCCTAAATATGTGGAATGAGGTAAAGTCTGGAAGACTGAAATAGTCACGTTATTTAAGGAGCGGTAATCCTGGTAAGTATGCCAACCTCAGGTGTCTTTTTGGGTGCCATGTGCGGCGGTGAAGCCCAACTGCTGGACGATGGTCTGATGACTCCACGTTGTAACATATAATCAAACTCCTAGCGGGTGATACAGAATTTATCGGTTACTTGTTGACGAGCATGCGTGAAAACGGGGTCCTGTGGTCGGGAAGTCATAAAGTACTGTTACAGACACGACTTTGATGTTAAAGTGGGCCGAGCGGAATGGCCGTCGTGTCCGCACAAATTACCCGACGATACTCGACGTTGACGAAGTCGCGTTACGCTGGCTCAATAAGAAAAAGAAGACACCCGGCTGGGTTATAAAATGACGACACCAGGGATACGGTTCTCAAGACCTCCGGAGGAGATTATATTCGTTACGGAAGGTCAGATTACAGGGACGAGAGGTACAACATAGAAAGACAAGCACTTAGACACAATCTTATATTAACCCCGGACAGACGACAGACAAACGGGACAACGGCTGACTCACACGGGGGTTGATGGCAGGAAAGCGGGTATCGATGGCTCAAGGTGCACTCTTGGCTCAAAGCAGGGTACACGGTTCGGTCCAGAGATGCGGGGAGGTCTCGTCGCAGCGCTCAGAGGTGACGTTCTTTCTCAGGCCTCTCCAAACTCAGGCGCATCTGTTTCAGCGCTCGCAGGTCCTTCCTTCTCCAGCTGGGGGCGCATCTCTCGTCACGTCCGCTACGTGGCCGCGTATATCCGGCGGGGAGTGACACGCCCTCGGCTCGCTAGCGCCGCCCCAGATGGAATCGGTCCGCCCTTCTGATTGGGTGCGGGGGGTTACCAGGCTCCGCCCTTGAGGAGGAGCTGACAGCCAGCCCCTCCGTGGTAACCCCGTGGAGCGCATGGTCTGGAGCGCATCGTCTGGAGCGCATTGTCGATGGCGGCGAACCGAGCCGGTGGGAGGACGCACACTCCCCCCCGCGCAGCGCCGTGCCCCTCTGTTGTTGTAGACGGGGAAGAAGATGGGAGGAGGTATGGGAAAGGTCCTAAACTCACTACTGATGCCATATAATCACATTCTGGTGCAGCGAAGAGTCATAATTAATGGAAACGAGGCCTTAACTGACATAGACTAAGAATAACTAGGAAGATGTCCGAAAGTTGTCTACGTGTGGTGCGGTGGACCTGGGCACGACATTTAATGGGGGAATAAGGGGAAGGTCGGCTCTACTGATTGTTATTTACATGCAATGGGACTAGGGAATGGGGGATTGGGGAAAGTTGGGGAGTATTGGAGAAAATAGGGGAATATTTACAAGCGGATATGGAGGCCAAATTCCATATTCGCAACATTGCACCCTTCTCTACCCTCGGGGCGTCCCGACCCGATAAATTTTTACCTACTTTAGTGTGGCACGCAATGTAGTTCCCTCTACTATTAACTCTACCCTGAGTGCGACAGTTTTACAGATATTCACAAATGAGTAAATATGTCCCCCTGCGATGTTGCACCCTTCTCCTCACAGAAACACACCCACAGGATAACCGAATCCGGAAAGAATTCTCAAACTAAACATACAGCCGGTAGGGAGCATTATTTACAAGATTACGCTGATATCTACACTACGATCCAGGACCTGTTTTTGGAGGAACACCTGCAGATGTTATGCATAGAGAGAGCGCGCTTGCCAGCATCGATACACCAACCCACGAGTGCTCTGTGGCCGACGGCCTTTAATAACATGCAGAGCACCCTTTCCCAGCATCAAAAGCACCACCCCACCACACAGTCAGCACCATCCGGTGCAGTCACCATTGTTCATGGGAATAAAAATAAATTCGACAACCCCTAACCCTGCAGGTGTCTCTTGCTCTTCGTGTGGCCTTCAGTGGTGTTAACTATTAGTGGTTCACCTGTATGGCATAGGTGCCACGTTGACCCATAGGTCCATCAACGGGTGGTGCTTGGCCGCAAACGAACTGCGGTCCATTGTGGGTGGCCACAAACATTGCGGTCCATATGGTGTATCGATCCAGGCAGCCAACAGCGAAAGTGCAGGCCCACAACTGCGTAGCCAGCACCTCTCTCTCCTCTCTCTCTACCCCAAAGCCAGATCCTCGGAGGTGGGAGACAAAAGAAGAAACAAGTGAGTAAGGTGGTAAGGGCGCAAAAGTGCACGCAATGTAAGGTGATGCACACTGGGGGCACATGGGAACCAGGTGAGACAGGTACGTTCCTATCGTACGCCCCCCCCCCCCCCACCAGGTAACCTACATGGCCCCTCCCTTACCCCTTACTGTATCCACAAAACACAACACTACCCATAAACATCTACGTTACAAATCAACAAACATCCCTACTGTCTTCCCCGTTCCTCCCATATACCAAATTCGTCTTCTCTCCCTCCTAACCAATCAAATTTGCCATTTTCAACTCTCATCAAAATTTGCCATCTCCAACTCAACATCATAATTTGCCATTACCAATTCATCATCAGTCCCTCCTAGGGAGGGAGAGATGGAATCACCCCAATGTCTCATCCACGTCGTGATGCGTCTCACAAATCCACACAGCGATTCATCTCCTGCAACAAAACAAAGAAAACACAGGTGTGGAGTCATCATCATCACCACAGGTAAGTGGCTGCATATGGTGCGACAGGTTCTTCAATCCTAACTATTTCCTAAATGACTTTAACAACTTTACACTACCCGGGGTCTTTCTCCGGCCAAACCATTGGCCCTCTTACACTATGGGTTCTAAAAACCAATTCCCATTGGCCAAACTGTGGTGCTTTTCAATTTGGGGTCTCACTCCCCCGATTCATCTCCCGGTGCCCTCGCACAATTTCTGGGCTGTGGCGTGTACCTCTCCCAGTGGGTCTACCCACCTGCACACCTCCACCACTGCGGTTGCCTCCGAGCTTACCTGCTCCTTACCCTAACCTAACTACCTGGGGAAGGCCCTCTGGCACTCTCCCCACTCGGTGCCCTCTCTGGCACTGGGCTACCCGGGTCCATCCTCCGGATCCTCGGGCCCCATCCACAACTCTACCGGCTCCCAGAGCCCACCTGCGGCCTCACCTGGCCGACATCCTCACAGTGGTGGAGTGCCCAACCAACTACACACACTAACAGGCTACACGCCCAGCCATTTCCACAACACTAATGCACCCATTCACAACACCATTCTTCAACCGCACCACAAATGCCAATATCCAACCACAATTTACCTGTACCCTCTACCTAACACTTACACTACCCGCCCCGGGTATCCGTGATGGGGGTCCACTCTTCCCCCATTCACACCTTCGCACCATGCACACCACTCCGTACCACTCACTCCAACTCTCTCCACACACCTGTACTTGCACACCTGTGCTCTCACACCTGGTGCCACCTGCACCCTTCTCTCCCCAAGCGCATTCGCGCTGATCCACAACACTCACTACTCATACACTGCTCCACACACCTGTCCAGTTGCACACCTGTGCAATCACACCTGTTCAATTCTCACACACACAGCATCATCTCAGCTAACTACTCCCTTCTGAAACTTGCGCTTCCCAGTCGTCCCTTTAAACTATTGCGCTCCCACGTCATTATCATCCATACTAATCTACCTGCGTCCCCACTACAGGTATCAGTCACTAACTAACCTTAACGTTACCTAAGGTCATCTTCTCTAGATCCCTACAATATAACCTAACCCACCCGGGCTAGTTTTCACTGCCATACACCCCATAAGCTATTGCTCCTTTGCCCCCCACCTGTGAGGGATGGTGGATTTGCCATCCCACCACATCGGGGGTCTCTCACTACCAATTTTGCACATCAAATTTCAACAAATTAAAAATTTGCCAATCACTGCCCATCATCTGCCAATCACTACTGCCAATCCCTTGCCAATCATCAAATTTTGTTTTTCTCTAATTTTGGGTCCAAAACACTAACCTCATCACCCAGTCGACTCACTAATACCTCTCGGTGCGCCAATCCCTGTCCAAAGCCCGGCTTCGTAAAGCCAAGCCATGAATGCTGGTTGTTTTGTGCCAGCGGCTGGATGCGTCCGGCATTCGGTGCAGGGACGGGGGCTCACCCGTGCCGAGATCCCACGCACCATCTCGGCACGGAGCCATCCAATGTCCCGCTCTCGACCTGCCGGCACGTCTCACCAAAAAGTGGTCGCCATGACGACCCTTTCTATCCAGCTGCCCGCTCCACCTAGTGGAGCACAGACGCGGCCGTTCAAAGCGAGGCCCAGCACGCACCGAGGGCCCGATTCGGCTATAAGTCGTTCTAAACTCTACCCCGTCTAACGTCGATGCTTCACCTGGACGCTTACACCCCGCAGCCCGTTCCTTGCTCACACATCCAGCCGTCTCCATGCTCCTCGTCGTACCTTTCCTTACACACCCAGGTACTCTCATTCCACTCACAGACTTGGTCACACACCTGACCACCGAACACTTTGGCACACATTCGTTGGTCGCACACCTCACCAAAACACCTCTTCGCGCCCCCTCCTCAGTCACCTCCTCTGTGACAATCACAGGTGTGCTCTCATTCGCACACCCAACCACGTGCCTCACCACCAACTCCAGCGTGCATTCCCACTCACGCTCTACCATTCCAGGTGTGCATCCTTCCATCCCAGGTGTACATCCTCGCTCACCTGTCACAACCAGCTCACTCTCCTGGTCACTCTCACTACTCTCACCACCACTCTTGACCACGCACTCACCCTTACTCTTGACAGCACACTCTTTCCTCATGCACCTGTCCGTCACACACCTTTCTCGCGCACACTCTCCCGTTACACCCTCTGTAACACTCACCACACCGCGCTTCCATGTGCCCCCTCGCACACGCGCTACGACCGACTCACTCTTGCCAGCACACTCACTCCTTGGCACGCACTTTTTCCTCACACACCCCAGAGTCGGACTTTCTCGCACACCTCCTCTTTCGCACACCAGACCTGTCGCACACTTCACCAACGGCCTCTCACGAACACCCGGGTCCATCTCGACCCCCAAGCTTATTAAATCCCCTGGCGCATCATACGCACGACCATATTGGTCACCACTTACACCGGGTCCTCTTCCTCTTCGCTTCTCCTCCATCACCTGCGAATCCCTCATCCGGTTAATGAGCACATCATCACGATCCAAACACAGACTTTGGACCAATTCTTTTATCTCCTCTTTTATCTCCTTCTTATCCCCTCTCCGTCGCTTCTTAATTTCGCTCATCCCTTCTTCCACTTCCTCTAATTTGTGCTTCACCTCTTTTATTCCCCGGTACGTCTCCTCAAGCTCATCCTCTAAGGCTACCTTGACCGTTTCCAGGTGCGTCCTCACCTGCCGGTCCTTCGTCTCCATTACCTCTATCACCTCGTCCAACCTCGTTGTCAGTCCCTCACGTACCATCTGACATTCCCTCTTTGTCGCTATCAGGTCGTTTTGTGTCGCTTTTAAACCTCCTAATACCGCAGTGTTCCTTTGAACCTGCTCCACTAACTCCGTCTGTCCCACCGTCAGCTGCTCCACCTCCTGCGTCAGGTCCTCTATGCCCCCTTGCAATTTTACAGTCCCCTTTCTCACCTCCTTCTCCATGTGCTCCTTACAGTGCCTCACCTCCTCGCGCACTCCTCCGACCTCCTCACTCACTCCTCTTCTGATCTCCTCTCCCATCACTTGCATCTCCTGCCCAGATGCCACCCTCATCTGCTCCATTTCCTCCCTGTGAGCATCCAGTTTGGTTTCTACCCCCATTCTGACCCCCTCTATCTGCTGCTCCATTTGTTTAACTTCCCTTTCCGCTTGGTCCCTCATGTCCCTCAATTTGCCTTCCATACTGTTTTCTAACCCCTCTAACCCATTTTTCACTCCCTCTATCTGATTCTCCTGGGCAGCCATTCTATTTTCTACCCCCATTAACCCATTTTTCACTTCTTTTATCCCGTTGTCTAACCCCTCAAAATTATTGTCTAACTTCCCAAATTTCTTGTCTAACTCCTCAAAATTATTGTCTAACTTCCCAAATTTCTTGTCTAATCCCTTAAAATTATTGTCTAACCCCTCACCGGTACCCCTCATTTGGCCCTCTAATCGCCCACTATCAACCCTCATTTGCTCACTCTGAGCATCCATCCGGTTCCCCATTACCCCCATTTGGTTATTCATTACCCCCATTTTTGCTTCTAGCCTCTCCATAAGGGCCCCCATTTGCAACATAAAAAGGTTCGGATCCACCAGGGGCGCTGCCACGGTCGCGGGCGCGGTGACCAGCGAGGCGCCATTTTGCGCTCCCGCAATGTCGGGCACAACGACGCTATTTTGTGCGTCTGCTACCCTCGCTGCTTCGCTCTCCTCCTGTCCCTCATGTCCCTCAATTTGGTCCTGGACCGACCCTGCTTCACTCTCCCCTACCGGACCCCAGCCGTCTTGATCCGCCATAGCGCGACTTTCAAAATTCGAGTTTCGTAACACCAATCCAAATTTTGCTGTTATAATTTCGTCGAGCGCAGTAACCGCGGGACCGCGCTCCGGATCGATTTGGTCGAGCGCCGTACGCGCTCCGGCTCGATTTTCCCTCCCAAAATTTGGGCCTAACTAATTTAGTCCCGGGTCCGAATCCCACTCCTGACACCAATTGTTACAGACACGACTTTGATGTTAAAGTGGGCCGAGCGGAATGGCCGTCGTGTCCGCACAAATTACCCGACTATACTCGACGTTGACGAAGTCGCGTTACGCTGGCTCAATAAGAAAAAGAAGACACCCGGCTGGGTTATAAAATGACGACACCAGGGATACGGTTCTCAAGACCTCCGGAGGAGATTATATTCGTTACGGAAGGTCAGATTACAGGGACGAGAGGTACAACATAGAAAGACAAGCACTTAGACACAATCTTATATTAACCCCGGACAGACGACAGACAAACGGGACAACGGCTGACTCACACGGGGGTTGATGGCAGGAAAGCGGGTATCGATGGCTCAAGGTGCACTCTTGGCTCAAAGCAGGGTACACGGTTCGGTCCAGAGATGCGGGGAGGTCTCGTCGCAGCGCTCAGAGGTGACGTTCTTTCTCAGGCCTCTCCAAACTCAGGCGCATCTGTTTCAGCGCTCGCAGGTCCTTCCTTCTCCAGCTGGGGGCGCATCTCTCGTCACGTCCGCTACGTGGCCGCGTATATCCGGCGGGGAGTGACACGCCCTCGGCTCGCTAGCGCCGCCCCAGATGGAATCGGTCCGCCCTTCTGATTGGGTGCGGGGGGTTACCAGGCTCCGCCCTTGAGGAGGAGCTGACAGCCAGCCCCTCCGTGGTAACCCCATGGAGCGCATGGTCTGGAGCGCATCGTCTGGAGCGCATTGTCGATGGCGGCGAACCGAGCCGGTGGGAGGACGCACACTCCCCCCCGCGCAGCGCCGTGCCCCTCTGTTGTTGTAGACGGGGAAGAAGATGGGAGGAGGTATGGGAAAGGTCCTAAACTCACTACTGATGCCATATAATCACATTCTGGTGCAACGAAGAGTCATAATTAATGGAAACGAGGCCTTAACTGACATAGACTAAGAATAACTAGGAAGATGTCCGAAAGTTGTCTACGTGTGGTGCGGTGGACCTGGGCACGACATTTAATGGGGGAATAAGGGGAAGGTCGGCTCTACTGATTGTTATTTACATGCAATGGGACTAGGGAATGGGGGATTGGGGAAAGTTGGGGAGTATTGGAGAAAATAGGGGAATATTTACAAGCGGATATGGAGGCCAAATTCCATATTCGCAACAGTACTTTCTGAAAAGACATCTGGACATGGATGGAAGACACGTGATATTGAGCGACAAAACGGTGGTTACATTACCGAGAACACTAAGCTGTGTTGAGGCATCCAATGGATGGTGATTTGTTGACATCTATACGAGGAGATTGAAATGACACAAAAACAATCCACACCTCGGATAGTGTCTGGTGTTGGCAATAGTCAACACTCACGGAAACGAGCGACATAACCCCAAGGTGGAGGAAACGTTCTCCAAAAGTAGCAATAGTACTGTCGTGGAAATCAATCAGATCCACAACTTTGTCCCATAGGTAGGTTTAATCTCAATTAGATCTCTGGCATCATCCTGTAAAAATACAATCATGCAATAGATATCAGGATCTAGGTATCATACAGAGAGGACCGATAATAATAGTCAAAGCAAGCGAGTCTAGCATATATGTGCGAGTCTAGCATATACGTACCATTCAAGACTACATGTAAAGTAAATGTCACAGGAGTGGCTCAGCGTCGCGGATGTCCCAGGTTTTTATAGACGCCCTTCAGTGGCTGAAGCGAGTATCTCTCCTGGGTTCAACTTTGGTATAATTTCACTACATTCTCCCCACCGTTAGAACTATACTGCCGCTAGGCAGATCGCAAGCGTGCGTCAGCATTAATTGATTGGGTACGTCATTCCATGTCAGTCGGTCCACCCGTAGCGGTCGGGGTGGCGAACTACCCTGCCAGCCCGTGTCCGGAAACTACCGGGTACGGTGTCCCCAAGCCCGGAGTCCCCT
The DNA here is from genome assembly GCF_964187855.1 of Myxine glutinosa. Taxonomy (NCBI): domain Eukaryota; kingdom Metazoa; phylum Chordata; class Myxini; order Myxiniformes; family Myxinidae; genus Myxine; species Myxine glutinosa. The sequence continues at coordinate 126,035,296 of NC_136262.1, read as the reverse complement.
GCGTCGGAGTAGCCGCTGGAGGCAGGTGTCGGAGGGGGCACCTCAGAGCCTTCAGGCAGGGGTGTAGGTGACGACAGAGGTGACGGCAAAGGTTCCATAGAGGAAGCTTCGGTAGTGTCCATAAACTCGTAGATCGGTTCGTCGATATGCCTATAAGGGTCGATGACCCCACAAGGGGCGAGATGGCGTACGGAGACAGTGGACTCGCGTCCATCTGCCGTCATCACACGAGCATGCTCGTGATTAGCCTGGAGTACCTGCACCTTATCCACAAAGGGGTCGTACTTGCTTGTGCGCACCGCTCATTTGATATAGGCCGGCCCCGGCTCAGCGAGCCAGCTGGGTAAAGATCGGATACCACCCGAGCTTCTAGGGTGGTGGAACAGTCTTTCGTGAGGAGTCTGGTTGGTGGCCGTACATAGGAGAGCCCTGATCGAGTTCAGAGCCGCAGGTAGCGACCAAGCCCATTTATTGAGACCCCGGCCGAGGGTCCGGAGGCTTAGCATGACGGCCCTCCATATAATCCCATTGAAGTGTTCGATCTGCCCATTCGCCTGGGGTCTGTACGGTGGGGTGTAACTCGAAGCAACATTATTTTGGAGCAAATAACCTCTCACCTCCTGCGACAGGAACACCGCACCCCGATCGGTATGCACGTAGGCCGGATACCCAAACATAGAAAACAAATTCTGCAGGCACCGTATGACCGTGGCAGCCGTCATATCCCCGCACGTGTAAGCAAAAGGGAATCGCGAGTACTCATCAACGATAGTGAGCAAATGTCGTGTTCACTACAAGTACTGTTGTTAATGGCATGTAATTCATATTCCTGTCGATTTTTCCATTCATCAGCAGAAGCAGCACAATGCCCACCTCTGCTCCTGTATTCACAAGAAAACAAAGTCTGCTAGTACCATCCATGCGGAAGTGAAGGCGACTAATGTACAGCCCAGGTGAACTTGTTGCCATTGGTTGTAGACCTCGTTTCCCTGAAGCCAGTATGAGCACGGTGCTCTGCACTGACAAGCATTAGCACCAAAGGTCATGTGCTACCAACCACAATCCGGAGTGTTCACGGAAGGCGAAAGTGAATGGTAGCTCAAGGTACGTCGGTTCTCTCTGTTCCTATAAGGGGTACACGAAGACGGGCACGACTGGCGTTGCACAGCGTGGAGCTTCAGGACGAGGTCTGCCATTTCCGATTGTAGCTGTGCGATGTGCTGTGGTGGAGGTGTCACATTAGCCACGGTCGGCGTAACAGTATCATATCCGTAGCGGAGCGGTTTGTGGCAGCTCGGCGTTAGCTGCAAGTATCATGTCGATGTGTGGCGGTAAATGTTGCAAGCACAACTCACGAAGAAGCAACTGGTCGAAGGTGGCATGGTGGTCACCATAAAACTGCTGCGTATGATGCAGTATCTGTGTGGGTCTTTGATCTCCTAAATCCTCAGCTTTGAGTTGTTGAAAGAGGCAGTGCTCAGTGGGAGTCGTACACTTTATGAGTGCAGCAGCCTTCAGAGTCGTGTACCGGTTGCTTGTTGGTGGTGGCAGTAAAATATCTCTCACTTTCATCACATACTCTGATTACAAGGAAACAACGATGTATTTGAACCGCGTCAACTGTGTGGTAATGTTCTGGCTGCCAAATTGTGCAACGACATGCGTAAACCACATTCACCACAGCTGCAGATCATTAGGCCATGAAACGGGATTTAATGGGACATTTGGGTAAAAAAACAAAACACCCGGGATGATCCCATAAAATACGGGACGCCTGGGGTGTGTTCCGTTAACAAGTGGTTTGCTATTGCTTGCCAAGCTAGATTCCTCAAGCAAGCAATCCAATGGAACGGAGTGCTCTGTACCGCTTAAAAACATGGCGGCCTCCGAATCAAGGGATCGTTTCTCTGTATGCAGCTTTAACATAGGGACTGAAAATTCGTTTCTCGGCTTCTACTGGACGAAATGAGCTGCAAGTTTCAGAAGTAAATGCTTTGTACCTTGAGGTAATATGTTCCAAATTTCAGCAACGTGCATTTATGCATTCTTGAGATATATTTAGAAAACCCTTGAATCAATGTTGGTGTCTGTCAGTCTGTCTGTTCGTCCGTCTGTCCGCCCAAAATGCGTTGGCGCTCATATCACAAAGGCTATACATTGAAACTAGCTGAAACTTGGAATATACATCGGGCACTACGTCTAATTCATGCCTTTCAAAACAAATTCAAAATCTGCACTCATTAAGGGGGTTTACGGGGTGGTTTTTTTGACCCCCTAAATTAAATTACTCTCTTCTCTGAAACTACACACACGACGTTGATGAAACTTGGCAACAAGCTTCATATCTGATGCCTAACAAAGATGTATTGACCACATAAAAATCTGTGCTCAACAAGAACTAGATGGTATTCATAGAATACTTCCCCTGCGCAGTCAACTTGTTCCGAGCCAACTCTTCTGTTTTTGAACATTTTTTTTATATTTGATCCAATATGGCTGTTAGACCATGTGAGTGATGACTTCATAAATTTCTATTCTCTAATATAATTGTTGCATAGATCACGCTCATTACATTTCAAACTGATCAGACTAAGCGTTGTCCCTGTCGAATTATGACGTCATCATTATGGCACCATTGACGTCATTGTTAAGAACACCTATTCGCCATATGGAGTTCTTTACAATGAGCCATGTTTCAATTTTTTCCATGAAGCGGTTTTGGAGATATAGAGGTGCAACATTTTTCGGTATTTCCAAGGTGGCGCCTGTACCACATGACCTATGACGTCATAATAATCAATAAAATATTCTACAGGAGGAGGCGCTCCTATGGTGAAAATTTCGTGCCCATCAGACCAACAGTTGCTGATTTAAAAAAAATAATGATCGGATAAGTGTTGTACTTGTTGAATTATGACGTCATAACGAAGGCACGGATGACATCATCATTAACATATCTTATTCCCCATGGGGAGTACTTGACAATGAACCAGGTCTCAATTTTTTTCCATGGAGTGGTTTCAGAGATATAGAGGTGTGAAGTTTTTCCAAGATGGCGCTGTACCACGTGACCTATGACATCATAATAATCAATAAAATATTATATAGGAGGAGGCGCTCCTATGGTGAAAATTACCTGTCAATCGGACCAACGGTGGCCGAGAAAATGAATTTTTAAAATGCAGACACGTACGGCACACGGCACACGTACGCAACTGAATGCTTAACCCCGCTTTTCGCTTCGTGAGCGCAGGATAATAAGGGGGTCTACTATAGAAAAGAAGGGACATTGTTGGGGAAAATGCCTAGGGTATAGAAAAGGCCCCTTTATATGGTATGTGCCATATGGCAAACTACAGAAAAGAATGGACATTCATAAAAATCTCGTGTGCATGCTGGACTACCCTTGTGTTCTTAGGAGGGACCAAGTAATGCACTAGGAAAGTTCATATAAAGGGGTGCCAATTTGATTCATACAGCTGCATGAAAAAGTAATTGTATTTTATTTGCCAGATGTAGGCGCCCCTTTCTATGAAGTTTTCTCGAGCATTACTTGGTTTCTCCTAAGAACACAAGGGAAGTCCAGCATGCACACGACATTTTTTGAATGTCCCTTCTTTTCTATTTGGCATTTTCTACAAGCCGTGGAATGTCCATTCTTTTCTGTAGTTTCGCACATGGCACATTCCATATAAAAGGGCCTTTTCTATGTCATTGGCATTTTTCCCAAGAATGTAAACTGTTATTGTGGTAATCGAGCAAATGCTGTCTTGGCTGTCGTTTTTAGTTTTACCCGATCCTCTTGAATGTGACAACCTCCCCAAAATAATTTATTGTGTTAGCAGCTAGAGGGCACAAGGAAGAGGGAAAGAAAGAGAAATAAATGGGGAGAGCTCCCTGTCGAGCTTATCCATGTACCCTCCCGCCATGCATTTTGGTGAGAAGGGTTTGCATGTTTGTACATGTTGAAGAATTAGGCCATGTCTGTTTAAATCGCGAAGCACATCTCTCATTTGCTCCTCTTGCCGAGCGACTTGCAAAGCGGTACATGGATATTTAAGGCGATGTGATGGAGGGATCGTTATGGATATGAGAACATATATAATGTTGGATTACAGGACGAGGATATTTAGGAGGGTCTGTGTTTGACCATCTCGTGTAGTATCTTGTAGTTAATTTTAAACGATGTGTGTGCACAGAGTGCGGTCACAGCCAATGGAGGATTGCGCTAACAGTAAGAAAACAGATGAGGGAATGCTAAAAGGAATACTATAGGGGATTGGAAGAAAAAGGGATAAAACTTGGAAAGAGGTTTTCTGGGACTTTGAGATAATTATTGATGAATCTTTATAATGAGCAAACTATAATAAAGAGATTATGAGTAGTTTATGGCTGAAGGAATGTGATCATGGTGGTTTGGCATTGCCTTCCAAATGAGAAATACAGAGTAATCACATGGAAATGAAGTTCAAGTCATCACATCAGCTGTTCATCAGAACCTCACTCCGCCCCGCACCCTTAAATCCCCCAGAGAAATTGTATGTGGACGTTTGAGCACGTTTTACAACTTTATACATGTCCTGATAGCAAAGGGGGTACCGGCAAGCAAGTGTTGATACATGAGGTGTGTGTGTAGTGTCTGTGTAGTGTGTGTGTGTATATATGTGTGTGTGTGTATATATGTGTGTGTGTGTGTAGTGTGTGTGTGTGTGTGTGTGTGTGTGTAGTATGTGTGTGTGTGTGTATGTGTATATATGTGTGTGTATATGTGTGTGTGTGTGTGTCTGTGTGTGTGTGGTGTGTGTGTGTGTGTGTGTGTGTGTGTATATATATATATATATATATATATATATATATATATATATATATATATATATATATACATATTGTTACGGTACGCGGTTAAGGATGGTATGTTTGCCGAGCGGAGGCTCCGCAACCGAACAGTTGTTCCCCGACTAAACCCGATTCACCCAAACGTTGGCCGTATCGCGCCACCGCTATTCAATCGGGAAAAGACTAAGACAACGAATGCAAAGAGGAAGAAGAAGACGTACAGAAGAGTAATGGGGTTTATTATTATTTACACACATAAGCAAAAAGAGCAGTCACGGGTATTTACAGCGGACATGAAAACGCAGGTGACACAGTGAAAATTACTAGCTTATACAGACTTAGTTACTACCCAGGACAGCACGAACAAAACAAACTCACGTACGCAAATGGGGAACTTGCAGGCAGGAATGGCTGGAAAGGATGAGCAGGTGGGATCACAGGGCACAGCGAGCAGGTCCACTCCGGGCGGGAAGCGGGGAGCCGGCAGCTCCTTGTAATCCGCTTTACAGCGCACGCCGGCAGCTCCTGGTATTCGGCTTTACAGCGCACGCCGGCAGGGTCACTCGCTGCCCCGTCAGGGCTTCACGCGGCTGGTTGAAACGGGGCTGGACTCATCTGCCGTATCTCTTTGCAACTCGTTCGTAAAAGTTCCTCTGCTTTCTCTTGGACCCTTTTTTTGTCGTGTACCTCTCCACGCAGCTCAGCTCGTATTCCCTGCCTCTCACTTCTCTCCAGCACGGGACTGACACGCCCTCTCCCGCACCTGGACTCATCTGCCGTATCCCTCGCGTAGCTTGTCCCAGCGATCGTCGCACCCTTCTGTCTAAACCTTCAGCGCGGGTCTGACACGCCCCCTTCGGTTTCGGTACCGCCCTCCCCCCCGTGCTCTGTTTCGTGACCTTGTATGGTAATCCCACAGGCTTGTCTCCTTATTTGGGCATGGCGCCGACGGCACGCCCCTCGTGGCGAGCCACGGGCTTGTTTCCTTATTTGGGCATGGGGCTGAACAGCCCCGCCCTTCGTGGTGCGCCCTGGGCTTGCCTCTCCCGGGCGACACCGCCCCTCCTGTTCAAACAGAGCACGGAGCACATATTCACTATAGCAGCGAAATGAGAGGGCGTGCACCCCACGCTTGTGAACTGCTTTACCCGCAGATGGAGGGTTTGGCTGGGAAATGGAAGTATTGAAGGGGAGCTATTCTTAATTGATTCGGTGCAATGGAGTATTATTCTAATGGAAGACAAGGCCTTACTCTAAAACACATAATAAGATATAAGCTACTGAACAAGGGTTTTATCGGGTCCTGCAATGTGGTGTTTCATGGAATAATTACCGGGACGCCCTTTTTACCTTTACACAACTCTGGAGGCAGGAGGGTCCATATCCAACCAAGGTTACACAACAATTTACCACTACAATACACACAATCAAAAAAATACAGTCCTCATATCCGCAACACTGCACCCTCCTCCTCTTAGGCACGACCCGGGCCTACAACTTTTATTTAGTGTGACACGTAGGTGTAGTTCCTTCTACTTTTAACCTGACCCTGAGTGCGACAGTTTTAAAACATAAATAAATATGTCCCGCTGCTCCATTGCACCCTGCCTAACAGACTCACGCCCACAGCTAACCGAATTGCGGAATGGTCTTCAAACTACACACTGACGGTGGGGAGCATTATTTACAGTTGACACTACTTTTATTTACAAGACTAACCCAGGACCTGTGATTGTTCTTTCTGGGGGGGGGGGGGGGGGGGGGGGGAGACAGTCTGCTCTGCATCAATGCACCATGAAAGCACCCAAAACGCACCAAAACACCCTCAAGCACCCATCGGTGCAGTCACCATAGTTCATCAATAAAAATAAATCAACAACCCCTATCCCTGCAGGTGGTCTCTTGCTCTTCGGCTCCCTCTGCTGGCTATCTACTTTCTTCCAGATGTTGTCATTTTCTTTGCTGGCGGCCTATTTGTATTACAATAAAATGCACCCAACGTGTCCCTTTTATTTATTTATGACCCACCAGGCCGACTACTGTGGTTCACCTGTGGGGCATCGGTGCCCTGTGGCCAAGGTACGCCAGCAAGATTTCGGGCCCTCATGGCCGGTTCCAGCAGAGGGGCCACGCCCCAACCCATGGGGTCCATAAGTGGTGCTCGGCCACAGACATGTGGTCCATAATGTGGTGCATCGATGCAGACAGCTGGTTCTGGGAGTTCCGGGCGCACAATGGCGGACTCACGCACGCTCCCCTCGGCGCCCAATGGCGCACAGGTCATGTGGGAGACAAAAGGGGGACAAGACAGATGAGCGAGGGGTAAGGTCACAAGGGTACACATCAATAAGGCAATGCAAGGTGAAATGCGTACAGAGGGCGAAGTGAGAAAGCTCGTCCCTACCGTACGCCACCCCCCTGTCACCTACACTACCCTTGCCCTTACCCCATATGTACAAAATCTACACATTTACAAATTCGTCGCTACTGTCACGTCTTCCCCATATTTCTTCAATACCAAATTCGTCACCACAATCCCTCTAGCCAAAATTTGCCATCACCCAAATCATCATCAACCCTCATAAGGAGGAAGAGATGGAACATCAAGCACAATGTCACACCCACGTCATGATGCGTCTCACAATCCAAAACATTTGCACATAAAAATAATTAAACATGGCATGGTGTGGAGTACCTGTCACCTCAGGTGAGTGGATGTAGATGGTGCAAGGAGACTTCAATCCTAACTATCCTCTAAATGACTTTAACACACTTTACTCTACCCGGGGTCTTCCCTGCCAATCCATTGGCCAACTTACACTATGGGTTCTAAAAACCAATTCCCATTGACCCAACTGTGGTGCTTCTCAATTTGGGGTCTCACTCCCCCGATTCATCTCCCGGTGCCCTTGCACAATTTCTGGGCTGTGATGTGTAGCTCTCCCAGCAGGTCTACCCACCTGCACACCTCCACCACTGTAGTTGCCACCCGAGCTTACCTAGCTCCTCACCCTAACCTAACTAACTGGGGAAGGCCCCTCCTGGCTCTGTCACCCCTTGGTGCCCTCTGGCACTGGGCTACCCGGGTCCGTCCTCCGGATCCTTGGGCCCCATCCACAACAACTCTACCGGCTCCCAGAGCCCACCTGCGGCCTCACCTGGCCGACATCCTCACAGTGGTGGAGTGCCCAAACCAACTAAACACACTAACAGGCTACACGCCCAGCCATTTCCACAACACTAATGCACCCATCCAATCACCATTCTTCCACCCGCACCACAGATGCCAATATCCAACCACAATTTACCGATACCCTCTACCTAACACTTACACTACCCGCCCCGGGTATCCGTGATGGGGATCCACTCTTCCCCCATTCACACCTTCGCACCATCCACTCCACTCCACAATTTCCACCATACTCACTCCACGACCATCCATTCCAATACTCCATGTATTCTACACAACCATTCTCCATACACCTGTTGTTGCACCCCTGTGCAATCACACCTGGTGCCACCTGCACCCTCCTTCTCCCTGGACCATTTGGTGAACACAATACACATCACCATCACTCTCATCCATACACTGCTCCATCCACACCTGTCCAGTTGCACACCTGTGCAATCACACCTGTTTAACCATACACTTTTCACAATACACTTCTGGATACACCTCCAACACTCACACGGCATCATCTCATCTAACTACTCCCCTCTGAAACTTGCGCTTCCCAGTCGCCCCTTTAAACTATTGCGCTCCCACGTCATTATCATCCACACTAATCTACCTGCGTCCCCACTACAGGTGTCATTGTCACTACCTAACATTAACGTCACCTTAGGTCATCTCTCTAGATCCCTACGCACGATATATCCTAACCCTCCCGGGCTAGTTTTCACTGCCATAAACCCCATAAACTAGTGCTCCTATGCCCCCCTCCGTGAGGGATGGTGGATTGGCCATCCCACCACATCGGGGACGTCCCACTATCAATTTTGCTTACCAAATTCCAACCAATCAAAATTTTTCCAATTACTGCCAATTCTATTCACTTTTCTAAATTTCGTATCAAATCACTATCACTATCATCATCATCTTCACCGTCCGCTATATCCTAGCCTCGGTGCGTCATGACATCATTAAAACCCGGCTTCGCAAAGCCGAGCAATGAATTCGGGTGGTTTGGTCGCCTGCAGGTTGAATCCGTCCGGCTTTCGGTTCAAGGGAGGTGGTTTGGTCGGGCCGAGATTCCACGCACCATCTCGGCGCGGCACCTTGCGGTCCCGGGCCCGATGGCTCAATCTCCCCCGGTCGGAACCCCGTCCCCACGAGGGGGCACCGTCCCGCTTCCTCCCACTCGCCCTTGAACCGTACCGGTCGCCTCGCCCGCCAAGGCCCGGACTCGACCGTGCGGGGCGGGGCCAAGCCCGAATCGGCAACGACGCTTCGAAGAGAAACGACGCAGCTTCGATCCGCGCCGGGCCTCGCATCCAACAAAGCACACCGCGCCCCGAGTGCTCGCATCGGCTATCCGTCGCCC